>NW_024404451.1:600000-915547 GCF_905171775.1 Rana temporaria
GTGTGAAGATGGGATACCTGTGAAAAACATTTCCCACACTCAGGACAGAAATACGGCTTCTCCCCGGTGTGATATCTCTGATGTTCGGAAAGACTGGCCTTCACTGAAAAACATTTCCCACACTCAGGGCAGGAATATGGCTTCTCCCCTGTGTGAGATCTCTGATGTATGAAAAGACTGGACTTCTCAGAAAAACATTCACCGCACTCAGGACAGGGATATTTTTTCTCCCCCGTGTGAGATCTCTGATGTGTGTAAAGATTGGCCTTCTGTGAAAAACATTTCCCGCACTCAGGACAGGAATACAGCTTCTCTCCTGTGTGCGATCTTATATGCACATTAAGTTTGGATTTAGAATGGAAACACTTCCCGCACTCAGTACAGGAAAACCTCTTCTCTGTTGGAAGGACGGCGCCGTCCCTCACAGTCTGAGGTTCCTCAGGATAAGAGGAATACGATGGTCCGGCACCGTCCCGCACAGTCTGAGGTTCCTCAGGATAAGAGGAATACGATGGTCCGGCACCGTCCCGCACAGTCTGAGGTTCCTCAGGATAAGAGGAATACGATGGTCCGGCACCGTCCCGCACAGTCTGAGGTTCCTCAGGATAAGAGGAATACGATGGTATGGCACCGTTCCACACAGTCTGAGGTTCCTCAGGATAAGAGGAATACGATGGTCCATCTACACTGTGTGGTGCCGGATGGACATTTGAGGTAGTCGGGTTTTCTCCTGGACTATACTGTGTGATGTCCTCATCTTCTACTTTACAGTCTGGAGAGAAAGTGAGACAATCCTCTGAGGTTTTCCTCATCTCCCGTCCATCTACTAAAATAGAAATACAAAGATTATTACTAGACATGAGCAGATTGGTTCCCCTAAACCAGGACTCCGAAACCAGACGAACCCTGTTCTCTGGAAGGTCTGCCGAAGGCGACCCACCCAAGTACTAGGTGGGGCTCCCCCGAAGGGAGACCCCATGAGATCAGGCGAACTAAGACAGAAGGCCATGTTCACCCACTCCCAAGGTGTTCAGTGCAGGCCCGAGGACCCACACCCTACTAATCGCACTGTGACAAACGTGTAAGGCAACCAACAAAAAAATACAATAAAGTGATGCACACAGGGGTTAAATAAAAAGAAAGTGGGGGAGAAGGAAGATGAGGGAGAGTGAAAGTGACCATTGTGCAATACGATATAAAGTGGTGTGGTATAGGGGTAGTGGCGCAGCCTGGTGGTGATTGTTCACCAGTGTATTAATCCCTAAAAATCCAAAGGGGGTGTAAGTGTGTATATATAAGTTGTTGGGCACCTCTGTGCGGTGGACTCATAAAAAGGGGGCCCCCGAATTGTCTCCAGTAGGTTACCCTATTATTGAATGTCAGTTTCCCAGCAATGGGTTCTAAATATGTGTTAATAAGTGTCCCTTAAGATAAGCGAGAGAGTGAGGTGTGGAACGCAAACGGATGCACCACACGCTCGCAATAGCGGCACATACCCGGCTTTGACCCTTTTGGGAATGGCTTTGTTCCCTCGCCTGACATTTGTTTTTAATTTTATAAATTTGATTGTATCTTGCTTGCCAGCAAGTTTTTTATTTATATTTGTTTTTTGGCATACTTTTTTAATAAATCGCCCAGGATATCACCCTATGTGGAATCTGTTTTTTTTTTTTTTTTTTATGAAAAACGCCTCACGTGGTTCCGGCATACCGCTGAGGACATCCCACCTCTGAAGACAGCTGGAAAAGCCAACAGGAGACCCCCTCTGACACTGTAAGGCACAATACCCCTTTTGGGGACATCCATTTGGTGAGTGAGGATCTAACAGGGGGAGCACGGATAACACACTGAAGACCAAGGCACAGAATATACTTCTTCGCCAATAAACATTCCACAGCAAATACCTTATGTTGTACTGTCATTCCTTAACCACTTCCATACCAGGCACTTACGTACCTTCCCGCCCAAGCCAATTTTCAGCTTTCAGCACTGTCGCACTTTGAATGGCAATTGCGCGGTCATGCTACACTGTACCCAAACAAAATTGGCCTTTTTTACCCACAAATAGAGCTTTCTTTTGGTGGTATTTGATCACCTCTGCGATTTTATTTTTTTTGCGCAACAACTAAAAAAAGACCGATTTTTTTTTAAAAAAATACGTTTTTATTTTTTTCTGTAATTTTTTTGTAAATAAGTAAGTTTTCTCTTTCAATTACGGGCACTGATATGGTGGCACTGATGGGCACAGATGAGATGGCACTGATGGACATCGACGAGGTAGTACTGAGGGGCACAGATGAGGTGGCACTGATTGGCGGCGCTGGTATGCGGCACTGATGGGCACACATAGGCCAGGCACACATAGGCTGATTTACTTGTTGCCAGTCAGTGCCCATTTGTGGGCACTGATTGGCATCTTTTTTTTTTCCCCCATACTTTTTTTTTTTCAGACTTTTTTTTTTTTTTATTTGGACTTTTTTTTCCCCCGTTTTTTTTTGTTTTGCCCTTCCCTGGTGGGCATCCCTGGTGGTCCATGTGGCGATCCGAGGGGGGGCTGCGCTGATAAACAATCAGCGCGAACCCCCCCTGTCAGGAGAGCCGCCTATCGGCTCTCCTCTACTCGCGTCTGTCAGACGCGAGTGAGGAAGAGCCATCGACGGCTCTTCCTGTTTACACCGTGATCAGCCGTGGTTGGACACGGCTGATCACGTGGTAAAGAGTCTCCGTGAGAGACTCTTTACCGAGATCGGTGTTGCGGGGTGTCAGACTGACACCCCGCAACAACGATCGCCGCCATGCGCGCCCCCGGGGGCGCGCAGCGGCTCAGAATCCTGAGGACGTCATATGACGTCCAGTCAGGATTCTACAACCACTTTGCCGACGTCAATCTGTCATTGGCGGGCGGCAAGTGGTTAATGTTGGGCATATAGGTTTCTCTAACTTACCCAATCAGTGGACATTCCATGTTTTTTACGGTTTTCATGTTTATATGAGTTTCATGTTTTTTTTTCACATGGTTTAAGGTTTCTCTGAGACCCTATCTTGATCCTATAGGGTTCTTTCACCCATGAGATGGCACATTTACCATTGATACGCACCCTAATAGGTTGTATCACAGCACTTACAGGTTGATTAATAATTTTTTAAGATTTTATCTTCCTTATTTCAGCCAATTGTGCACTTATCATTTATTATTTTTTATGTCCACAGACATTAACCAATTTAGGTCTAGATGCCTTAGGCTGACATTCACACTTACCACTATCACTTAACACAAAGTTATCTTAAGGGACACTTATTAACACATATTCAGAACCCATTGCTGGGAATCTGACATTCAATAATAGGGTTATCTACTGGATACAATTTGGGGGCCCCCTTTTTATGAGTCCACCGCACAGAGGTGCCCAACAACTTATATATACACACTTACACCCCCTTTGGATTTTTAGGGATTAATACACTGGTGAACAATCACCACCAGGCTGCGCCACTACCCCTATACCACACCACTTTCTATCTACCTTCACTCTTCCTAAGGGAGGTTTACTAGGGGGGCAGCAGCTCATACACCCACACCGTAGCGCAGAATTTTCTCATATCTCATTGTGCAATACGATGGCCGGCCCTCCAGCCAGGAATCAAAAATTCCTCTGGTCCCAGCCCTAGAGGCAGGTGTGAAAAAAGTGTGTTGTGGTGACGTGACCAAGGTGCCACACTCAAAGTGCCCTCTCAAACACTTGTGCAAGTACGGCACCCCTGGACTGCCACTTAAGGGCACAATCACCAAAGGCTTTTCTCTCAGGGGTCAGGAGTATGTAATGTACAATATAAATTATACAGTGTAAGGGTCAGGACTCATGATATTGGTATTCAGTAATCAGTGGAAGATGAAATGTTTACATGAGACAAGTTGCAGAGATCCCACACCGCTGCCTCCCATCTCCTGAGACTGAATACATTGTTTCTATGTGTTTATCAGATGATGGGGGATCTAGGTGGAGCCTCCGTACTGCTCTCTCCTTTACAATAAAGTCTCCTCTTACCCGGTGATGTGAGGGGCGGCTGATTGTCCATCATGACGTCCTTGTAGAGATCCTTGTGTCCTTCTAAATACTCCCACTCCTCCATGGAGAAATAGACAGTGACATCCTGACACCTTATAGGAACCTGACACACACAATGATACAGTCACCATCCAGACACACCCCTTGTCTGTTACTGGATAATGTCCCAGAATCCTCCTCACCTCTCCTGTCAGCAGCTCCATCATCTTCTTGGTGACTTCTAGAATCTTCTCCATGTTGCGTCTTGTAGGGATCGGGGATGGAGGTGGGGGGATGGTGATGGGATTCTGGATTCTCGGGGATCTTCTCCTTCTCCTCTCATTCTCAGTAGATTTCTTCATTATTACTGTACAGTTCTGTGTTATACAAAGATAAATATCATGACACCCAGAGGGACATATAATATCATTATGGGCTTCGGGGGAAAGTAATGTTCTGGGGCCCCAATTTATTCACAACTCTCAAAAAGTGAAGTATAAATAGTTGATAGAAGTAAACAAATATTTATTAGTACTTTGAACATGATAGATTTTAAAGAATGAGAATTCATGCCATAAATCTAAGACTAATCAACACAGGGCAGTAGAAGGACACAGTACAGGGGGCAGGAAATGACAGTTCAGGAGGGTACAGTACAGGGGGGGTGGGGGTGCAGGAGGGTACAGTACAGGGGGGGTAGGTGGGCACAGTACAAGAGGGGAAAGAGGGCAGATTACAGGGGAAATATGAGGGTACGGTACAGGGGGTTGGGGGTGCAGGAGGACACAGTACATGGTGTACATAAGGGTACAGTACACGGGGCAGGAGAAAATAATTCAGAAGGAGGAGGAGGGCACAGTACAGGGGGAGGAGGCAGGCACAATACAAGAAGGCACAGTACAGACGGGCAGGAGGGTACAATATGAGGGGCAGGAGTGCACAGTAAAGGTGGGGGTGGGAGGGCACAATAAAGGGGGTCAGAATGACACATTGCAGGGTCAAGGAGAGCACAGTACTGGGGGCAAAAGAGCACAATATGGAGTGCACAGTACAGGTCGGGTGGGAGGGCACAGTATAGGGTTCATAAATGTAGCTGAGCAGCACAGGGAAGCTGCTGTCACAGATCCAGTGATGTACTGGCCATTGGGACTACAGGGAGTTTCCCGGTGGGCCGATGGCTCAGTGGGCCGGCTTCAGTGACAGCGGAACGCCGCCCCCCTCTGCTCCTCTGTCTCTCCCTTCCCGCAGCGCTCACCTCCTCTCCCTCCCCGCAGCGCTCACCTGGGAGGAACAAAGAGGCAGGAGGGACGACAGAGGAGCATGGGGAAGGGGACAGACACCTGACTCAACAGCTATGGCCTGGGAGTTTCTCACTTCTGCCTAATCTTGTCCCATAGGGGGGGGCACCGAACTGATTCTTTGCCCCGGGTGAAATAATGTCTAGCTTCCCCACTGGTACTGCCTATAAGAGTACCAGTACCAGCCGTTCTACTCTAATAAAGCAGAACGGCTAGTGAAGAGGGAGAGGGGGCTTGGGTGGCCGGGGGGGGGGGGGGTGCAGGAGTTGTCCGGCCGCCATGGGAGAGACCTGTCAAAGTGCGCCAGTCTGGATAAAGTCCAGGGCCAAATTTCTGTCCCAGTCCAGCACTGGGTGCAAATACCTGTCTTAGACAGGTATCTGCACCCCCCTCCCCATAGGGACTACAGTGAGTTTCCCGGTGAGCCGATGGCTCAGTGGGCCGTTTTTAAAAAACAGAGATGCTGCTTGGAGGACTTTTTGTAACGCCCTGGCAGCGCCCCAGTGTAAAAGCACTCAGGCTTTCACACTGGGACTGCAGCGGAAGCGTTTTTCAGTCGCTTTACAGGCGCTATTTTTAGCCCAAAAGCGCCTAAAAAAACGCCTCAGTGTAAAAAGGGGTCCTACACTCACCTCCTCTCTTTTACACCCACTCTCTTTTTCTTACACTCACCCCTCTCTCTCTCACCCTCTCATGATATACAATAATGGATGTAGGGGCCTTTTGGTGGGCGTGATTTTTCGGGGGGGGCAGCATTTTATTGAATTAAAGTGGGCCGGTCTGGATGAAGTCCAGGGCCAAATTTTTGTCCCAGTCCATCCCTGCACAGATCTTACCTGTTCTGACAGCCTGTCACTGGGCTAAACCTACAATTGGAATAATATCTCTCCCCATACACCCCCGTTTCTTCCTCCCACAGTTTTGGCGCTTTGTAGGGGTTAAGGAAGAACCCTGAGGTGAAGCGTCTTACTATTGCTTGCACGTGTGGATGGGATCATGTGTACGGCTCCGATCACATGGGATGAATAGGAGAGGAGGTCTGGTGGGGATCAGAGCAGCACAGATCCCGCCCACACAAACAATAGTACACCACCTCGGGGTTCTTCCTTAACTCCTGAAATGTAGGGGGGTGTCATTCTGATTGTAGATTTGGCCCGGTGACAGGCTGCTGTACCCACACACCAGATTCCGGGACACTGCCGGGGACACGGCTATCCCGGGACAGCTTAGTAAAAAGCTTGACTGACTGTCCCGGAATATTGGTATGATGTAATGCAAGATTATCAAGGGGCCCCTGGGCAGTGCCCATGCATTAAAGGGGAAGATCCCCTTTATTTCATTCTACTCCCCCTCCCCACTGCCACATTTGGCTCCTGTCGGTGAGGATCAGGTATCTAGTTTTTACAGCTGAACTCCAAAGTCCAAAGTTTGGCCCCCCTCCTCCCTCCCCCGCTGCTGAACCATTCAGAAAGCGCAGCACGCTTCATGCATGCTCAGCAGGGAACCGGCTGTGAAGGTGCAAGGCTTCACTGCCGATTCCCTTAGCCCAGATTGCGTCTGCAGCACCCAAGAGCTGATTGAAAAATGTACTCAGGTGAAGACACCGCTGGATTGGTGGAGAGGTAAGTGTCCTGATATTAAAGGTCAGCAGCTACAGTATTTGTACAGTATTTGTAGCTTCTGACTTTTATTTTGTTCTGAAGGAGACTGGAGCTCCTCTATAAGATGGCTCTTCTCTCCCATAATCCCTCATCTCTATGGTCAGCTCTATATTTATTCTCCAGGGATTGGTCACAATGTTCCCGGTTCAGCAAAGGACAGACATCTCCATCCAATGATATGATTACAATGTGGTCAGATTTATAGATCCTTCTAGAAGTCATATAATAGAGTCACTAATGTTTACTAGTAAGGCTCACTGACCCACCAGGAAATGTTACCCATGGATTTAGTGGTCAGTGGGCGTGGCATGCTGGTAATCATCGGTCTCACTGATTGGACTAAACCTGGAATTGTTCTCTCCTATACCCAATTCCGCCATCTTGTGCTATTACCAAATATCATAGAGTACGGACACTTCGTGTATTCATAGTACCTGTGTGGATGTCGTTATTGATTAGCAGAACATCAGAAGACTTAAAGTGACTCTGAATACATCCCAGCAGGGATGGACTGGCCATCGGGACTACCGGGAGCTTCCCGGTGGGCCGATGGCTCAGTGGGCCGCCTGTCACTGTCAGTGTCTCTCTCTCGCCTCGTCACATTTATGCTAATGCTCCTGCACCCGGCGGCTGCGCCAGCCAATAGCCATCATCACTCGACACTTCTCTCCTCCTAAATTTACAGCCCTGCCCCCGTCCTAGCGGCGTGACGTCACTCGCGGCCGTAGGCGGGAGGGGATTACTATGGGAGGAGGCCTGCCCCCGTCCTAGCGGCGTGACGTCACTCGCGGCCGTAGGCGGGAGGGGATTACTATGGGAGGAGGCCGCCTCCTCCCATAGTAATCCCCTCCCGCCTACGGCCGCGAGTGACGTCACGCCGCTAGGACGGGGGCAGGGCTGTAAATTTAGGAGGAGAGAAGTGTCGACATGGTGTGACATGGTGTGTGCGGGGCTGGTCTTTGGTGGTGATCGTGACCACTTGCTGCCGGAGTTCCGCCTCTCTGCCTGGTGCGCTGTGTATTTTCCGAGGTCTCTCTCATCTACCCCCTCTGTCAGCCCTGCCCCCTTGGTCAGCCCCCCTCTGTCAGCCCTGCCCCCTTGGTAAGCCCACCCCTGGCAGCCCTGCCCCCTTGGTCAGCCCCCCTCTGTCAGCCCCCCTCTGTCAGCCCTGCCCCCTTGGAGGCCCCCCCTCTGTCAGCCCTGCCCCCTTGGTAAGCCCACCCCTGGCAGCCCTGCCCCCTTGGTCAGCCCCCCTCTGTCAGCCCTGCCCCCTTGGTAAGCCCACCCCTGGCAGCCCTGCCCCCTTGGTCAGCCCCCCCTCTGTCAGCCCCCCTCTGTCAGCCCCCCTCTGTCAGCCCTGCCCCCTTGGTCAGCCCCCTTCTGTCAGCCCTGCCCCCTTGGCCAGCCCCCCTCTGTCAGCCCTGCCCCCTTGGTCAGCCCCCCCTCTGTCAGCCCCCCTCTGTCAGCCCTGCCCCCTTGGTCAGCCCCCCTCTGTCAGCCCTGCCCCCTTGGTCAGCCCCCCTCTGTCAGCCCTGCCCCCTTGGTCAGCCCCCCTCTGTCAGCCCTGCCCCCTTGGTCAGCCCCCCTGTCAGCCCTGCCCCCTTGGTCAGCCCCCCTCTGTCAGCCCTGCCCCCTTGGTCAGCCCTGCCCCCTTGGTCAGCCCTGCCCCCTTGGTCAGCCCCCCTCTGTCAGCCCCCCTCTGTCAGCCCCCCTCTGTCAGCCCACCGCCTCTGTCAGTCCCCCCTCTGTCAGCCCCCCTTTCTGCCGCCCTCCTCTGTCAGCCCCCATTCTCTGTCAGCCCACCCCTCTCTGAAAGCCCCATCTCTGTCCCCCCTCTCCCTCTGTCAGCCCACCTCTTCTCTGTCAGCCCACCCCTGTCAGTCCCCCCTCTGTCAGCCCCCTCTCTGTCACCCTCTGTCAGCCCCCCTCTGTAAGCCTACCCCTTCTCTGTCAGCCCACCCCCCTCTGTTAGCCCACCCCTCTCTGTCCCCCCTCTTCCTCTGTCAGCCCCCCTGTCAGCCCACCCCATCTCTGTCAGCCCACCGCCTCTGTCAGTCCCCCCTCTATCAGCCCCCCTTTCTGCCGCCCTCCTCTGTCAGTCCCCATTCTCTGTCAGCCCACCCCTCTCTGAAAGCCCCATCTCTGTCCCCCCTCTCCCTCTGTCAGCCCACCTCTTCTCTGTCAGCCCACCCCTGTCAGTGCCCCCTCTGTCAGCCCCCTCTCTGTCACCCTCTGTCAGCCCCCCTCTGTAAGCCTACCCCTTCTCTGTCAGCCCACCCCCTCTGTTAGCCCACCCCTCTCTGTCCCCCCTCTTCCTCTGTCAGCCCCCCTGTCAGCCCACCCCATCTCTGTCAGCCCACCCCCCCTCTGTCAGCCCCCTCTCTGTCACCCTCTGTAAGCCTACCCCTTCTCTGTCAGCCCACCCCCCTCTGTTCCCCTCTTCCTCTGTCAGCCCCCCTGTCAGCCCACCCCATCTCTGTCAGCCCACCCCCCCCCCTCTGTCAGCCCACCCTCTGTCAGTCCCCCCATCAGCCCACCCCTTCTCTGTCAGCCCACCCCTCTGTCAGCCCCCCTCTCTGTCACCCTCTGTCAGCCCACCCCTTCTCTGTCAGCCCACCCCCCTTTGTTAGCCCACCTCTCTCTGTCAGCCCCCCTCTGTCCGCCCACCCCTCTCTGTCAGTCCCCCTCTCTGTCAGCCACAGCAGGGTGCACCATTCCAGCCACCCACTGACCCAAAGCAGAGAGCCAGGCTAGCCACCAATAGCAGAGTGCACCATGCCAGCTAATCACCCACTGGTCCACAGCAGGGAGCCAGGCAGCCACCCACAGAAGAAAGCTACTCACGGCGACCCACCCACAGCAGGGCCAGGGTTACAGCCACCCATAGTGACCCACCCACAGCAGAGCCAGGGTGCCAGCCAGCCACCCACGGTGACCCACCCACACCAGGAAACCAGACAGTCACAACAGGGTGTCAACCAGCCACTCACAGAAGCCAACCGGCCACGGTGACCTTCCACAGCAGGATGCCAGCCAGCCACCCATGGTGACTCACCCACACCAGGGAGCCAACCAGCCACAGCAGGGCGCCTGCCAGCCACCAACAGGAGCCAGCCAGCCACCCACCCACAGAGGACTCAGGAGCCAGTCACAGCTACAGTACCCAGTGAAGGTAAGAGGAGCGCTACACAGTGCCAATTTTATTTCTTTATTTGTGAGAGGTTGGGGCAGGGGGTTTTACTTATGTTTTTTTTGCGCAATTGCGTATAGTTTATATACTGTTTTTGTGTGTGTTTGCAAAAACAAAAGTGGGCTGGTCTGGATGAAGTCCAGGGCCAAATTTTTGTCCCAGTCCATCCCTGCATCCCAGTGTACAGCGGAGTCAGATTTAACCCTTCATTACACTCACCTCTCTAGTCAGCAGGCTGAGGATCTCCAGGGTGAGGTTCAATATCTTCTCATTCCGGGGAAATTCCTTCCTTACATTCTTCACAAAACTCAAATTCTGCTGATTGTCCATCATGACGTCCTTGTAGAGATCCTTGTGTCCTTCTAAATACTCCCACTCCTCCATGGAGAAATAGACAGTGACATCCTGACACCTTATAGGAACCTGACACACACAATGATACAGTCACCATCCAGACACACCCCTTGTCTGTTACTGGATAATGTCCCAGAATCCTCCTCACCTCTCCTGTCAGCAGCTCCATCATCTTCTTGGTGACTTCTAGAATCTTCTCCATGTTGTGTCTCTCGGGTTTTAGGGAGTCACATGGAGGCACTGTGATGGTCATGTGATCACCTGATTTCACAAGAGGAAATCTCTGTATTGGGGAACCAATAGGAATAACATGTTATACTCCCAGAATCCTCCTCACCTCTCCGGTCAGGTCTGTATTATTAATAGAGATAAGAGTGATGTCATGTGACCTCCCAGAATCCCCCTCACCTCTCCGGTCAGGTCTGTATTATTAATAGAGATAAGAGTGATGTCATGTGACCTCCCAGAATCCTCCTCACCTCTCCGGTCAGGTCTGTGTATTATTAATAGAGATAAGAGTGATGTCATGTGACCTCCCAGAATCCTCCTCACCTCTCCAGTCAGGTCTGTGTATTATTAATAGAGATAAGAGTGATGTCATGTGACCTCCCAGAATCCTCCTCACCTCTCCGGTCAGGTCTGTGTTTTATTAATAGAGATAAGAGTGATGTCATGTGACCTCCCAGAACCCTCCTCACCTCTCCAGTCAGCAGGTAGATGATCTCCAGGGTGAGGTTTAGTATCTTCTCAGTCACGTGACTCCGGTCCTCCTCCATCCTCATTGATGATGTCATATGCAGGTTTCTCTGTAGACGGAGAGTGGAGAATGCACTGTTTAGCTTCTGACCAGCTGATTTGTAAGAGCCAATAATATGATGGAATAGATAACTCCGCCCCCTGACAATGAAAGGTTTAGCTCCCAGCATCCATATTGTCGGTGTGTTGGAGCCTTGTATAGGAAGAGATAACATTTTATATTTGGCTATATAGAGTTCTATAGATAACAATGAATGGGGGGAAATATTATTTTGAAACCCCGCCCCCTCCCCAATATTCACAGCTCTGTCCACAGACCTCTCATTGCTTTCTAGGACTTTTGTCTCTATCACCAACCAGTGTAATTCATTGTTATCTGTTATGCCCCCCTCCTCCATGTAGGTTTACTTTGTGACTTATGGGGGGGGGTTCATGTTTGCTTTCTGCTATAGTTGGAAAAAATATACAGCAAGCCTTTGTTTTGAGGGGTTCATCTTTTAGGGTTCCTAATTTAGATTTTTTTCCTAGGACCTTTGATAAAATTTTGGGGAGCCCCACATATGGAGTTAGAATGATGTTGGGGTATCACTTTGCATGCAGCATGTCCTCACATTGATGTGCGGTAAACAGTATGCACCAAAAGCTCCACACATCCTCTCAGTGCCAGGACAAGGCCATCCAGTGCCCCGGGCAAAGATTCCAAACTGCACCCCTCCCCACCCTTGGGGTTAGGGTCAGGGAACCCACATCCCTGCAATAAACCATTGTGCCCAGGGCAGCTTCTCCTCCTGCCCACCCCTTATCCCGGTCAGAGCTGAGTAATAGCCGCACAGTAAAGGTTCATTCATATGTGCGGCAGGCCCTTGCTTCCCCTTTGAAGAGCATTTGCGATGGATCCCTACTCATTGGCATTTGATAGGCACTGAGGAGGTGATCATCGCCTCCTCACCACCTGTTTTAACCCTACAAATGCAATCTACCATGCTGCAATCACATGCACTGCATATGCAGTTGCAGGACAATTGAATTGTATGAATGGGTTGTGTTTGGTGATGGTAGCACCAGCTGAATGCGACGTGCCATTTCATTTTTGCATGTGTACATCTCTAAGTGCCGCTTTACATCTATGCGGCTTCAAAGTTGCGTGACTTTGACAGGCGACATCCTGCGTGACTTCATTGCGGCTTGCTTGAGACTTCATTAACAGAAGTCAATGTAAGATGCGATGAAGTCACCCAAAAGTCGTGGAATTAGAAGGGTTCCGGTGCAATAAGCTTTGAACTTTCAAGTCACATGACAAGTTGCGGCAGCGTGAACTGGCACTAAGCGGCTGCATGCCCTTGTTTAATTGAGAAATCACAGGGCGGTAAAACCACAACACTTAAAGCCTCCGAAAACAGTGCCCCACCTCCGGCATCAGTGCCGGGACAAGGTCATTTAGAGCCCAGGGCGAACATGCCAAATTCTGCCCCCCTAAGATGTATGCAGCAATATGTATCAGCAAATTTCCCCCCACAAAAACACTGAGCACTAATCTGCATGCTTACCCCCTAAGCATAAATCCCCCCTCCTCCCAGTACAAATCCACCCCCGCTGAAATCCCCCTCCCAGCAAAAATCCTTGTCCCCCAAATCCCCCCCGGGTCAAATGCCCCCCTCCTACATTTTCCCCTCCTGATACACTTCTCCCCCTACTTCAAATCCCTCCCAGCACAAACTCCCCTCAAATCCCCCTTCCAAGCACAAATCTTGTCCCATCCCTCCTCCCAACACAAATCTCTCTAGATTACTATTCTTAGCACTAACCGCCATTTTCCCTCTTAGAACAATACTTACCCCCTGCCTTCCCCCATACCCCCCTTCCAACATAAATCCCCTCTCCCCAATCTCCTTAAGGTGCCATCCACCCCACATGATACCACAGTGCCCAGGGCAGCCGACCCCCCTGCCCTCCCCTTGTCCCGGCCCTGCATCCCCTCCCAATCACCATAGTGTGACGGTATCGGTATGATATCCCCGTCAAGCATTCCCTCCTCTCCATACAAGAACATCACAGGATCCCCCACACATGAGTCAAGACTGGATGCTGGAACCAAGACACTTTATTGACACAAAAACTCAGCTTATATGTGGTTACAGCCTGTTAGGAACGCCCCCCTCACACAGTGGGGTTTCCCATACAGATTATAGGAGACAAGTCGGAGCCGACCATGCAGACACGTTTCTTTAGATAAAGACATCAGTGGAGTTAATTAATACACTGAAGCAATCAGAATAATTAACATACCACTTCTCTAATCATTTAGCCTGATGATACAATACTCATCTTTTAAGGGTAAACACAGATCTTCTTCACACAACACAATAGATCAATTAACGTTTAGAATAGTGAGGGGACATTAGCACGTCAATAACCTGTCAGAGGAATGAATCACACATGAAATTCCTTTCTACCTCTACCCATATGGCTAGCAGGGAGCAGTAAACTGAGACATATAGGCAAATGTATCACACATAGTATACATAAAGGCCAGGCTTTCCATAAAGCTCCATAGAAATACTACAAGACAGGCAATCTAATATGAGAGGCAGAGTTGCTGCGAGGGGAAGGGAGTGGGTGTGACAGGACAAAGCGGGGGTGGGGCTGTACACACTAGAGGCATGGACAGTTTGTATCACACTATACCTGTGACAATGGCTCTCCCAGCCTCTCCCTAAGAGTGATGAAGACTGGGGCTGGTTTGGGTTCTAGTCACATGAGAGTTCCTGTGCGTTCACCAGCAAGAATTAGTGGATTCTTTTTGGCCGGTGTAAATATAAGAGTGACACGTAAGACAGCTAATGCCGCGTACACACGATCGGAAAATCCGACAAGAAAACCGTGGCTCAAACTTGTGTTGCATACACACGTTCACACAAAATTCCGACCATCAAGAACGCAGTGACGTACAACACTATAACGAGCCGAGAAAAATAAAGTTCAATGATTCCAAGCATGCGTCCAATTGATTTCCAAGCATGTGTGGGGTTTTTTTTTTCGGGTCGGAATTGCATACAAATTATCTGAATTTCCGAGCAGAACTTTTCTTGTCTGAAAATTTGAGAACCAGCTCTCAAATTTTTGTTGGCGGAAATTCCGACAGAAAAATTCAGATGGAGCATCCACACGGTTGGAATTTCCGACCAAAAGCTCCCATCGGACTTTTCTTATTGGACTTTCCGATCGTGTGTACGGCGGCATTATGCATACGGGGTAAGATAAGACTTCTCATATTCCAAGTTTGTGTGATAGAAGAATCTTCCACTATACGCCCATTACATAGAAATCCTAGTCTGGTGTTCTGTATGCATATATAACCCAGTCTGTTCTGTATATATACAGGCCCAGATTTTGAAAGGACTTACGACGGCGCAGCGCCATGTACGCCATCGTAAGTCCTAATCCGACCCGTCGTATCTATGCGTCTGATTCTCAGAATCAGTTACGCATAGATTTCCATTAGATCCGACAGGTGTAAGTCTCTTACGCCGTCGGATCTTAACTGCATTTTTTTTTTGACCGCTAGGTGGCACTTCCGTCGAATTCCGCGTCGAGTATGCAAATTAGCTAGATACGCGAATTCCCGAACGTACGCGCGGCCGACACAGTAAAGTTATGACATTTACGTTAGGCTTTTCCAGACGTATAGTTGCCCCTGCTATATGAGGCGCAGCCAATGTTAAGTATGCCCGTCATTCCCGCGACAAAATTTGTGGGAGTTTGCGTAAGTCATCCATGAATGGGGCTGGACATCATTTACGTTCACGTCAAAATCAATGACGTCCTTGCGGCGTACTTTGGAGCAATGCACACTGGGAAATTCCACGGACGGCGCATGCGCCGTTCCGCAAAAACGTCAGTCACAGTAGTTTTACATAAAACACGCCCCCCTGATCCAAATTTGAATTAGGCGGGCTTACGCCGGCCGATTTACGCCGCGGCAACTTACGGAGCAAGTGCTTTGAGAATACAGCACTTGCCCGTGTAAGTTACGCGGATACGTTAATCCCGCACAAAATTACGCCGCTGGACGAGAATCTGGGCCACAGTATCTCACCAAAGTAAGTACACCCCTCAGTCATATTTGTGTAAATCTTTTCTTGTATCTTTTCATGTGAACTGAAGAAATGACACTTTGCTACAGTGTAAAGTAGTGAGTGTACAGGTTGTATATAACAGTGTAAATTTGCTGTCCCCTCAAAATAACTCAACACACAGCCATTAATGTCTAAACCGCTGGCAACAAAAGTGAGTACACCCCCTAAGTGAAAATGTCCAAATTGGGGTCAATTAACCATTTTCCCTTCCCCCGGTGTCATGTGACTCGTTAGTGTTACAAGGTCTCAGGTGTTAATGGGGAGCAGGTGTGTTAAATTTGGTGTTATCGCTCTCACTCTCTTATACTGGAGGTACAACATGGCACCTCATGGCAAAGAACTCTCTGAGGATCTGAAAAAAGAATTGTTGCTCTGCATATCATTCCTTCACCTCCCCACGTCTTATCTTCTATGTGCACAATAACGTCTTCTCTGATAGAAGAACATCTCCATCCTGAGAAAATCCACAACTCCCTTTACATTTTCGGCTCCTTTGCCCCGGATTGCAGAAATCCAGAAGTAATATCTGAGATCCGTAGTCCAGACGGTTGGAGAATCATCAGATGGCCCAAAAAGGTGAGTAAATATTTTTATCTCACTAAAATTTCTGTCTGAAGGTTTTTGATAGGAAAGCGGGGGTCACCCCTTTATGATATCACATCAGCTTTATATTCATTTTCATATTATGCCGGCTAACTTCAACTCTTATTAACTTTGAAGTTAAATGTTCTAAGATTGCACGGCTAAACTGCAAGAGAAGACAGGAAACGTAAGAGCTTGCGGCTTGGGCAAGGAAACCACGATTGCTACAAATAAATGTATTTCTAATGTTCTGCAGAAGGTGTAAAAATGTTATAGACATATGTGCAAACTTTTATTTTATCTGTCAAATATACATTAATACATTATCTCCAGGCAAATTTTGTACAAAAAACATACTGTAATATAATTGGTCCACCACGAAGGGGTACCTCCCATGTGCCTCCCATGCACGGACAACAAATATAACCTATAGCCTAAAAATAAAAATTGTAATCTCGCTACACTCAATATTTGCATACTAGCGCCTTGATTACCCGACCGGTCGTAGTAATCCACACACCCAGATCAAAGACAGCAAGTCAGAATAAGACATTACCTTCATTACCTTACAGGTGGTACCTTTCAGTTTTCTCTGCCCGGGGAATGCAGATCTGGTTCCTGGATTGAAGGGATGGCGGTAGTCTGGCTCCGATATGGTTGTCGCTTTATGTTCTACTAAATGAATGTGTCCTGTGTGTCAACTGGCTTGTGGTTTTGCCAGGAAACGGCACAGCGAGAAGAAGGAAGTGTGTTAACCCTTTCTATCTTTGCGTCTCACGAGTGACAGCGGCCGTGTGCCGGGAGACTTGCTGCTCTATTAGAAGTCAGCACTATGCGGCTTAAATTCTGCCCAGAAGTGCGCTGCGCAGCAAAGATTAAAGATGGCACTGTACCCAACGCAACTTAGACCACTGCCCTTCCCACCTTCACCAACTTGCAGAGCAGGTACCACCCTAAGGAAGATTAGGAAGCCACCTTATGGTGCCAGGCTGGGGGTGGGGTAAAATGTCCTTAGATGTAGCTCTGTATAGTGGAGTGGATGGGGGAGGGGCTAGGGACGGCAGGAGAGGAACACAAATACACTTGTAGCACCCCTCTGGCCCCTCACATCAGGGAGGGCTGACATTTCACCTCAGGGTAAGGTGACCAGGTTTTTAAAATGAAATCCAGGGACATATTTTTTGTTTTACTAGTAATGGTGACAATCAGCGACTCTCTGCCTGTCGTCGCCGCGACCGTGGCCCACCTCACAGCCTGTCAGGTTTTAATTTCCTGGGCCCCGGCTACTACTGGGTGGGGAGCGGAGGAATATCACTCTGCCAGGGAAGGAAAGGAGATAGGCAGGTGGCTGGCCCGGACATGAGCCAAGGCAGAAGAACATTCGAGCGAAGCTGAATGCACCCGAAACTGAAGAAATATTCCCTCCACTCCGACCAGCACATGATCATCAGAGAGGGGTACAGATAATGGAAAAAATACACCTTCCTAAAGTTAGTAGGAGGGGAGTGTAATTCAGATTTTTATTTATTTTATTTTGAACTGACTGGCCCAGATTCAAGAAGCTATTGCGCCCGCGCAACCATAGGTTGCGCGGCGCAATAGCTGTTTTGCTCCCGCGTAGCGAATGCCCCTGATTCAGGAACATCACTACGCGGACTGCAGCCTAGGATATGACAGGCATAAGCCTCCTTATGCCTTCATATCTCAGGCTGCATTCTTGCGTTGGCCGCTAGGGGGCGCGGCCATTGTGATCGGCGTATAGTATGCAAATTGCATACTACCACCGATTCACAAAAGTTGCGCGGGCCCTGCGCACGCAAGGTACAGAGTTTCCATACGGCGACTTTAGCGCAAGGTTGCTCCTGCTGTAGCAGGGGCAGCCAATGCTAAAGTATAGCCGCCCTTCCCGCTCGTGAAATTTAAATTTCACGTCGTTTACGTAAGTGATTCGTGAATGGCGCTGGACGCCATTCACGTTCACTTAGAAGCAAATGACGTCCTTGCGACGTCATTTGCCGCAATGCACGTCGGGAAAGTTTCCCGACGGAGCATGCGCTGTTCGCTCGGCGTGGGAGCGCGCCTAATTTAAATGATTCCCGCCCTTACGCCGGGCTATTTAGCATATCGCCCGCGCAATTTACGGAGCTACTGCTCCGTGAATTCGCGGGCAAATCGAAATATTTGCGTGGGCGCAGAGCAAACATCGTTGCCCTTTGCCCACGCAAATATTGCACGGATCTACCTGAATCTGGGCCACTGTCTTTTAAATTGCCCCAGCCCCTGTTCAAACCCAATCCGGGGACAAAACTGGGGACAGACTTGGTCCAAGGACAGTATCCTTAATCCGGAGACTGTCCCCGGAAACTGGGGATGTCTGGTCACCCTACCTCAGGGTGCTGTTCTTAGGCATGATGGGTGTGGATATTTGTAGAAAAGATGGGGGCCAGTCACTTTTAGGATGAACAAAAGTGAGTTTATGGCTCATAACAGTAAAAATGAGGGAGAGAGAGTTGGGGCATGGGAGACCCTAGGACAATATGCAGACAGATTAGCAGACTCCAAAAACAACAGCACAGGTAGACAGCAATATGTAACAAGAGCCTTAGGCCTGCAAACCATGTACTGTATCTACGTAACAACATCTCCTATAGCAACCAAAATTTTACAGCGCCGTGCAGGGTCTCCTTGGAGGAGTTCTCCTTGACACTTTCACTGGCCTCTTCACAGTCCCCAGTTCATGAGCAGTAACCTCTGGTACTTCATCTCAGAATGCCATCATTCTCTGCATGCCCCAAGGAAACAAGAAGCTCTCTCTGGCAGAACCCCGCCCATGTCCCCAGGAAACAAGAAGCTCTCTCTGGCAGAACCCCGCCCATGTCCCCAGGAAACAAGAAGCTCTCTCTGGCAGAACCCCGCCCATGTCCCCAAGGAAACAAGAAGCTCTCTCTGGCAGAACCCTGCCCATGTCTCCAGGAAACAAGAAGCTTTCTCTGGCAGAACCCCGCCCATGTCCCCAGGAAACAAGAAGCTCTCTCTGGCAGAACCCCGCCCATGTCCCCAAGGAAACAAGAAGCTCTCTCTGGCAGAACCCCGCCCATGTCCCCAGGAAACAAGAAGCTCTCTCTGGCAGAACCCCGCCCATGTCCCCAGGAAACAAGAAGCTCTCTCTGGCAGAACCCCGCCCATGTCCCCAGGAAACAAGAAGCTCTCTCTGGCAGAACCCCGCCCATGTCCCCAGGAAACAAGAAGCTTTCTCTGGCAGAACCCCGCCCATGTCCCCAGGAAACAAGAAGCTCTCTCTGGCAGAACCCCGCCCATGTCTCCAGGAAACAAGAAGCTCTCTCTGGCAGAACCCCGCCCATGTCCCCAGGAAACAAGAAGCTTTCTCTGGCAGAACCCCGCCCATGTCCCCAGGAAACAAGAAGCTCTCTCTGGCAGAACCCACCCATGTCCCCAGGAAACAAGAAGCTCTCTCTGGCAGAACCCCGCCCATGTCCCCAGGAAACAAGAAGCTCTCTCTGGCAGAACCCCGCCCATGTCCCCAGGAAACAAGAAGCTCTCTCTGGCAGAACCCCGCCCATGTCTCCAGGAAACAAGAAGCTCTCTCTGGCAGAACCCCGCCCATGTCTCCAGGAAACAAGAAGCTCTCTCTGGCAGAACACCGCCAATGTCCCCAGGAAACAAGAAGCTCTCTCTGGCAGAACCCCGCCCATGTCCCCAGGAAACAAGAAGCTTTCTCTGGCAGAAACCTGCCCATGTCCCCAGGAAACAAGAAGCTCTCTCTGGCAGAACCCCGCCCATGTCCCCAGGAAACAAGAAGCTCTCTCTGGCAGAACCCCGCCTATGTCCCCAGGAAACAAGAAGCTCTCTCTGGCAGAACCCCGCCCATGTCCCCAGGAAACAAGAAGCTTTCTCTGGCAGAACCCCGCCCATGTCCCCAGGAAACAAGAAGCTCTCTCTGGCAGAACCCCGCCCATGTCCCCAGGAAACAAGAAGCTCTCTCTGGCAGAACCCTGCCCATGTCTCCAGGAAACAAGAAGCTCTCTCTGGCAGAACCCCGCCCATGTCTCCAGGAAACAAGAAGCTCTCTCTGGCAGAACCCTGCCCATGTCCCCAGGAAACAAGAAGCTTTCTCTAGCAGAACCCCGCCCATGTCCCCAGGAAACAAGAAGCTTTCTCTGGCAGAACCCCGCCCATGTCCCCAGGAAACAAGAAGCTTTCTCTGGCAGAACCCCGCCCATGTCCCCAGGAAACAAGAAGCTTTCTCTGGCAGAACCCCGCCCATGTCCCCAGGAAACAAGAAGCTTTCTCTGGCAGAACCCTGCCCATGTCCCCAGGAAACAAGAAGCTCTCTCTGGCAGAACCCCGCCCATGTCCTCAGGAAACAAGAAGCTCTCTCTGGCAGAACCCCGCCCATGTCTCCAGGAAACAAGAAGCTCTCTCTGGCAGAACCCCGCCCATGTCCCCAGGAAACAAGAAGCTTTCTCTGGCAGAACCCCGCCCATGTCCTCAGGAAACAAGAAGCTTTCTCTGGCAGAACCCCGCCCATGTCCCCAGGAAACAAGAAGCTTTCTCTGGCAGAACCCTGCCCATGTCCCCAGGAAACAAGAAGCTCTCTCTGGCAGAACCCCGCCCATGTCCCCAGGAAACAAGAAGCTTTCTCTGGCAGAACCCCGCCCATGTCCTCAGGAAACAAGAAGCTTTCTCTGGCAGAACCCCGCCCATGTCCCCAGGAAACAAGAAGCTCTCTCTGGCAGAACCCCGCCCATGTCCCCAGGAAACAAGAAGCTCTCTCTGGCAGAACCCCGCCCATGTCTCCAGGAAGCAAAAAGCTCTCTCTGGCAGAACCCTGCCCATGTCTCCAGGAAACAAGAAGCTTTCTCTGGCAGAACCCCGCCCATGTTCTCAGGAAACAAGAAGCTTTCTCTGGCAGAACCCCGCCCATGTCTCCAGGAAACAAAAAGCTCTCTCTGGCAGAACCCTGCCCATGTCTCCAGGAAACAAGAAGCTTTCTCTGGCAGAACCCTGCCCATGTCCCCAGGAAACAAGAAGCTCTCTCTGGCAGAACCCTGCCCATGTCTCCAGGAAACAAGAAGCTTTCTCTGGCAGAACCCCGCCCATGTCCCCAGGCAACAAGAAGCTTTCTCTGGCAGAACCCCGCCCATGTCTCCAGGAAACAAGAAGCTCTCTCTGGCAGAACCCCGCCCATGTCCCCAGGAAACAAGAAGCTCTCTCTGGCAGAACCCCGCCCATGTCCCCAGGAAACAAGAAGCTCTCTCTGGCAGAACCCCGCCCATGTCCCCAGGAAACAAGAAGCTCTCTCTGGCAGAACCCCGCCCATGTCCCCAGGAAACAAGAAGCTCTCTCTGGCAGAACCCTGCCCATGTCTCCAGGAAACAAGAAGCTCTCTCTGGCAGAACCCCGCCCATGTCCCTAGGAAACAAGAAGCTCTCTCTGGCAGAACCCCGCCCATGTCCCTAGGAAACAAGAAGCTCTCTCTGGCAGAACCCCGCCCATGTCTCCAGGAAACAATAAGCTCTCTCTGGCAGAATCCCGCCCATGTCCCCAGGAAACAAGAAGCTCTCTCTGGCAGAACCCCGCCCATGTCCCCAGGAAACAAGAAGCTCTCTCTGGCAGAACCCCGCCCATGTCTCCAGGAAACAAGAAGCTCTCTCTGGCAGAACCCCGCCCATGTCCCCAGGAAACAAGATGCTTTCTCTGGCAGTACCCCGCCCATGTCCCCAGGAAACAAGAAGCTCTCTCTGGAAGAACTCCGCCCATGTCCCCAGGAAACAAGAAGCTTTCTCTGGCAGAACCCCGTCCATGTCCCCAGGAAACAAGAAGCTTTCTCTGGCAGAACCCCGCCCATGTCCCCAGGAAACAAGAAGCTTTCTCTGGCAGAACCCCGCCCATGTCCCCAGGAAACAAGATGCTCTCTCTGGCAGAACCCCGCCCATGTCCCCAGGAAACAAGAAGCTCTCTCTGGCAGAACCCCGCCCATGTCCCCAGGAAACATGAAGCTCTCTCTGGCAGAACCCCGCCCATGTCTCCAGGAAACAATAAGCTCTCTCTGGCAGAACCCCGCCCATGTCCCCAGGAAACAAGAAGCTCTCTCTGGCAGAACCCCGCCCATGTCCCCAGGAAACAAAAAGCTCTCTCTGGCAGAACCCCACCCATGTCCCCAGGAAACAAGAAGCTTTCTCTGGCAGAAACCTGCCCATGTCCCCAGGAAACAAGAAGCTCTCTCTGGCAGAACCCCGCCCATGTCCCCAGGAAACAAGAAGCTCTCTCTGGCAGAACCCCGCCCATGTCCCCAGGAAACAAGAAGCTCTCTCTGGCAGAACCCCGCCCATGTCCCCAGGAAACAAGAAGCTTTCTCTGGCAGAACCCCGCCCATGTCCCCAGGAAACAAGAAGCTCTCTCTGGCAGAACCCCGCCCATGTCCCCAGGAAACAAGAAGCTTTCTCTGGCAGAACCCCGCCCATGTCCCCAGGAAACAAGAAGCTCTCTCTGGCAGAACCCCGCCCATGTCCCCAGGAAACAAGAAGCTTTCTCTGGCAGAACCCCACCCATGTCTCCAGGAAACAAGAAGCTTTCTCTGGCAGAACCCTGCCCCTGTCCCCAGGAAAAAAGAAGCTCTCTCTGGCAGAACCCCGCCCATGTCCCCAGGAAACAAGAAGCTCTCTCTGGCAGAACCCCGCCCATGTCCCCAGGAAACAAGAAGCTCTCTCTGGCAGAACCCTGCCCATGTCTCCAGGAAACAAGAAGCTCTCTCTGGCAGAACCCCGCCCATGTCCCCAGGAAACAAGAAGCTCTCTCTGGCAGAACCCCGCCCACGTCTCCAGGAAACAAGAAGCTCTCTCTGGCAGAACCCCGCCCATGTCCCCAGGAACGGCTCTCCTCGTTCTTCAGCTCCGGGGAGCGATTGCGACGGAGCGGCTAAAAACAAATAGACATTAAACATTGCCAAGAATTGCACAAGCGTGCAAGTTGATATAACAAATTCCATAGGACCACAAAAACTGGCAACGCGTAGTGTGTACTCCTCTATTCAAACTGCTCAAGCTACCCTATCATTTTTTTTACAATGTTGGCAACTATGAGACTCCAGGCCACACCCAACACAGCTGTTCCTCAGACATCACCCTGATCACCTGACTTCCTCCAAATATATACCCTCTCCCAGCATCCTCAGTGGCCCGAGACTCCTACTGATTGGCTGAAAGAGATATGCATATTCAATGCAAAAGCAACAGTACCACCTATTGACAGAAGGAAGGAACCACAGCTAGCCCAGGCATAGGAGAAAACCCAAATGATCACAAAGACTAGAAATCAGCCAGGTTAGTTACCACCTAGCACAGCTAAATTTACCATTAGCCCCTGTTTAAGGCAAGGGTGCTACACTCTGTACATAGCATACTACAGCAACCCCCGCTGCAGTGACCCGCGCTCAGCTGACTCTCCTGCTCCCCCTACTGGTCATGCTGGAACAGGAAGCACAGGTGACAGAGCTGAGGCGGGGTAGAGTTTCCAAGAGTTGATTACCTTTCCTGGGGATACATGAATAAACAGATAAAAGAGAGCCTGTCATTGTGTATAGGACGAAGTTCAATCAGGGAACCCCTCCATCCAACCACATCCACACATGCAGCTTGGGCACCAGAAACGGCACTCTCCTCTCTATATACACAGTATACATGATCTATGGTATCAGTGGGGGGATGTTATACACAGAGATATATAGAATGATACAGACTCTCCTCTATATATACATCATCCATTTATACATTATCTATATGGAGACTACACAATATACAGACTTCTGATCTATGGTATCAGTGGGGGGATGTTATACACAGAGATATATAGAATGATACAGACTCTCCTCTATATATACACAGTATACATCATCCATTTATACATTATCTACTTTGTTTAGAGCAGTCAGAAGAATGATTGGTGGGGGTCTCACCTTGTTAGATCTGCCCATGCATCCTCCAATCAGATTGTTTGTACCTTCCGACAATGAAGAGACCTGAAAATAGTTTTAGAAAGGTGAAGAGTCCAATCACAGAAGATTCTGGAAGATAAAACCCGGAAACACGGCACCAAGAGAGTCCAGCTTCTTCTACTGTATGAAGACTGAATGTGTGTGAATAAGAAGTTCATCTGAATGTTACTTCCAATGATTTCCGGAGGCGGGGGAGGGGGGTTTCTTCTACTTCCTCTATCGGAGTCTGCTCTGCCTTCTGTCACAACTCATTGCTCGGAGCTTCCAACTTCCTCTTTCTATACAGAGATCAGAACACGTCTAAACCTTCCTCAGGCTGGGTGTGTAAGTGGGGGAGGGGGGGAGGGTGCAAATGTTTTTTTTTCCATTCCTCTGCTTTTCTCGTTCATATTTTATTCTCTGTACGATTTTTGTTAAAAATTCTATTGCTAATACTTTATCCTTGAAGTCAGGTGGTCCCTAATCCAAGGGAGGTTGGGGACATTTGTCACTCCTTTTTCCCTCCCCCTTCCATCACTCAGTCAAGTAAGTAGATAGTGGTATAAGGATAACTTAGTTGCCCATATTACTACTCTGTGGTCTGGCTAACGTTGTGTATGACCGATTGCCCTGCCTCTCGGTGTTGTGGAGCCATGACTATGGTATACATACATTAACCCTTATCTGCTAAGCCCCACATTTTTACTCAACCTTTACCTCAATAAATAACTGAAACCACTACTGTAATCTTTGGAGTAAAAAACTGGCCGTAGCAGCCTCCATTTATTTTAAATAACCTTTTTAAATATTAAATAATGACATTAAATAACATTTTCGCACATAAACCTTTTTTATACCTGAGATACAATTTTTTAACCCTGCTGGTGCTGGACTTTGCAGGCACATTAACACACTTGTAACCATTCTAAAACCTTTTATGAGCACTGCGGTACCTAACTCTGGTCTTAGGCCTCAAGCCGACAAACTGACTCAAAGACGACCAACTGACCGCAGTACCCCCATTAACCACTTGCCAGCTACACCTTGGTAGACTGGACTAACAGCCCCTTCAGAACCCATACCACCTCTGGGTAATGGCATCCACTTTAGGGTAATTTCTTCTCCTGCAAAGTCCAAAACACCCGCCACCAGCACCCAAAGGTAACTCCTTACCTTTGGGCGCACCTCCACACCCTCAACGCTCGCTGTATCCCGTCCTGTAGGCCCAACACCCACATGTCAATCCCCACATCGGTCAAATGAACTCCATCTCTCAGCTGATACCTCCACGTATCCACCTCCAACTCCGGGTGTCTAACCACCAACCCGCCGTTCCGGATCACAAATTTAGCCACGTCCTGATTAATCTTTCTCCTGGCCCTGTTCACACCTTCCCACGATCTAGCCATCCGCCATGATGACCTGCCGACAATGTCAGACCATATCACTACCGTTTCCGGGTAGGACATGCGAATTCTCAAAAAATCAAACTTGATGTCTCGTGCGACATCCAACATAGTACGCACCCCAAGGTCGTTCCCCCCCGCATGGATCAACAAAACGTCCGGCGGTCGATCCAAGCGTGCAAACTTGTGCACTTCCGGCACCACCCTGCTCCACAACATCCCCGGGAACCCCAACCACCGCACCATCGCTTCCTGTCTTGGGACCCCCAGCTGGCGACCGTCCGGCCGCATATCCGCTCTCGCAGCCCCCCTATGAACGAAGGAGTGGCCCATTATCCAGACCAGTCCTTGTCCCGCACCTGAAAGACATTAAGTAAGACATCCATCACCAACAAGCCCATCGGGAGACGCTCCCATCCCCAACCACCAACATGTTCCCTTAACCAAAAACCCTGACCCACTCCCCATCACCCTTGGAGGTGGCCTCCCATTAACTAACCCGGGACGTCTATTTTCCTGCACCACCACTCACCTCTAAGTCTACCATGAGCTGAGGTCTGACATATAGTCGAAACCTCCTCGACTCCCATCTGCCAATCCTTTTTACCAATTCATCGTCCAAGCCACAACGTACCGCTTCTGTCGCGGCCCCAATCCGAAAGGAATGCGCCGAGAACTCCTGAGCCACAAGGCCCAATGCCCCCAGACACCGTCTGAACACCATCACAAACTGATACCGCGACAAAGCTGTCCCATCCTCATGCAGCTAAAATGATCCGCTTAACTTAGGCCGTACTTCCAAAAATTCCCGCACCACCCTAACCGGGCATAATTCCGACCCCTCAATAGGGAAGACTAGCACCACTTTGCCCTTCCCTTTCTGATCCGTCTTGGACCGGCGTAGCAACAATGCGACCCCTTCTTGATTCCACACCACGTCATCAGCTAACATGCCACCCTGTACCGTCTTCGAGGGGCTAACCAACTCCCCCACTCGAAAAGCTCCAAAGAATGCCAACGCGAACGCCGCGCGAAACAATAACACTTCAAACCGGGACGAACACAATGTCCCCAACTTTCCCATAATACCCCTCAATATTTCAAACGACACAGGGCGCCGGGAATCCGCCTGACGCCCCTGCTTCCTGTAACCCTTAAGAGACTGCCGGACACAAAAATCCTTAGTAAAGTCCGGACACCCTTGCCACTTCAACAGGAAGGCCAAGCCGGCCAACTTTTTGTCCAACCTGGACTGAGACACCCCAGCCTCCATATTCCTGGCCAAGAAATACAACACCAATCCCCTGACCTCGGGACCGGCCGGGTCCACCTCGGCCTCCCTAACCAGAGCCTGCCATTCTGCCCAAACCTTCTCATACGCCCTCCAGGTGTTCACACTTACCGACCTTCTGATCCAATTGGAGACGATTCCAACAGAATCCTCCAAAGCCACTCCGGACAGGGGACACCTTGCTCCTCTGCCTCCGGCACCAGCTCCCGGAACCTGTCCCACTGAAAGCGAGACAGAGCGTCAGCTACTATATTCACCACCCCCGGTAAATGCACCGCATATACAAATATGTTCAACTGCAAACAGCGCAGCACCAGGTGCCGTAACAGCCGAATCACTGGAGGAGAGGACGCCGTAACTCTGTTGATCACCTGGACCACCCCCATATTATCACCATGGAACCGCACCTTCCGATCCCGGAAGGCCGAACCCCACAATTCTACTGCCAGCACCACCGGAAACAATTCCAACAGCACCAAGTTCTTTGTGAACCCCGCCTCCAACCAGGCCTGAGGCCAAGAGCCCGCACTCCATTGCCCTTGAAAATATGCCCCAAAACCTGCGCCTCCGGCTGCATCTGTGAACAACTCCATGTCAAAGTTGCTAACCGGACCGGACATCCACAAGGCCCTGCCGTTGAAGGAGTCCAAAAAGGAGTGCCATACCAACAAATCCTCCCTATGTTCCTTCCCCAGGCGCACATAGGGCCTGGGCGACCTGACTCCCGCTGTGGCCGCCGAGAGGTGCCTGCAAAAGACCCTGCCCATGGGGAGAATGCGGCACGCAAAATTTAGCTTCCCCAGGAGCGACTGAAGCGCTCGGAGTTGCACCTTCCGCAAGCCCACCATCTTCTGAATCTCGTCCTTGAGGCCCTCCAACTTGTCCAGCGGTAACTTACATTCCATCACCTCCGAGTCGATCACGATGCCCAAGAATTGGATGACCGATCGCGGTCCTTCCGTTTTCTCGGGTGCCAGCGGCACACCAAATCGCTCCGCAATGTGCTCCAAAGTGGCCAACAACACTGCGCAAATCCGCGATCCTTGCCGGGCCAACACAGAGAAAGTCGTCCAGATAGTGGATCACGGAGCTCACTCCGGACACATCCCGAACCACCCACTCTAGGAACGAACTAAACCGTTCAAACAGTGCGCAGGAAATGGAACAGCCCATCGGCAGACACTTGTCTACGTAGAACTCCCCACCCCAATGACAACCCAAGAGCCTAAAACTATCTGGGTGGACCGGCAGGAGCCGAAATGCCGCCTCAATGTCTGACTTGGCCATCAAGGCCCCCCGGCCATACCGTCTGACCCAGCCCACCGCAGCATCAAAAGAGGTGTAACTCACCGTACACTCCTCCATGCTGATGGCGTCGTTCACCGACCCCCCCTTTGGAAACGACAAATGATGAATAAGCCGAAATTTGTTCGGCTCCTTCTTAGGCACCACCCCTAACGGGGAAACCACCAAGTCGTCCAAGGGAGGCGAGACAAATGGGCCCCCCATACGGCCCAACGCCACTTCCTTCCGCAGTTTCTCCGAAACCACATCCGGGTGTTGTAACGCGGAACGCAAATTCTTAGCCACTGGGGGGACCACGGCCAAATTGCACGGAATGTTAAAACCCACCGAGAATCCCCTTTCCAACGACAGGGCGGCCGCCCTATCAGGATATCTACCGAGAAACGGTCGCATCCTTTCCACCATCACCGGAGTCCTCCCTCTAACTTGAAGAATCTCCGGAACGTCTCTTGCCGTGTATAAAACACCGGGAAGAGGGGTGATTGCCACCACAGCCGGAGCACTCGTGCTTGAACCGGCAAGACCCTCCGAACCTGCAGTTTCCTTCGTTGAACTGCCAGCAGACCCCCTTTTTCTTTCCGGCCGACTGTCCTGGGAAAGAGGTTCCACCGCCCCCCCCCCCCCTGAAAAAACGGCGTGGACGTCCGTGGGGCCGACATAAGCCGCATCCAAAGGCCAATGTCCTTAGTGTCCCACCTAATCTCCGGCCTGATAGCCCGGGGTTGCCGGAACTGCTCATCATACCGGAGCCACCCCGTGCCCCTGTAACACCGGTAGGCCTCGCTAATCGCCTCCTGGTAACTGAAAAGCGCCGAACAATGTTCAGGGTTTTTCTCATCGATCACTTTTGCCATGATCGAGTAGGCCTGCGACCAATTCGCAAAAGTCCTAGGTATAAGCCTATACCTCCGCTTCTCCTCGTCCTCTTTCTTGGACTCCTCCGGCTTAACCCTATCAAGGTTAAACTTTTCCAGCGGTAACAACGCGAATATCTCTACATATTCACTCTTCCAAATCTTTTCCCGCACCTCCGGCTTCAAATGCGAACCCAGCGGTGCCTCATAACAGGTATAAACCTCCCCTTTAGCCGCGTCCGCCAACCGGACCAACTCCCTCTTCTTCGCGGAATGGACCCCCGCATCCCCCTTTTCCGTAGGCGGCACCACGGTACCCGCCGCCACTGCCCCTACCTCTTGCCCCTTGTCCACGGGCACCACAGCCCCCGGCACGGCGACCACTACTGCAGGTGCCGCAACACCGGATCCCCCCTCCGGACCCCATGCTGCTGCCGGGCTAACGGCGGGGCTGACCCCACCCTTCAGCTGGCTAACCAACGCCTCCAGACCCGCCAGGAACCGGTGCAAACCCGCATCCTCTCTCTACTGTTCCCCCAGTGCACCAGAATCACCACTACTCACCCCCGCGGGCACCCCTGATCGACTACGGGGACCCCCCCCCGTCCCCCCGCTAACACCCCCACATTTTGTAAAGTAGAAGAAAAAGCCAAAAGCGACTCACCGGGCTGTCTGGAAGCAATCCCACCAGCCGTCCGGCTTGGCTCCCGCGCTGCGACCTCCGTCCTGGGCCCGACTTTCTCCTCCGACAGTTCCCTTTCCGATCGATCTCCAGGCCGACCCTCCTCACCAGATGAAAGCCCTCCAGGCGACTCGGGCCTGGGAGCCGCGGGCCCAGAGCTGGATTCACTCTCACTGCGCGCCCTGGACCAGTGCACCGACTTCCGCGTTGCTTTTCTTGGCGCCTCGTACGCTCTGCCGTCTTCCCCTCCCCCTCGCTCCCTCACCACGGGGCTGGATTGGAGGTGGCTAGCCGCGGATGCTGGAGAGCTTGCCAACGCAGGGACAGTTGTGCGTTGCCGAGGCTCTCGGCCCTCCGGTGCAAAACCGTGGTTGGAGCCCGCATCCCTCTGATCATCTCGCCGAGCGGACCTGGCCGCCGCATTGGAGCCCCCTGGCCGCCCCCTCCCTGTTCCCCGCTGCCTATCGGTGGCCTTCTCCTGGCGCCCCGCCGCCGCTGTCCGTTTTGCGGGTGGGCCCGAGGGGGCCCGAATGGGGCTGCCCTCCCTCCTGTGGGACCGGGTGGACGGTCCTGAGGAATACCGCACCGGAGGCCGAGACACCCTAGCTCGCGGGGTGTCCCCCTCCCCCCCCGGACGGGTGAATTGTCAGTTAGTTCCCGAATTGCAGTATGAGACCCCCGCGCTCGTGGGGTGCCCCCCCCCGGACGGGTGAATCGGTCCCAGTGTCCCCGGGCGGGAGGAGCGGCCCCAGCATCGACTGCAGCCACCCCTCACCGCGGCGATCCGCCTCCTGCCTGAGCTGGGCGAGCATCGCCTTGACCCCAGCCATGGTGCAGGCAGGTGGATGTAACCAAAATTTAGTCCCCGGCCATGGCCTAGCAGCGCTCGTTTTTTTTTTTTTTTTTTATATTCTGGCAGAGCCTGGATTCCCCCAGCAGCGCAGCACTGACACCGCCGAAAAGCGGAAAATAAAGTCCCCGGTCGCGGCCTACCTCTCCCTGTTCGATTTCTGGCAGAGCAGCAAGTCCTCAGCAGCCAAACTTCGCCCCACGTGTGTTAACCCGGGAAGCGTGGGAGGGGAAATTTATAACCTCCCTCCCACCGCTCTCCTTCCTTACCGACCCCTCCCCCCGACCAGGGCAGGGTTTTTCTTTAACCCCGTCATGGCCGGCCCTGCGCCTATGTCCTGCTGCTTTTTGCTCCGGGCCTCTCTGACTTGCGGCTGGCATAGCTGAAGATAGGGCTCCTAGTCACCCACGTTGTTATTATCATATACCATGATATTCATAACACCCACCTCACCATCACATCCCCCACCCTTCCCATCATGCTGAGCATAACAGATAATTACCCATACCTAATTTCGCCAACTCATGTACTCCATACTATATACATGAATAATTCTATGTACATTGCACATCATCTCCATTACAACGGATTCCAGGCAAAAGTCCACTCCGTATAATATCCAGTCATACCATATCTCCATACAGAACTGCTTATATGACCCGACGTTGTGCCCACAATATATGTGTTCAGACAGACATATTCCACAATAGATTCCCATTGTATATCACACATGCCTATCCCCATGATACCCAGTAACCTAGGGCCAGATTCACAAAAGGGATACGACGGCGTATCTATCAGAGTATCTATGCGGCTGATTCATAGAACCAGTTACGCATAGATATCCCTTAGATCCGACAGGTGTAATAGTTTTACACTGTCGGATCTTAGGATGCAGTACCGCGGCCGCCGCTGGGGGGAGTTTGTGTCGTAAACCAGCGTCGGGTATGCAAATTAGCACTTACGGCGATCCACAAAACGTTCTCACGTCGTTACGTCGCCGCAAGTGTTAGTTTGCCGTCGCAAAGATAGGGCACCTTTTACAAAGTGTAAACTTAGTACACCATGTAAAAGTATACCCGTCTTTCCCGCGTCTTTTACATTTTTTATTTTTCCCGGCGCAAGTCTTTTTTACCCGTCGCGATTCACAAAACGTCAGCGCGTCGTAACTTCGCGCAAAGCACGTCGGGAAATTTGCGACGGGAGCATGCGCAGAACGTCCGTCGCGGGAGCGTGCCTAATTTAAATGGGACTCACCCCATTCGATTGGGCCCGCCTTGCGCCGGACGGGTTTACGATACACCGCCGCAAATTTCCAGGTAAGTGCTTTGTGGATCTGGCCCCTAGTCTTTATATGTGCAAAATTCTCACATGTATTTATACTTACAATGTAAGAATTCTCACCCAATCTGGCATTTATCTACTCCTGTGCATCATCTTGTTTTATCCAACTGTGACCACCCCCATGCACATATAGAGAGCTACTTTTATTATATACCGTATTTATCGGCGTATAACACGTGCCGGCGTATAACATGCACCCCAATTTAAGAGGAAAGTTTCAGGAAAAAAAAAGTGTTTTCAAATAAACCACTTTGAAGCAAAATAATGGTCTGTGCCAATCAATGCAGCCTGATTAGTGTCCATCTGCAGCCTCAATGCAGCCTGGTACCCATCTTCAGCCTCAATGCAGCCTCTGTGTCCATCTGCAGCCTGATCTGCCCCCATCCAATGCAGCCTGATGCCCATCTGCAGCCTCAATGCAGCCTCTATGCCCATCTGCAGCCTGATCTGCGCCCATCCAATGCAGCCTGATGCCCATCTGCAGCCTCAATGCAGCCTCTATGCCCATCTGCACCCTGATCTGCGCCCATCCAATGCAGCCTGATGCCCATCTGCAGCCTCTATGCCCATCTGCACCCTTCCAATGCAGCCTGATGCCCATCTGCAGCCTCTATGCCCATCTGCACCCTGATCTGCGCCCATCCAATGCAGCCTGATTCCCATCTTCAGCCTGGAGCCGAGAATTGGGTGGGGTCGAAGTTGTTGAGCGGGGGGGCGCATTAAAGTTGTTGAGCGGGGGGGACGCATTAAAGTTGTTGAGCGGGGGGCGCATTAAAGTTGTTGAGCGGGGGGGGGGGGTGCCTCTCTCCTGTGCACAGACTGTATCGGCTCTCTTCCCCTCAGCAGACATCCACACACCGCTCCGGTTTCTCCTGGGGGGGGTTTGCAGTTGTTGAGCAGGGGGGAGTGCCTCTCACCTGTGCCGACAGCCGGGGCCACAGACTGTCATTAGCCCGGCTGTCGGCTTTCTTCCCTTCAGCAGCCACAGTCCTCCACACCGCTCCGGTTCCTCCTGCTTCCGTGCTGCCTCCTCTCGCAGTGCGGGAAAATTAACCCTTTCGCGGGACTGCGGGAAGAAGCTGTCTGTGCGGGAAAGTCCCGCAGAATCCGTGCGTGTTGGGAGGTATGCGCAGGACCGCCATCAGGAATTTTGGGGCCCCTTACACAGCTTAAGGCATGGGCCCCCTGGAGCAGAGAACCGCCTGAAGTTGAGCCTTTACAAAAAAAAGAAGAAATAAAGAAAAATATATATATATAAAAAAAAGGGGGTAGCCATCTGGGCCCTGGGGACAGGGCCGGTACAAGGCAGGGGCGGGAGGGTCGAGTGCCCTGGGCGCTACCATTTTGCACAGGAGGGGGGCGCAATCAGCCGCGGCCGCCACACCAGTTGGAAAAGTGTGTTAGTGAGTTTCATAGACAGCGCAGTGGCACTTTACAAACTGTGTGCAGACTGGCTGCCGAGTGCGCTCCTGGCTCGGGCTCCCTTTCCTCCTGTGCGTTTCCTCGCCCCCCCCCCCCCCATGGAGGATTCATTTGGTTGATTCCACCAGCGTGCGCCGTGTGACGTCACGCGGCACGCCGGAGACGAGGTGAGAGAGGGAGGACTCACGCAGCTGTGCCGGCGCGTTCTGAAGGAAGAACAAGTCACGAGGAGCCTGCTGCAGTGCTGCGCCTGCCTACAGTTGCTAGCCTAGTGCTACTGCTCTGGCCTAACAGAAGAACACTACTGAAGTCAGACACACACAGACTGTGTAAAAAGTAAGAAAATAATGAAATGACTGTATTGGGGAGGGGATTGGACTGAGATGACCATAATTTTTTTTTAATATAAAATAGCAGTTTAAAAAAATGCTTTTGTGTTATTTTGAGCTTGCCTTCTCTGTCAAAAAAAAAACATTAATTGCAGCCTTACTGTGCCCACCAAACGCAGCCACTGTGCCATCACATGCAGCCACTCTGTGCCCACCAAACGCAGCCACTGTGCCATCACATGCAGCCACTCTGTGCCCACCAAACGCAGCCACTGTGCCATCAATTGTCGCCACTGTGCCAACACACGCAGCCACTGTGCCAACACACGCAGCCACTGTGCCACTCGTCAATTTTCGCCACTGTGCCCATCAAACGCAGCCACTGTGCCCTGCAATTGACGCCACTGTGCCCAAACGCAGCCACTGTGCCAATCACACGCAGCCACTGTAACCATCAAACGCAGCCACTGTAACCATCAATTGTTGCCAGTTTTCCCCACTGTGCCCATCAATTGTCGCCAGCGTGCTGCCAGTTTGCCCGATCAATTGCCACCAGTGTGCTGGTGGAGGAGGCTGACTGAGGTGACCAGCACTTTGTTAATAAAAAATGGCAAATAAAAAAAAAAGTGTTTGTTATTTTGAGCCATGCTTGCCTTCTCTGACTAGCAAAAAAAAAAAGAGAACATCAATTGCAGCCTCACTATGCCACCAAACCCAGCCACTGTGCCATCACATGCAGCCACTGTGCCAACACACGCAGCCACTGTGCCATCAATTGTCGCCAATGAGCACAGTGGCTGTGTTTGATGGGCACATTGGCGACAATTGATGGCACAGTGGCTGCGTGTGTTGGCACAGTGGCTGCATGTGATGGCACAGTGGCTGGGTTTGGTGGCATAGTGAGGCTGCAATTGATGTTCTCTTTTTTTTTTTGCTAGTCAGAGAAGGCAAGCATGGCTCAAAATAACACAAACACTGATGGGCAAACTGGTAAATAAAAAAAAAAGTGTTTGTGTTATTTTGAGCCATGCTTGCCTTCTCTGACTAGCAAAAAAAAAAAGAGAACATCAATTGCAGCCTCACTATGCCACCAAACCCAGCCACTGTGCCATCACATGCAGCCACTGTGCCATCAATTGTCGCCAATGTGCCCATCAAACACAGCCACTGTGCTCATTGGCGACAATTGATGGCACAGTGGCTGCGTGTGTTGGCACAGTGGCTGCATGTGATGGCACAGTGGCTGGGTTTGGTGGCATAGTGAGGCTGCAATTGATGTTCTCTTTTTTTTTTGCTAGTCAGAGAAGACAAGCATGGCTCAAAATAACAAACACTTTTTTTTTTATTTACCAGTTTGCCCATCAAACGCAGCCACTGTGCCCATCACACGCAGCCACTTAGCTGTGCCCATCACACACAGCCGCTGTGCCCATCACACGCAGCCACTGTGCCCATCACACACAGCCACCGCCCATCAAACGCAGCCACTCAGCTGTGCCCATCAAACGCAGCCACTCAGCTGTGCCCATCAAACGCAGCCACTCAGCTGTGCCCATCAAACGCAGCCACTCAGCTGTGCCCATTAAACGCAGCCACTGTGCCATCAAATAACACCCCCTAGCATTTCTGGCCGTGGCCATCTTGAGTAAGGGCAAATGATTCATATAGCATTTACTTGTAAATGTAAATAAAAAGTATAAACCAAGTAAATACGGTATACTTTCTTATCTGTTTACAAATGCTAGCAGCATAAGGATTAAAACTATTAAGTGTTGATTGGGAGAGTGAAGGTCCACTTTAACGTTCTTTGGATATATAGGGCCAGATCCACAAAAACCTGACGTAACTTAAAAAATCCAATTTAAGTTACACTGGCTTAAAGTTTCTACCTAAGTGCCTGATCCACAAAGCACTTATCTAGAAATTTCAGGCTGTGTAACTAAAATTCCGCCGGCGCAAGGCGTTCCTATTCAAATGGGGCGAGTCCCATTTAAATGAGGCGCGCTCCCGCGCCGGCCGTACTGCGCATGCGCGTCGGCCGTACTGCGCATGCGCGAAGTTACGTTACGCCGAGTTTTGAGGATCGCGACGGCTTAAAGTTGCGTCGGGGAAAAAAAAAATGACAGCGGCATGCATTCCTGAGGGAGAACTCCATGCCAATTTTCAAAGAAAAAACCGGCATGGGTTCCCCCCCCAGGAGCATACCAGGTCCTTAGGTCTGGCATGGGTTGTAAGGGGACCCCCCCTACGCCGAAAAATTGACGTAGGGGGTCCCCCTACAATCCATACCAGACCCGTATCCAAAGCATGCTACCCGGCCGGCCAGGAAGGGAGTGGGGACGAGCGAGCGCCCCCCCCCCCTCCTGAGCCGTGCCAGGCCGCGTGCCCTCAACATGGGGGGGTTGGGTGCTCTGGGGCAGGGGGGCGCACTGCGGGCCCCCCCACCCCAGAGCACCCTGTCCCCATGTTGATGAGGACAGGACCTCTTCCCGACAACCCTTGCCATTGGTTGTCGGGGTCTGCGGGCGGAGGCTTATCGGAATCTGGGAGTCCCCTTTAATAAGGGGGCCCCCAGATACCGGCCCCCCACCCTAAGTGAATGGATATGGGGTACATCGTACCCCTATCCATTCACCTGGAGGCAAAAAGTAAAAGTTAATAAACACACAACACAAGGCTTTTTAAAATAGTTTATTATTCTGCTCCGGACGCCCCCCCTGTCTTCGTTATTAGCTCAATTACCAGGGGGGGCTTCTTCTTCCGCTCTCCGGGGGTCTTCTTCCACTCTCCGGGGGTCTTCCGCTCTCCGGGGGGGGCTTCTCCGGACTCCGGGGGGGCTTCTCCGGACTCCGGGGGGCTTCTTCCATCTTCTCCCCTCTTCCGCTCTTGACTCGGCGAACCCCGGTTCTTCTGCAGCTCTCCGGTGCCTTCTTCTTCAGCGCTGGCTGCCTGCTATGTTTGTGTGTTAGCTCGATTTCAAACAGGCAGCCGGCGCGGTCTTCTGTGGCGTCATCTTCTCTTCTGGTCTTCTGTTCTTCCGATGTTGCCTCGTCGCCTGTTGTCGCTGTAATGATGGAAGCGCGCCTTGCATCCCATTTATATAGGCATCACCGTCCCATCATGCTCCGGTAGGTACCCACGTGGTGGGTGCACGTGGGTAGGCACCCACCACGTGGGTACCTACCGGAGCATGATGGGACGGTGATGCCTATATAAATGGGATGCAAGGCGCGCTTCCATCATTACAGCGACAACAGGCGACGAGGCAACATCGGAAGAACAGAAGAGAAGAAGACCCTGACGCCACAGAAGACCGCGCCGGCTGCCTGTTTGAAATCGAGCTAACACACAAACATAGCAGGCAGCCAGCGCTGAAGAAGAAGGCACCGGAGAGCTGCAGAAGAACCGGGGTTCGCCGAGTCAAGAGCGGAAGAGGGGAGAAGATGGAAGAAGCCCCCCGGAGTCCGGAGAAGCCCCCCCGGAGTCCGGAGAAGCCCCCCCCGGAGAGCGGAAGACCCCCGGAGAGTGGAAGAAGACCCCCGGAGAGCGGAAGAAGAAGCCCCCCCTGGTAATTGAGCTAATAACGAAGACAGGGGGGGCGTCCGGAGCAGAATAATAAACTATTTTAAAAAGCCTTGTGTTGTGTGTTTATTAACTTTTACTTTTTGCCTCCAGGTGAATGGATAGGGGTACGATGTACCCCATATCCATTCACTTAGGGTGGGGGGCCGGTATCTGGGGGCCCCCTTATTAAAGGGGACTCCCAGATTCCGATAAGCCTCCGCCCGCAGACCCCGACAACCAATGGCAAGGGTTGTCGGGAAGAGGTCCTGTCCTCATCAACATGGGGACAGGATGCTCTGGGGTGGGGGGGCCCGTAGTGCGCCCCCCTGCCCCAGAGCACCCAACCCCCCATGTTGAGGGCATGCGGCCTGGCACGGCTCAGGAGGGGGGGGGCCGCTCGCTCGTCCCCACTCCCTTCCTGGCCGGCCGGGTAGCGTGCTTTGGATACGGGTCTGGTATGGATTGTAGGGGGACCCCCTACGTCAATTTTTCGGCGTAGGGGGGGTCCCCTTACAACCCATACCAGACCTAAGGGCCTGGTATGCTCCTGGGGGGGAACCCATGCCGGTTTTGTTTTTTACAAATTGACGTGGAGTTCTCCCTCGGGAAAGCATACCAAATGCCGTCGCTGCAATGGGCCTTTACAAGGTGTGACTAACTTTACACTTTGTAAAACGAGCCCTAATTTTACACTTGCAAAATAACACTTACGGCGCAAAAAAGAAGCTAGAAAGCTTTGTGGATCGCCTTAAGTGCTAATTTGCATACTAGCAACGGCATTTCGACTCGAAATGCCCCCAGCGGCGGATGCGGTACTGCATCCTAAAATTAGGCAGTGTAATTCAATTACACATGCCGGATCTTCTGTGTAACTTTGGAAAAAGCCTTTTGAGGATCGTTTCCAAAGTTACACACAGACTGAACAGCACTTAAGTCGGAGTATCTCTTTTGAGGATCTGGCCCATAATGTATGTATTTAGACAGGGCTCGACAAAATCCGGGCGCCCGATCGCAATTGCTTAGGCCCATCACGGGGCGCGATCACGACGGGCAACATTGATTCTTTCTTAAAAACGAGGGGGGGGGGGCGCAGTTTGCCATCTTCGCCCTGGGCACCAAATGGCCTTGTCCCAGCCCTGCCTGGGGACCTCTGGGCCCTTTAATAAAAAGAAAAAATAAACCTCTGGGCCCTTTAACCACTTCCCGACCTCCTCATGTACATTTACGTCGGCAGAATGGCACGGACAGGCACAATCACGTACCTGTACGTCCTCTGCTAGACGTGGGTGGGGGGTCCGATCGGGACCCCCCCCCCGGTACATGCGGCGGTCGGGTTCGCTCGGGGAGCGATCCGGGACGACGGCGCGGCTATTTGTTTATAGCCGCTCCGTCGCGATCGCTCCCCGGAGCTGAAGTCGGCGCATCGATCGCGTCATTCCCTTTATAGGGAAGACACGATCGATGACGTCAGACCTACAGCCACACCCCCCTACAGTTGTAAACACACACTAGGTGAACCCTAACTCCTACAGCGCCCCCTGTGGTTAACTCCCAAACTGCAACTGTCATTTTCACAATAAACAATGCAATTTAAATGCATTTTTTGCTGTGAAAATGACAATTGTCCCAAAAATGTGTCAAAAGTGTCCGAAGTGTCCGCCATAATGTCGCAGTCACGAAAAAAAATAGCTGATCGCCGCCATTAGTAGTAAAAAAAATTTAAAAAATAAAAATGCAAAAAAACTATCCCCTATTTTGTAAACGCTATAAATTTTGCGCAAACCAACCGATAAACGATTATTGCGATTTTTTTTTACCAAAAATAGGTAGAAGAATACGTATCGGCCTAAACTGAGGAAAAAAATTTTTTTTATATATGTTTTTGGGGACATTTATTATAGCAAAAAGTAAAAAATATTGCATTTTTTTCAAAATTGTCGCTCTATTTTTGTTTATAGCACAAAAAATAAAAACCGCAGAGGTGATCAAATACCACCAAAAGAAATCTCTATTTGTGGGAAAAAAAGGACTCCAATTTTGTTTGGGAGCCACGTCGCACGACCGCGCAATTGTCTGTTAAAGCGACGCAGTCCCGAACTGTAAAAACCCCTTGGGTCTTTAGCCAGCAATATGGTCCGGGGCTTAAGTGGTTAATAAAAAAACAAAAAAAAAAAAACATTTATAAAAAAACACATAAAAAAGGGAGGTTGCCATCCGGGGCCCTGGGGACCTCTGGGCCTTTTAATAAAAAATAAAAAAATATAAACAAAAATAAAAAAATAAACATTTATAAAAAAATATATAAAATAAGGGGGGGGGGTTGCCACATGGGGCTCTGGGGACCTCTGAGCCCTTTAATAAAATAAAAAATATATAATTTTTTTTTTTTTTTTTTTTATAAAAAAAAAAGGGGGGGTTGCCATCCGGGGGCCCTGGAGACCTCTGGGCCCTTTAATAATAATAATAATAATAATAATAATAATAAAAAATATATATATATATATATATATATATAATAAATATCTAAAAAAAAAAAAATTATAAAAAAAAAGGGGGGGGGGTAGCCATCTGGGGGCCCTGGGGACCTTCGGACCCCTAAAAAGGATGGGGCCCATGGGCTTGAGCCCAGTCAAGCCCAATGGTAAGTCCGGCCCTGCATGTGCTTGTCTCCTGAGCTAAGGTGACCAGATTTTTTAAATGAAATCTGGGGACATATTTAGTCTTTACTAGTAATAGCGTCAATCAGCGACTCTCTGCCCATCGCTGCCCCGCCTCACAGCCTGTCAACTCTCACTCCCTGGGGTCCCCGGCTACTACTGGGTGGGGAGCGGAGGAGGATCCCTCCACCAGGGAAGGCAAGGAGATAAACGGGCAGGTGGTTGGCCGGGACCTGAGCCAAGGCAGAAGAACATGCAAGCGGAGCTGAATGGGCACCCGAAACTGAAGAAATATTCCCTCCGACCAGCACGTGATCATCAGAAAGGGGCACAGATAATGGAAAAAATACACCCCCCTAAGCTAGTAGGCGCGGCAGAGCGGGGGTGTGTAATTCAGATTTTTTTTATTCTGCACTGTCTTTGAAATTGCCCCAGCCCCTGTTCAAATCCAATCCGGGGACAGACTTGGTCCGGGGACAGTGTCCTCAATCCGGGGACTGTCCCCTGAAACCGGGGATGTCTGGTCATCCTATCCTGAGCACTTCTAGAGCCTGTGATGAAGCTGTGACTCTCCTAAAGGGAGGTGCATGACTATGGTATAAATACATTAACCCCTTATCTGCTAACCCCCCCACATTTTTACTCAACCTTTACCTTAATAAATAACTGACACCACTACTGTAATCTTTGGAGTAAAAACTGGCCGTAGCAGCCTCCATTTATTTTTAAATAACCTTTTAAATATTAAATAACATTAAATAACATTTTCACACATAAACCTTTATTAGACCTGAGATACCACATTTTAACCCTGCTGGTGCTGGACTTTGCAGGCACATTAACACACTTGTAACCATTCTAAAACGTTTTATGAGCACTGCGGTACCTAACTCTGGTCTTAGGCCTCAAGCCGAAACTGACTCAAAGACGACCAACTGACCGCAGTACCCCCATTAACCACTTGCCAGCTACACCTTGGTAGACTGGACTAACAGCCCCTTCAGAACCCATACCACCTCTGGGTAATGGCATCCACTTCAGGGTAATTTCTTCTCCTGCAAAGTCCAAAACACCCGCCACCAGCACCCAAAGGTAACTCCTTACCTTTGGGCGCACCTCCACACCCTCAATGCTCGCTGTATCCCGTCCTGTAGGCCCAACACCCACATGTCAATCCCCACGTCGGTCAAATGAACTCCATCTTTCAGCTGATACCTCCACGTATCCACCTCCAACTCAGGGTGTTTAACCACCAACCCGCCGTTCCGGATCACAAATTTAGCAACGTCCCGATTATTTTTTTTCCTGGCCCTGTTCACACCTTCCCACGATCTAGCCATCCTCCATGAAGACCTGCCCACAATGTCAGACCATATCACTACCGTTTCCGGGTAGGACATGCGAATCCTCAAGAAATCAAACTTGATGTCTCGTGCGACATCCAACATAGAACGCACCCCCAAGTCGTTTCCCCCCGCATGGATCAACAAAACGTCCGGCGGTCGGTCCAAGCGTGCAAACTTGTGCACTTCCGGCACCACCCTGCTCCACAACATCCCCGGGAACCCCAACCACCGCACCATCGCTTCCTGTCTGGGGACCCCCAGCTGGCGACCGTTCGGCCGCCTATCCGCTCTCGCAGCCCCCCTACGAACGAAGGAGTGGCCTATTATCCATACCAGTCCCTGTCCCGCACCTGAAAGACAGCAAGTAAGAAATCCATCACCACAAGCCCATCGGGAGACGCTCCCCTCCCGACTCCCAACATGTTCCCTTAACCAAACAAAAACAAAACCCCGATACACTCCCCATCCCCCTTGGAGGTGGCCTGACATGAACTTTCCCTGGACATCTATTGTTTTGCACCCCCGCTCCCCCCTAGTTCTACCATGAGCTGAGGTCTGACATATAATCGAAATCTCCTCGACTCCCATCTACCAATCCTTTTCACCAATTCATCGTCCAAGCCACAACGTACTGCTTCTGTCGCGGCACCAATCCGAAAGGAATGCGCCGAGAACTCCTGAGCCACCAGGCCCAATGCCCCCAAACACCGTCTGAACACTGTCACGAACTGATACCGCGACAACGCCGTCCCATCCTCGTGCAGCAAGAATGAGCCACTTAACTCTGGCCGTACATCCAAAAATTCCCGCACTACCCTAACCGGGCATAATTCCGACCCTTCAATAGGGAAGACTCGCACCACTTTACCCCTCCCTTTCTGGTCCGTCTTGGACCGGCGTAGCAACAAAGCGACCCCGTCTTGATTCCACACCACATCATCAGCCAACATGCCACCCTGCACCGTCTTCGAGGGGCTAACCAACTCCCCCACCCTAAAAGCTCCAAAGAACGCCAAAGCGAACGCCGCGCGAAACAATAACACTTCAAACCGGGATGAACACAATGTCCCCAACTTATCCATAATACCCCTCAATATTGCAAACGACACAGGGCGACGGGAATCCGCCTGACGCCCCTGCTTCCTGTAACCCTTTAGAGCCTGCCGGACACAAAATTCCTTAGTAAAGTCCGGGCGCCCTTGCCACTTAAACAGGAAAGCCAATCCAGCCAATTTTTTGTCCATCATGGACGGAGAAACCCCGGCCTCCATGTTCCTGCCCAAGAAATACAGCACCAAACCCCTGACCTCGGGACCGGCCGGGTCCACCTCGGCCTCCCTAACCAGAGCCTGCCATTCCGCCCACACCTTCTCATACGCCCTCCAGGTGTTCACACTTACCGACCTTCTGATCCAATCGGAGACGATTCCAACGGAATCCTCCAAAGCCACTCTGGACAGGGGACACCTTGCTCCTCTGCCTCCGGCACCAGCTCCCGGAACCTGTCCCACTGAAAGCGAGACAGAGCGTCAGCTACTACATTCTCCACCCCCGGTAGATGCACCGCATATACAAATATGTTCAACTGCAAACAGCGCAGCACCAGGTGCCGTAACAGCCGAATAACTGGAGGAGAAGACGCCGTAACTCTGTTGATCACCTGGACCACCCCCATATTGTCACCATGGAACCGCACCTTCCGATCCCAGAAGACCGCACCCCACAATTCTACTGCCAGCACCACCGGAAACAATTCCAACAGCACCAAGTTCTTTGTGAACCCCGCCTCCAACCAGGCCTGAGGCCATGAGCCCGCACTCCATTGCCCTTGAAAATATGCCCCAAAACCTGCGCCTCCTGCCGCATCTGTGAACAACTCCATGTCAAAGTTGCTAACCGGACCGGACATCCACAAGGCCCTGCCGTTGAAGGAGTCCAAAAAGGAATGCCATACCAACAAATCCTCCCTATGTTCCTTCCCCAGGCGCACATAGTGCCTGGGCGACCTGACACCCGCTGTGGCCGCCGAAAGGCGCCTGCAAAAGACCCTCCCCATGGGGAGAATGCGGCAAGCAAAATTTAGCTTCCCCAGGAGCGACTGAAGCGCTAGGAGTTGCACCTTCCGCAAGCCCACCATCTCCTGAATCTCGGCCTTGAGGCCCACCAACTTGTCCAGCGGTAACCTACATTCCATCCTCTCTGAATCGATCACGATGCCCAAGAATTGGATGACCGATCTCGGTCCTTCCGTTTTCTCGGGCGCCAGCGGCACACCAAATCGCTCCGCAATGTGCTCCAAAGTGGCCAACAGCACTGCGCAAATCTGCGACCCCGCCGGCCCAACACAGAGAAAGTCGTCCAGATAGTGGATCACGGAGCTTACGCCGGACACATCCCGAACCACCCACTCCAGGAACGAACTAAACCGTTCAAACAGCGCGCAGGAAATGGAACAGCCCATCGGCAGACACTTGTCTACGTAGAACTCCCCACCCCACTGGCAGCCCAAGAGCCTGAAACTATCTGGGTGGACAGGCAGGAGCCGAAACGCAGCCTCAATGTCCGACTTGGCCATCAAGGCCCCCCGGCCATACCGCCTGACCCAGCCCACCGCAGCATCAAAAGAGGTGTAACTCACCGTACACTCCTCCATGCTGATGGCGTCGTTCACCGACCCCCCCTTCGGAAACGACAAATGATGAATAAGCCGAAATTTGTTCGGCTCCTTCTTAGGCACCACCCCCAACGGGGAAACCACCAAGTCGTCCAAGGGAGGCGAGACGAATGGGCCCCCCATACGGCCCAATGCCACTTCCTTCTGCAGTTTCTCCGAAACCACATCCGGGTGTTGTAACGCTGAACGTAAATTCTTAGCCACCGGGGGGACCACGGACAAAGAGCACGGAATGTTAAAACCCACCGAGAATCCCCTTTCCAACGACAGGGCGGCCGCCCTATCAGGATATCTACCGAGAAACGGTCGCATCCTTTCCACCATCACCGGAGTCCTCCCTCTTACTTGAAGAATCTCCGGGACGTCCCTTGCCTTGCTTAAAACACCGGGAAGAGGGGTGATTGCCACCACAGCCGGAGCACTCGTGCTTGAACCGGCAGGACCCTCCGAACCTGCAGTTTCCTTCGTTAAACTGCCAGCAGACCCCCTTCTTCTTTCCGGCCGACTGTCCTGGGGAAGAGGTTCCACCGCCCCCCCCCTGAAAAAACGGCGTGGACGTCCGTGGGGCCGACATAAGCCGCATCCAAAGGCCAATGTCCTTAGTGTCCCACCTAATATCCGGCCTGATAGCCCGGCGTTGCCGGAACTGCTCATCATACCGGAGCCACCCCGTGCCCCCGTAACACCGGTAGGCCTCGCTAATCGCCTCCTGGTAACTGAAAAGCGCCGAACAATGTTCGGGGTTTTTCTCACCGATCACGCTCGCCATGATCGAATAGGCCTGCGACCAATTCGCAAAAGTCCTAGGTATAAGCCTATACCTCCTCTTCTCCTCGTCCTCTTTCTTGGACTCTTCCGGCTTAACCCTATCAAGGTTAAACTTTTCCAGCGGTAACAACGCGAAAATCTCTACATATTCACTCTTCCAAATCTTTTCCCGCACCTCCGGCTTCAAATGCGAACGCGCAGCGAGAGTGAGTCCAGCTCTGGGCCCGCGGCTCCCAGGCCCGAGTCGCCTGGAGGGCTTTCATCCGGTGAGGAGGGTCGGCATGGAGATCGATCGGAAGGGGAGCTGTCGGAGGAGGAAGTGGTGCCCAGGACGGAGGTCGCAGCGCGGGAGCCAAGCCGGACGGCTGGTGGGATTGCTTCCAGACAGCCCGGTGAGTCGTTTTTGGCTTTGCCTTCTATTTTACAAAATGTGGGGGTGTTAGCGGGGGGACAGGGGGGGGTCCCCGTGGTCGTGGGGGGGTGCCCGCAGGGGTGAGTAGTGGTGATTCGGGTACACTGGGGGAACAGTCGAGAGAGGATGCCGGTTTGCACCGGTTCCTGGTGGGTTTGGAGACGTTGGTTAGCCAGCTGAAGGGTGGGGTCAGCCCCGCCGGCAGCATGGGGAACGGCGGGGGGATCCGGGGTTACGACACCTGCATTAGCGGTCGCCGTGCCGGGGGCTGTGGTGCCTGTGGACAAGGGACAAGAGGTAGGGGCTGTGGCGGCAGGTGCCGTGGTGCCGCCTACGGAAAAGGGGGATGCGGGGGTCGATTCCGCGAAGAAGAGAGAGTTGGTCCGGTTGGCGGACGCGGCTAAAGGGGAGGTTTACACGTGCTGGGAGGCACCGCTGGGTTCGCATTTGAAGCCGGAGGTGCGGGAAAAGATTTGGAAGAGTGAATATGTAGAGATTTTCGCGTTGTTACCGCTGGAAAAGTTTAACCTTGATAGGGTTAAGCCGGAAGAGTCCAAGAAAGAGGACGAGGAGAAGAGGAGGTATAGGCTTATACCTAGGACTTTTGCGAATTGGTCGCAGGCCTATTCGATCATGGCGAGCGTGATCGGTGAGAAAAACCCCGAACATTGTTCGGCGCTTTTCAGTTACCAGGAGGCGATTAGCGAGGCCTACCGGTGTTACGGGGGCACGGGGTGGCTCCGGTATGATGAGCAGTTCCGGCAACGCCGGGCTATCAGGCCGGATATTAGGTGGGACACTAAGGACATTGGCCTTTGGATGCGGCTTATGTCGGCCCCACGGACGTCCACGCCGTTTTTTCAGGGGGGGGCCGGTGGAACCTCTTCCCCAGGACAGTCGGCCGGAAAGAAGAAGGGGGTCTGCTGGCAGTTTAACGAAGGAAACTGCAGGTTCGGAGGGTCCTGCCGGTTCAAGCACGAGTGCTCCGGCTGTGGTGGCAATCACCCCTCTTCCCGGTGTTTTAAGCAAGGCAAGGGACGTCCCGGAGATTCTTCAAGTAAGAGGGAGGACTCCGGTGATGGTGGAAAGGATGCAACCGTTTCTCGGTAGATATCCTGATAGGGCGGCCGCCCTGTCGTTGGAAAGGGGATTCTCGGTGGGTTTTAACATTCCGTGCTCTTTGTCCGTGGTCCCCCCGGTGGCTAAGAATTTACGTTCAGCGTTACAACACCCGGATGTGGTTTCGGAGAAACTGCAGAAGGAAGTGGCATTGGGCCGTATGGGGGGCCCATTCGTCTCGCCTCCCTTGGACGACTTGGTGGTTTCCCCGTTGGGGGTGGTGCCTAAGAAGGAGCCGAACAAATTTCGGCTTATTCATCATTTGTCGTTTCCGAAGGGGGGGTCGGTGAACGACGCCATCAGCATGGAGGAGTGTACGGTGAGTTACACCTCTTTTGATGCTGCGGTGGGCTGGGTCAGGCGGTATGGCCGGGGGGCCTTGATGGCCAAGTCGGACATTGAGGCTGCGTTTCGGCTCCTGCCTGTCCACCCAGATAGTTTCAGGCTCTTGGGCTGCCAGTGGGGTGGGGAGTTCTACGTAGACAAGTGTCTGCCGATGGGCTGTTCCATTTCCTGCGCGCTGTTTGAACGGTTTAGTTCGTTCCTGGAGTGGGTGGTTCGGGATGTGTCCGGCGTAAGCTCCGTGATCCACTATCTGGACGACTTTCTCTGTGTTGGGCCGGCGGGGTCGCAGATTTGCGCAGTGCTGTTGGCCACTTTGGAGCACATTGCGGAGCGATTTGGTGTGCCGCTGGCGCCCGAGAAAACGGAAGGACCGAGATCGGTCATCCAATTCTTGGGCATCGTGATCGATTCAGAGAGGATGGAATGTAGGTTACCGCTGGACAAGTTGGTGGGCCTCAAGGCCGAGATTCAGGAGATGGTGGGCTTGCGGAAGGTGCAACTCCTAGCGCTTCAGTCGCTCCTGGGGAAGCTAAATTTTGCTTGCCGCATTCTCCCCATGGGGAGGGTCTTTTGCAGGCGCCTTTCGGCGGCCACAGCGGGTGTCAGGTCGCCCAGGCACTATGTGCGCCTGGGGAAGGAACATAGGGAGGATTTGTTGGTATGGCATTCCTTTTTGGACTCCTTCAACGGCAGGGCCTTGTGGATGTCCGGTCCGGTTAGCAACTTTGACATGGAGTTGTTCACAGATGCGGCTGGAGGCGCAGGTTTTGGGGCATATTTTCAAGGGCAATGGAGTGCGGGCTCATGGCCTCAGGCCTGGTTGGAGGCGGGGTTCACAAAGAACTTGGTGCTGTTGGAATTGTTTCCGGTGGTGCTGGCAGTAGAATTGTGGGGTGCGGCCTTCCGGGATCGGAAGGTGCGGTTCCATGGTGACAATATGGGGGTGGTCCAGGTGATCAACAGAGTTACGGCGTCTTCTCCTCCAGTTATTCGGCTGTTACGGCACCTGGTGCTGCGCTGTTTGCAGTTGAACATATTTGTATATGCGGTGCATCTACCGGGGGTGGAGAATGTAGTAGCTGACGCTCTGTCTCGCTTTCAGTGGGACAGGTTCCGGGAGCTGGTGCCGGAGGCAGAGGAGCAAGGTGTCCCCTGTCCAGAGTGGCTTTGGAGGATTCCGTTGGAATCGTCTCCGATTGGATCAGAAGGTCGGTAAGTGTGAACACCTGGAGGGCGTATGAGAAGGTGTGGGCGGAATGGCAGGCTCTGGTTAGGGAGGCCGAGGTGGACCCGGCCGGTCCCGAGGTCAGGGGTTTGGTGCTGTATTTCTTGGGCAGGAACATGGAGGCCGGGGTTTCTCCGTCCATGATGGACAAAAAATTGGCTGGATTGGCTTTCCTGTTTAAGTGGCAAGGGCGCCCGGACTTTACTAAGGAATTTTGTGTCCGGCAGGCTCTAAAGGGTTACAGGAAGCAGGGGCGTCAGGCGGATTCCCGTCGCCCTGTGTCGTTTGCAATATTGAGGGGTATTATGGATAAGTTGGGGACATTGTGTTCATCCCGGTTTGAAGTGTTATTGTTTCGCGCGGCGTTCGCTTTGGCGTTCTTTGGAGCTTTTAGGGTGGGGGAGTTGGTTAGCCCCTCGAAGACGGTGCAGGGTGGCATGTTGGCTGATGATGTGGTGTGGAATCAAGACGGGGTCGCTTTGTTGCTACGCCGGTCCAAGACGGACCAGAAAGGGAGGGGTAAAGTGGTGCGAGTCTTCCCTATTGAAGGGTCGGAATTATGCCCGGTTAGGGTAGTGCGGGAATTTTTGGATGTACGGCCAGAGTTAAGTGGCTCATTCTTGCTGCACGAGGATGGGACGGCGTTGTCGCGGTATCAGTTCGTGACAGTGTTCAGACGGTGTTTGGGGGCATTGGGCCTGGTGGCTCAGGAGTTCTCGGCGCATTCCTTTCGGATTGGTGCCGCGACAGAAGCGGTACGTTGTGGCTTGGACGATGAATTGGTGAAAAGGATTGGTAGATGGGAGTCGAGGAGATTTCGATTATATGTCAGACCTCAGCTCATGGTAGAACTAGGGGGGAGCGGGGGTGCAAAACAATAGATGTCCAGGGAAAGTTCATGTCAGGCCACCTCCAAGGGGGATGGGGAGTGTATCGGGGTTTTGTTTTTGTTTGGTTAAGGGAACATGTTGGGAGTCGGGAGGGGAGCGTCTCCCGATGGGCTTGTGGTGATGGATTTCTTACTTGCTGTCTTTCAGGTGCGGGACAGGGACTGGTATGGATAATAGGCCACTCCTTCGTTCGTAGGGGGGCTGCGAGAGCGGATAGGCGGCCGAACGGTCGCCAGCTGGGGGTCCCCAGACAGGAAGCGATGGTGCGGTGGTTGGGGTTCCCGGGGATGTTGTGGAGCAGGGTGGTGCCGGAAGTGCACAAGTTTGCACGCTTGGACCGACCGCCGGACGTTTTGTTGATCCATGCGGGGGGAAACGACTTGGGGGTGCGTTCTATGTTGGATGTCGCACGAGACATCAAGTTTGATTTCTTGAGGATTCGCATGTCCTACCCGGAAACGGTAGTGATATGGTCTGACATTGTGGGCAGGTCTTCATGGCGGATGGCTAGATCGTGGGAAGGTGTGAACAGGGCCAGGAAAAAAAATAATCGGGACGTTGCTAAATTTGTGATCCGGAACGGCGGGTTGGTGGTTAAACACCCTGAGTTGGAGGTGGATACGTGGAGGTATCAGCTGAAAGATGGAGTTCATTTGACCGACGTGGGGATTGACATGTGGGTGTTGGGCCTACAGGACGGGATACAGCGAGCATTGAGGGTGTGGAGGTGCGCCCAAAGGTAAGGAGTTACCTTTGGGTGCTGGTGGCGGGTGTTTTGGACTTTGCAGGAGAAGAAATTACCCTGAAGTGGATGCCATTACCCAGAGGTGGTATGGGTTCTGAAGGGGCTGTTAGTCCAGTCTACCAAGGTGTAGCTGGCAAGTGGTTAATGGGGGTACTGCGGTCAGTTGGTCGTCTTTGAGTCAGTTTCGGCTTGAGGCCTAAGACCAGAGTTAGGTACCGCAGTGCTCATAAAACGTTTTAGAATGGTTACAAGTGTGTTAATGTGCCTGCAAAGTCCAGCACCAGCAGGGTTAAAATGTGGTATCTCAGGTCTAATAAAGGTTTATGTGTGAAAATGTTATTTAATGTTATTTAATATTTAAAAGGTTATTTAAAAATAAATGGAGGCTGCTACGGCCAGTTTTTACTCCAAAGATTACAGTAGTGGTGTCAGTTATTTATTAAGGTAAAGGTTGAGTAAAAATGTGGGGGGGTTAGCAGATAAGGGGTTAATGTATTTATACCATAGTCATGCACCTCCCTTTAGGAGAGTCACAGCTTCATCACAGGCTCTAGAAGTGCTCAGGATAGGATGACCAGACATCCCCGGTTTCAGGGGACAGTCCCCGGATTGAGGACACTGTCCCCGGACCAAGTCTGTCCCCGGATTGGATTTGAACAGGGGCTGGGGCAATTTCAAAGACAGTGCAGAATAAAAAAAATCTGAATTACACACCCCCCCCCGCTCTGCCACGCCTACTAGCTTAGGGGGGTGTATTTTTTCCATTATCTGTGCCCCTTTCTGATGATCACGTGCTGGTCGGAGGGAATATTTCTTCAGTTTCGGGTGCCCATTCAGCTCCGCTTGCATGTTCTTCTGCCTTGGCTCAGGTCCCGGCCAACCACCTGCCCGTTTATCTCCTTGCCTTCCCTGGTGGAGGGATCCTCCTCCGCTCCCCACCCAGTAGTAGCCGGGGACCCCAGGGAGTGAGAGTTGACAGGCTGTGAGGCGGGGCAGCGATGGGCAGAGAGTCGCTGATTGACGCTATTACTAGTAAAGACTAAATATGTCCCCAGATTTCATTTAAAAAATCTGGTCACCTTAGCTCAGGAGACAAGCACATGCAGGGCCGGACTTACCATTGGGCTTGACTGGGCTCAAGCCCATGGGCCCCATCCTTTTTAGGGGTCCGAAGGTCCCCAGGGCCCCCAGATGGCTACCCCCCCCCCTTTTTTTTTTTATAATTTTTTTTTTTTTAGATATTTATTATATATATATATATATATATATATATTTTTTATTATTATTATTATTATTATTATTAAAGGGCCCAGAGGTCTCCAGGGCCCCCGGATGGCAACCCCCCCTTTTTTTTTTATAAAAAAAAAAAAAAAAAATTATATATTTTTTATTTTATTAAAGGGCTCAGAGGTCCCCAGAGCCCCATGTGGCAACCCCCCCCCCCTTATTTTATATATTTTTTTATAAATGTTTATTTTTTTATTTTTGTTTATATTTTTTTATTTTTTATTAAAAGGCCCAGAGGTCCCCAGGGCCCCGGATGGCAACCTCCCTTTTTTATGTGTTTTTTTATCAATGTTTTTTTTTTTTTGTTTTTTTATTAACCACTTAAGCCCCGGACCATATTGCTGGCTAAAGACCCGACCTCCTCATGTACATTTACGTCGGCAGAATGGCACGGACAGGCACAATCACGTACCTGTACGTCCTCTGCTAGACGTGGGTGGGGGGTCCGATCGGGACCCCCCCCCCCGGTACATGCGGCGGTCGGGTTCGCTCGGGGAGCGATCCGGGACGACGGCGCGGCTATTTGTTTATAGCCGCTCCGTCGCGATCGCTCCCCGGAGCTGAAGTCGGCGCATCGATCGCGTCATTCCCTTTATAGGGAAGACACGATCGATGACGTCATTCCTACAGCCACACCCCCCTACAGTTGTAAACACACACTAGGTGAACCCTAACTCCTACAGCGCCCCCTGTGGTTAACTCCCAAACTGCAACTGTCATTTTCACAATAAACAATGCAATTTAAATGCATTTTTTGCTGTGAAAATGACAATTGTCCCAAAAATGTGTCAAAATTGTCCGAAGTGTCCGCCATAATGTCGCAGTCACGAAAAAAAATAGCTGATCGCCGCCAATAGTAGTAAAAAAAATTAAAAAAATAAAAATGCAAAAAAACTATCCCCTATTTTGTAAACGCTATAAATTTTGCGCAAACCAACCGATAAACGATTATTGCGATTTTTTTTTACCAAAAGTAGGTAGAAGAATACGTATCGGCCTAAACTGAGGAAAAATTTTTTTTTTATATATGTTTTTGGGGACATTTATTATAGCAAAAAGTAAAAAATATTGCATTTTTTTCAAAATTGTCGCTCTATTTTTGTTTATAGCACAAAAAATAAAAACCGCAGAGGTGATCAAATACCACCAAAAGAAATCTCTATTTGTGGGGAAAAAAAGGACTCCAATTTTGTTTGGGAGCCACGTCGCACGACCGCGCAATTGTCTGTTAAAGCGACGCAGTCCCGAACTGTAAAAACCCCTTGGGTCTTTAGCCAGCAATATGGTCCGGGGCTTAAGTGGTTAATAAAAAAACAAAAAAAAAAAACATTTATAAAAAAACACATAAAAAAGGGAGGTTGCCATCCGGGGCCCTGGGGACCTCTGGGCCTTTTAATAAAAAATAAAAAAATATAAACAAAAATAAAAAAATAAACATTTATAAAAAAATATATAAAATAAGGGGGGGGGGTTGCCACATGGGGCTCTGGGGACCTCTGAGCCCTTTAATAAAATAAAAAATATATAATTTTTTTTTTTTTTTTATAAAAAAAAAAGGGGGGGTTGCCATCCGGGGGCCCTGGAGACCTCTGGGCCCTTTAATAATAATAATAATAATAATAATAATAATAATAATAAAATATATATATATATATATATATATATATATAATAAATATCTAAAAAAAAAATAATTATAAAAAAAAAGGGGGGGGGGGTAGCCATCTGGGGGCCCTGGGGACCTCCGGACCCCTAAAAAGGATGGGGCCCATGGGCTTGAGCCCAGTCAAGCCCAATGGTAAGTCCGGCCCTGCATGTGCTTGTCTCCTGAGCTAAGGTGACCAGATTTTTTAAATGAAATCTGGGGACATATTTAGTCTTTACTAGTAATAGCGTCAATCAGCGACTCTCTGCCCATCGCTGCCCCGCCTCACAGCCTGTCAACTCTCACTCCCTGGGGTCCCCGGCTACTACTGGGTGGGGAGCGGAGGAGGATCCCTCCACCAGGGAAGGCAAGGAGATAAACGGGCAGGTGGTTGGCCGGGACCTGAGCCAAGGCAGAAGAACATGCAAGCGGAGCTGAATGGGCACCCGAAACTGAAGAAATATTCCCTCCGACCAGCACGTGATCATCAGAAAGGGGCACAGATAATGGAAAAAATACACCCCCCTAAGCTAGTAGGCGCGGCAGAGCGGGGGTGTGTAATTCAGATTTTTTTTATTCTGCACTGTCTTTGAAATTGCCCCAGTCCCTGTTCAAATCCAATCCGGGGACAGACTTGGTCCGGGGACAGTGTCCTCAATCCGGGGACTGTCCCCTGAAACCGGGGATGTCTGGTCATCCTATCCTGAGCACTTCTAGAGCCTGTGATGAAGCTGTCTGTGACTCTCCTAAAGGGAGGTGCACACTTGAGAGGGGAGTTTGCAGTGTGTTATTCTGCCTGATTACTGAAGATGTGATAACAGTGCAGTGAAATCTAGAGCTGAATTTCAGTTCTGTAGCAATCATCATCATTATCCAGGAGGATTCTGTGGCAGGTGTTGCTCCCATCACCATCCAGACGACTGAGACGGCCATCAATCTAACAATTTCTGGAAGGAAGATATATCAAGTGCATCTAATGATGAGAGACATAGGTGTGCGTTGCATTAGGGTGTGCACACCAAAGCTCAAACACACATGCGTGTGCAATATACCGTATATAGCAGTGGGCAAGTCAGTAGGGCTTTGTCAGCAGGGCAGAGATTGGTGTCTAACTTTTGAGACAGAGAAAGGGACTGAGGACAGAGATTCCCCAGTCCCTTTCTCTGTAGCCAGGCAGCAGGGGGAATCTGCACAGTACAGCGTGATTAGGGTGTGCCCAGGCACACCTTACACCCTATGTGCGCACGCCTATGATGAGAGATCTTCTGCCATCCTTGTGTAAGTGGATCTTGCTTAGTCCTGCTAGGTTCTATTTATTGCTAATGCAGCTCTATCTGAAGGTGGATCACCACATCTGTTAATCTTTGTGAAGATACCCCTTTCCATTCTGTGGACTACAAATATTACTTCACAAAAGTCTGGGCCCCAACGCTGGCAGACTCTGTGGGCCAGATTCATGTAGCACTTACACCATTTTTTTGGTAGATGCGCGGCATAAGTGCAGATTTGCACCGGCAGATCCCTGCACCGTACCCAGAGAACCAGATTACGCCTCCAAATAGACTTCATCACCTCGGTGTAACCTTTCCACGCCGGCGCGGCGTTGGCGCAGATTTACGCTGGTCGGATCTGGCGCGGCCATGTTTTTTGTGTTTTAAATATGCAAATTAGGTTTTTGGGCCGATTCATCAACTTAAGCTTGGTTACTCCCGGTGCGCGGAGCTGAAATTTCCGGCGCCAAGTTACACCTCATAAAAGCAGGGGTAACTTTGCACCAAACTTGCAGAGGTCAGCTGGAGAGCAGCAGCGTTACAAACGAACTGAGCAACAACACTTGCTGGACAACACATCTGTGTGCCAACATGCCAGGGGCAGCCACTCTGTGGCCCATAGAGGCGGTCCCCATGTTGGGAGAGGCCCTCAATAATTACAGCCCTCTCCTCTGGGCTGAAATTGGTCATCCGCCCACCTGAGGATTCCTCATCAGCCATAACTGCCCCACCACAATGCAAACGACCTAGCTTGGAAAAAAAAAGCTTCAGTACATTTGCACCTGCAGGGCGGAAGTCTGGGCTGATTCATGCACTGGGCGTTGGTAGTGGGCCGGCGGAGCTCAGGGCTCACGCCGGGGCGCAGTTCTGAGCATGTGCAGATTGGGGCATTTACCCCTGGATGTCACTGAGCATGTGCGGTCTAAAATGCGCCCCGGCGTGACCCCTGCGCCACGGTCGGCACTTCATTAGCATAGGGTGACTCCCATTTGGCCTTACCCCGCCTTACGCCGTCTAAAATCCGCCCCGCTGGGGCATCGTAGACAAAAAACGTTTCTTGAATCACCTAACTGCCTCTCCGCGCTGGACCGGTGTAGACTAAAAATGATGCACCACGCCGGTGCAAATTTGCACCATTGTACATGAATCTGGCCCGGTGTGTGTTTGTGTGAATAGAATTCCCACTGGCCAGTGGTTAGCTAGAACCTACAAGACCTAGATAGGATCTTATGCAGCGTACACACGACCATTTTTAATGGTCTCGAAAAAACAATGGGCCAGATTCAGAAAGAAGTTACGTCGGCGTAGCTGTTGATACGCCGCGTAACTTCTAGGATGTGCCGGCGTATCTTTTTTTTGTATTCAGAAAGCAAGATACGCCGGAATTTTGCTAAGATACAATTGACGTAAGTCTCTTACGCCGTCGTATCTTAGTTGCATATTTATATAGGGCTTTGCGTAAGTTGCATTCACATCGAAAGCATTGACTATTTGCGACGTGATTTCGAGCATGCGCACTGGGATACGTCCACGGACAGCGAATGCGCCATTCGAAAACAGCGTCAATTATGCGGGGTCATTATAGTTTAACATAAAACACGCCCACTACCAGCCAAATTTGAATTAGGCGGGCTTACGCCGACACATTTACACTACGCCGCCGTAACTTAGGGCGCAAGTTCTTTCTGAATACGGAACTTGCGCCCTAAGTTACGGCGGCGTAGTGTATCTGAGATACGCTACGCCCACCGATAGATACGATAATGTATCTGAATCTGGCCCAATGTTTTTTTCAACCTGATTATTGTTAAGCCTGCCTTGCCTACACACGATCGTGAAAAAAAATGCTCTAGCAAAGCGCGGTGACGCACAACACGTACGACGGCACTATGAAGGGGAAGTTCCATTCGGATGGCGCCACCCTTGGGGCTGCTTTTGCTGGTGAGAGACGATTCACGATTTTCAGTCTGTTACAGCGTGATGAATGTGCTATCTCCATTACAAACGCTAGTTTTACCAGAACGAGCGCTCCCGTCTCATAACTTGTTTCTGAGCATGCGCGTTATTTTCACGTCGTTAAAGCCTACACACAACCATTTTTTACAATGTTAAAAACAACAGGAAAAGCATGTTCTACATTTTTAATGCCCATTTTTAACATAACGAAAAATGCTCTGGAGCCCACACACGATCATTTTTAATGACAATTTTTTTTTAATTTTCACATCACAAAAAACGGTCGTATCTACGCGGCATTATAGTCAGTAATATCACTTTGGCGAAATTGTTGAACATTATTTTTGTATTGCATTGTACAGTTTCGTTCACCACTTGTTCAGTGCATTTCAGGCAAGGCCTCCCATTGGTGGTAAAAGTGAACAAACACCAATCCTGATTTCATTTACTGAGCAGTTGTATTATATCATTGCATTCAATATTAGTTTTCTGTTAATCAATGGTATCTCTTTTCAGGGCTTATTGCTAGTTCTAATAAAGCCCATCTAAAAGTTTAAACTGTGTTTTGGTGATACTTGGATCCAAATAAGGGTGAGCCGTCACTGGTGTGGGACATATACACAGTGGGGTAGATTCAGGTACAGCTGCGCGCTCCTTACGGAGGCGCAGTGTACCCTTTTTACCCTGCGCCTACGCAAATTATTTGCGCTACGCTTCATTCATGAAGCAGTAGCCACGTAATTTGCGTGGTCGCTCTTCAAAAATGCCCTGCGTAAGGGCGCCTAATGTAAATGATCCCGTAGGGGGCGGGAATCATTTAAATTAGGCGCGTTCCCGCGCCGAGCGTAGAGCGCATGCTCCGTCTGGAAACTTTCCCGACGTGCATTGCGGTAAATGACGTCGCAAGGACGTCATTTGCTTCAAAGTGAACGTGAATGGCGTCCAGCGCCATTCACGATTCACTTACTCAAACTACGTAAATTAAAAATTTCGCGACGCGGGAACGACGGGTATACTTAGCATTGGCTGCCCCTGCTTTTAGCATGTGCAGCCTTACGCGAAACCCAACGTACGCAAACTACGTAAACTGCGTACGCAGGGCTCGTGTAACATTGTGAATCGGCGTTAGTATGCAATTTGCATACTATACGCTGACCACAACGGGAACGCCCCCTAGCGGCCAACATAAGTATGCAGCCTACGATATGACGGCATAAGGAGGCTTATGCCAGTCATTTCTTAGGCTGCCGTCGGCGTAACGAGGTTCCTGAATCAGGAGCATTCGTAACGCCGGCGCAAGTAAGCAATTGCGCTGCGTAACTATGGTTACGCAGACGCAATTGCTTCTTGAATCTAGGCCAGTGTTGTTCATCTTCCTTTAAAAAAGTAATTAGTTACAATTACAAGTTACTTGTCCGAAAAAGTAATTGAGTTAGTGACTCAGTTACTTTTTGGCAAAGTAACTAGTTACTCGGCAAAGTAACTGAGATTTTTTTGTAAACCAATAAAGAAAGAGGACAGAATTGGGATACACAAGTTGAAGTCGGAGAGCATGAGCAACACTGACCACAGAACAGAACTGATATTGCCTGTAAAGCTTAAAAGACTCCAATTATCTGTCTATATAACAGCCTGTTATATATTTATAGACAGCCTGTTATATATTTATAGACAGACTGTTATATATTTATAGACAGACTGTTATATATTTATAGACAGCCTGTTATATATTTATAGACAGCCTGTTATATATTTATAGACAGCCTGTTATATATTTATAGACAGACTGTTATATATTTATAGACAGACTGTTATATATTTATAGACAGCCTGTTATATATTTATAGACAGACTGTTATATATTTATAGACAGACTGTTATATATTTATAGACAGCCTGTTATATATTTATAGACAGCCTGTTATATATTTATAGACATCCTGTTATATATTTATAGACATCCTGTTATATATTTATAGACAGCCTGTTATATATTTATAGACAGCCTGTTATATATTTATAGACATCCTGTTATATATTTATAGACAGCCTGTTATATATTTATAGACAGCCTGTTATATATTTATAGACAGCCTGTTATATATTTATAGACAGCCTGTTATATATTTATAGACAGCCTGTTATATATTTATAGACAGCCTGTTATATATTTATAGACAGCCTGTTATATATTTATAGACAGCCTGTTATATATTTATAGACAGCCTGTTATATATTTATAGACAGCCTGTTATATATTTATAGACAGCCTGTTATATATTTATAGACAGCCTGTTATATATTTATAGACAGCCTGTTATATATTTATAGACAGCCTGTTATATATTTATAGACAGACTGTTATATATTTATAGACAGCCTGTTATATATTTATAGACAGCCTGTTATATATTTATAGACAGACTGTTATATATTTATAGACAGATAATTGGAGTCTTTTAACCCTCCTCTTGTGTTAGGGTCAGAACCGACCCGTTTTCAGGTTTTGAATGTCTATAAGTATCACATAAATTTGTTTATTGCATCAAGATTTTTTTACTTTGTCAGGAACCTCTATTTAAACAATGTAATAGCAAAATAATCCTTTTCACTAAATTATAAAATACTGTGGTGAAAATGAAGACGTTTATGGTGTTCGGGTCAATTCTGACCCAGTTATAATATAGGATTATAGGACACTAATAAGTGCCAAAACTGAAATCATAAACACTCTCTCTGCTTAGTAACACTGACAGCCATGACTCAGGTAGCCTGGATACCCCTGAATTGGACCATTAACGACACTAACCCATACCACCCCCTCTTATGCTAAATTAAAGAAACTGAGGCAACACCTGAGATTGGAGAATAATTGGCCATAGCAGCCGTAACTTTTATTAACACATTTTACATAACAAGAATTTTGTTAACTTTTCATTATTTTAAAATATATAAATATAATACATTTTCAAACCGCCATATAAAAATGGCAACCATACACAGACATGTGGTCCAAGGAAGTAACACACCTAACATTTTACACCATTTTACACCATTCTCCTGCGGGACATAAACAAACCCCAGCCGCCAGCCTTAAAGGCATAGCAACACCCCCTATCCCGCAGTACACCCATTCCCGTTTTCCAGCGGACACCATTCCGGTGGAATACGGAGGGGGTCCATAACCGCTGGACCCCCACACTTCCGTCTTAATTGTTCCTTTCTTTGACCTCCTGGACCACCTGACACCGCCACCACTACTGCTGCCATGACGACTCCCATCCGTGACCTGAAAAAGAAGAACACACACGCACAACACACAAAAAAGACAAAAACAGGGGAGGGTGGGTGGGAAAATCTGCCTCCTTCTGCTGTCTCCCTACACGCTGCTGAGCCCCGTAGCTCCGCCCCTCCCTTAAATAAACTCCCAGAGCCCGGGAAACTGCTCTCCAGCACCGCCTACCCCCTTCTCCTCACAGCCTGGTTAACCCCCTGTGTCCCAAGCACGCTGGTCATGCCCGCCCTCTGCCTATTCCACTACTTTCCATGCTCCGGGCTTCTCTTGACTCAGGTAGCCTGGATACCCCTGAATTGGACCATTAACGACACTAACCCATACCACCCCCTCTTATGCTAAATTAAAGAAACTGAGGCAACACCTGAGATTGGAGAATAATTGGCCATAGCAGCCGTAACTTTTATTAACACATTTTACATAACAAGAATTTTGTTAACTTTTCATTATTTTAAAATATATAAATATAATACATTTCAAACCGCCATATAAAAATGGCAACCATACACAGACATGTGGTCCAAGGAAGTAACACACCTAACATTTTACACCATTTTACACCATTCTCCTGCGGGACATAAACAAACCCCAGCCGCCAGCCTTAAAGGCATAGCAACACCCCCTATCCCGCAGTACACCCATTCCCGTTTTCCAGCGGACACCATTCCGGTGGAATACGGAGGGGGTCCATAACCGCTGGACCCCCACACTTCCGTCTTAATTGTTCCTTTCTTTGACCTCCTGGACCACCTGACACCGCCACAGCCTGAGAGGTTAACCCCTTATCCTCGAGGGCCATCCCACACCCGCAGGGCCCTACGGATTCCATCCTCCAACCCCAAGGTCCATAGATCAATCCCTATATCCGATAGGTGAACTCCGTCCCTCCTGTGAAACAAACCTACATCCCTCTCCAACTCAGAGTGCCGTATAACTATTCCTCCGTTACGTGCCACAAACCTCCCCACCACTTGATTGACCTTTATCCTCGCCTTGTTCAGCCTATCCACTGATCTAGCCGTCCGCCATGCCGTCCTAACCACCATATCTGACCATACCACGATTAACCCTGGGAATGACATTCTCAGGGACATAAAGTCCGCCTTAATTGCCAGTATCAGCTCCCCCATCGGCCGGACACCCAAATCATTACCCCCCACATGCAAAACCAGCACATCTGGGGGGCGATCGAGCCGGGCGTAATGGCCGACTTCAGGAACCACCCTGCTCCATTCCATCCCCCGAAAACCCAGCCAGCGAACCCATGCCTCCCGCCTAGAAATGCCCAGTTGCCTGCCATCCGGTCGGGCGTCGGCTCTCCTGGCACCCCAGAACACGTAGGAGTGCCCCAAAATCCATACGAGGCACGGGAAGCTGTCATCTGTAATAAAAACAATTTTTTGTAGCTATATAACACCAACCTTCGTCTTAACCTTACCCTTCCCCACGCATCACCCTTAATCATTCAGCAAATGTGGACGCACATAGGAGCGGAATCTCCTAGATTCCCACCTGCCTATTTTTCTAACGGCCGCCTCATCCAACCCGCACCGCGCAGCCTCGGTGGCCGCCCCGATGCGGAAGGAGTGCGAGGCATACCGTTTTCCGTCATACCCCGCTGCACACAAGCATTTTCTGAACACCTGTACAAACTGAAATTTTGATAAAAACGTCCCATCCCTGTGTGTAAAAAATGCCCCCAGCCCTATCGGGCGAACGCGCACAAACTCCCCAACAGTTCTAACCGGACACACCTCGGAACCCGGTAATGCATAAAGCACCACCCGTGTTCCCCTCCCCACCTGGTCCGTCTTGGACCGGCGCAATATGATCACCACCCTGTCCCCCTCCACTCGCACATCTTGAAAACCGAATCCACCCTCCACCGCTTTTGACGGGCTAACCAATTCACCCAACCGAAAAGCCCCAAAAAACGCCACCGCAAAAACCGCCCGAAAGAGGATCCCCTCATATCCCGACGAACACACCTCCCCCAGCTTGCCGCAGATCGCTTGAAGCACTGCGAACGACACCGGTCTACGCAAATCCCTCCGCACCTTCCCCCGCCGGTATCCTTTCACCGTTTGTTTAACCCAAAAATTCTTTGTAAAATCTTGCAACCCCTGTAATTTAAAAAGGAATGCGAGCCCCGCCAGCTTGCGTTCAATGGCGGAAACAGACCCCCCATCTTCCATGTGCCTAGAAACGAAATACAGCACTAACCAACTGCCTTCCTTCCCCCCACCCCCCAAATCAACCCCAACCTGTCGCAGGAAATCGAACCACTCCACCCAGACTCTGGAGTACGCCGTCCACGTCGCCCCACTCACCGACCGTTGGATCCAACGCGCGGCAAGTCCAAAGCAGTGTCCCAAAGCCACGCCGGGCAAGGCACCACGGTCCGCTCTGCCGTAGGAGCCAACTCCCTGAACCTGCCCCACTGAAAACGAGACAGAGAGTCAGCGAGCGTGTTGTCTACCCCCGGTATGTGCACCGCATATAGAAATACATTAAACTGCAGACACCGTAGTACCAAATGTCTCAGCAACCGGACCACCGGCAATGAGGAAGCGGAGATCCGGTTGATGACCTGCACTACCCCCATATTGTCGCAATTTAGCCTCACCTTCAAATTTTTCCACTCTTCCCCCCACAATTCCATTGCCAGAACCACTGGAAACAACTCCAGCAGTACTAAGTTCTTGAGGAAACCTGCCTTCCTCCATGAATCAGGCCAAGGTTCCGCACTCCAACGGCCCCGAAAAAAGGCCCCGTACCCCGTCGACCCAGCCGCGTCCGTGACTAAGTCCAAGTCGAAGTTACTAACAGGCCCCTCCATCCAAACCGACCGCCCATTAAACGTTTCCAGAAACGTGTGCCATACTCTCAGGTCCTCCTTCAGTTCCCTGGTCAATCTTATGAAATGCCTAGGCGATTTCACCCCTGCAGTGGCTGCCGACAGCCGTCGGCAAAACACCCTCCCCATGGGTATGATCCGACACGCAAAATTGAATTTTCCCAGTAATGATTGCAATTCCCTTAGTGTGACCTTGTTGCGCCCCAAAAAATCCCGAATCGCCAGCCTAAGATTCTCCACCTTGTCCGGCGGCAACCGGCACTCCATTGCCTGGGAATCGATCACAATCCCCAGAAAACTGAGCTCCGTAGTAGGGCCTTCCGTCTTGTCCGCCGCCAAGGGGACCCCAAATCTTCCCGCAATGTGCTGCAATGTCGCCAATAGAATCGCACACACCCTGGAGGAAGGGGGTCCCACGCACAAGAAGTCATCCAAATAGTGGACCACAGAGTCCACCCTAGCCACGTCCCGGACCACCCATTCCAAGAAGGAACTGAACGTTTCAAAAAACGCACATGAAATGGAGCAACCCATGGGCAGACACCGATCCACATAAAATTCCTCCTGCCACCGGCAGCCCAACAGGCGAAAACTGTCTGGGTGTACCGGCAACAATCGGAAAGCGGCTTCAATGTCCGATTTTGCCATAAGTGCCCCTTTTCCATACCTCCGCACCCAGCTCACCGCCGCATCAAATGACGTGTATGACACCGTACATGCTTCCGGGTCAATGGCATCGTTCACCGACCCCCCTTTTGGAAAAGAGAGGTGGTGAATGAGGCGGAATTTGTTGGGTTCCTTCTTGGGTACCACCCCCAGTGGAGAAACCACCAAATCCCGTATCGGTTGTTCCTTAAATGGCCCCCCCATCCGCCCCAGCAACACCTCCTTTCTCAATTTTTCCGTAACTACCTCCGGGTGTTCCAAAGCGGATCGCAAATTCCTTGCCAGCGGAGGCGCTGTCGACAATGTACACGGTATGCGAAACCCCTCCGTAAAACCCGAAGTTAGCAATTGCGCGGCCGCGATGTCCGGATACCTACCTAGAAAAGGACGCATCCTTTCCACTTTCACCGGCGTCACCCCCTTTTCCCGCAGACTCGCCACCCCGCTTGCTACGCTTAAAGCACTTGGACAGAGGGTGGTTACCCCCGCAACCCGAGCACTCGTGCTTGAAACGACAAGATCCTCCAAACTTGCAGGACCCCTCGTTAAATTGCCAGCAAACTCCCCACTTTTTTCCGGCCGACGGTCCCGAGGCTGCGGCCCCCCCGGCCCCCCCCTGAAAAAACTGACCCGGCGCCCGCGGCGCAGACATAAGTCGCATCCACAAGGTGATATCCTTGTGGTCCCACCTAATGGATGGCCGTACCGCCATACGCTGCCGGAATTGCTCGTCGTAACGCAGCCACCCCGTACCACCATAAACTCGGTGCGCTTCCCCGATCGCATCCATGTAACAGAACAATGCTGCACAGTGTTCTGGCTTCTTATCGCCAATAACACTGGCCAGTATTGCATAGGCCTGCAGCCAATTTCCAAAGGTGCGAGGGATGAGGCGGTAACGCCTCTTCTCCTCGTCCTCTTTTTTTGAATCATCGGGCTTAACCCTATCTAAATTAAATTTTTCAAGAGGAAGCAAGGAAAAAATCTCCACATACTCACCCTTCACAATTTTCTCCCTCACTTCCGGCTTCAGATGCGAACCTAGGGGACCCTCAAAACATACATATACCTCACATTTTGCTGCATCTGCAATCCTAACTATATCTGCTCTGGTAGCCGCTGTTTTATCTTTTGTGGCGTCCCCTGCTTCACTGCCTGCCGGAACAGCCGCTGCCGCGCTGACGAGGGGGGCGACCACCACCGCCGCAGGAGCAGCCGCTGCCCCCCCATTTTCCCCAGCCCCCCCCACCCATGGTGCAACCTGCGGCGGCACCGCAGGACCCACAGCAAAACGCTGTAACAGGTCCCGCAGACCCCCCAGCAGGTCCTGCAACTGGCCCGGGACCCCCGGAGCGGCGGGAACCGCCCCCGCAGCCCCAGGCGCCACCGGCCCCTGTGCAACCGCACCAGCAGCCCCCGGGTTAACCCCCCCCATCCCCAATAAGGTACACAAAGCATTATTAAAATCAAGAGTAGGTAAGGAGGTAGTCCTACCTGGCTGCCTGGGAACCGCACCACCAGCCGCCGCCGCTACATCCACCGATGGTAGTCTCACGTCCTCCTCCTCGTCTTCGGACACCTCGCCCTCCGATCGGTCTTCTGCTGCACCGCACGGCACTTGTGGCCCCCCAGGCGAAGCAGATCTGGGAGCCGCAGACCCCAGGGGACGCCTGGATCGCACTTCTGCAGTCTTCTTCTTGGCTTGGCCCCCCTTCCCCCCCGTGTTCTGCGGCCTAGCCACCTGCTGATCCTCCACACAGTCCTGGGCTTGCTGCCCCCGACCCCCTGATGCAGCTGCCGTGTGGCTGGACGGCCCGCTGTTCCTGGCCCCACTATTCCCTCGCCGGGCCTCTCCACTGGAACCCACACTAGCGCTGGGTGTTGCTGGCCTCTGCGCCTGTCTCCCTCTTCCCGGTGAGGACCGGGCGCCATCCCGGCCGTAGGCCCCGCCTCCCGAGCTCCTCCGCGTGCGAGGGTACCGTCCGGACTCCCCCCCGGCCGCAAGCTGCGACCGCTTGGCCGGCGGGGGCGACGGGTCATCCACTGGGCTCCTGGCTGCTCTCCTCAGTCGCCCCGACATCTCGGGCGAGTAACGCACCGGCGGCCGCGATTGCCGTGCGCGCGACGGCGGTTCCTGCGACCCCCCCCGCTTGGTCCTCGATGAGCCCCCCTATCTGACTCTCCAGCCACTCCGGACCTCGCTCCGCCGCCCTGGCCCTAAGCCTTGCTAATAGGAGATCCACCTGTGCCATAGCCGATACTTTGAAGGCGCAGAGCAAAAATCTGCCTCCTTCTGCTGTCTCCCTACACGCTGCTGAGCCCCGTAGCTCCGCCCCTCCCTTAAATAAACTCCCAGAGCCCGGGAAACTGCTCTCCAGCACCGCCTACCCCCTTCTCCTCACAGCCTGGTTAACCCCCTGTGTCCCAAGCACGCTGGTCATGCCCGCCCTCTGCCTATTCCACTACTTTCCATGCTCCGGGCTTCTCTATCACCTCTCAACCCTGTGAGCTGTAGTTAGGGAGGGGCCTATCTCTTTGCCTGCTTGTCTGCTTCTCTAAATAAAGTAAAGAAACATAGGACCAATACATTTCAGTTGCTGACTATTTTACCATTTTTTTTTATTTGAAAATGAGAGGTATGCTATCAAAAGAAAGGTCTAAGGGGTCACACCAAAAATATTAAAACCAATCTTTTCAAGGATAAAGAAGCCTAACAAGGTAACCAAGAGGTAAGAAACACATTGGATGATAAATAAATGTTCAGAGGGTATTTTATGGCTGATTTAAGACACGGGTCAAAACCGACCCGTTAACATCATGGATAGTAACAGAAAGCGAACATAAGAGGAGGGTTAAGCTAATTACAAGCAATATCAGCAGTCAGTCAGCTCAGCCAAAAGTTCATATTTCACCACACCAGGCCTAAGGCCTTACTAGGCATTAGGCCTGGTGTGGCGAAATATGAACTTTGTGCTACTGGCTGAGCTGACTGACTGCTGATATTGCTTGTAATTAGCTTAAAAGACTCCAATTATCTGTCTATAAATATATAACAGGCTGTTATATAGACAGATAATTGGAGTCTTTTAAGCAATATCAGCAGTCTGAGTCAACTCAGCCAGTAAGCAGCACAAAGTTCATATTAATCGCCACACCAGGCCTCCCCCCTCCGGCTCAGCTCCTCACCTGGCTGCGCAGGGGCCACAGTCGATGCTGTCACTCACTGTGACTGTCTGCTTGCGCTCTAGGACAGGAGTCGGTCAGGACTGGTATCCCGGAATCCGGACCGCGGCGCCGACCGCGACCGGTGGTGGAGCGGAGCCACCGTGGGGGATGGGAGATGTCGGCGGCTGGATTTGTGAGTGACTCAGGTGAAGTCACAGCAGGTGAGGAGGACTCGGAGTGAGGAGGACTCGGAGTTGAGCGCCAGACTCCCTCGGCGGGCCTCCTCGACACACAACACTGCAGGCGGCCGCGGGTGGAAGACTCCAAGCACGTGCATGCGCCAGCGCCACCCACCCACGACGAGTCATCACGAGTCCGACACTCACATGACCCGCGGCAACAAATCGAATCCGAGACAAGAAGATGATGTGCAGTGTGACCCTCCTCGCCCAATCACAATCCACAGTGACTGAGTGACAGACAGTGATCATCATCACTCAGACGACGACCCCAGATTCTGCCCGGACGGACCGCTCAATGTAATCTCGGTAACGCCGCCCATGTAGTGGGAACAGCGTTGCCAAGAGGGTAAAAGTAATCAAGTAGATTACTAGTTACCCGCAGGAGGCCAATCGTTAGGTAATGGCGTTTATTTAAACGCCGTTACTTACAACACTGCATATACATGGAGACAATCGATTATCACATCAAAGTCTGTTTCTGATGGAACATCTTTTAATTCTTATATAATGAGGTGTTATTGGAATTGTAAATAAAATACATTTGTGGACATTTTCTGTTGGTTGATTCTTCTGAATACCAACATATTGACCCCTCAGTAATCCTCCTACCATATCGCTCAACATTCACCCCCCCCCCCCCATACACCTGTAGGCAGCTGTAGTGCAGGGAAGCCTAGCTGGCTGCAAGAGGAAGTGGGTTAGCGAGTGTATCTACTCACTTTTCAGAAGATTTGATATGTTTATGTGTACATATGTTCAGAGCTGTTTGGCCTCTATAATTGTCTCCAGCACCATTTTGGAGAAGCCTGGTGTCCTGATGGGACAAGCAAATCTCTGGAGATTTGGTCAGCCATTTTTGGGTGGATACCTTATATAGGAAAGCCCAGCCATGTTTTGGACAGTGTGTGTATAGACAGGGACAGAGACCTCGCTTGTGAGGGAGAGTTAGGAGAAGGTAGGCAGAGTGTTCCGGCCTGTGAGGGATAGCTCGGGGTTCCTACGTAGTCCTGTATCAGCAATCCTGGTCGGATGAAAGACTCCCCTTTGTCCTCGCTGTGAGGGCGGGACAAGTGTATCAGATGCCTATTTCCATCTGCTGAAGGAATACCGCTGGTAACGTGTGTGAATTTCAGCCTCTACAGATACGCATTGGCCCAGATTCAAGAAGCACTTGCGCCCGCGCAACCATAGTTGCGCGGCGCAAGTGCTTACTTGCTCCGGTGTAACGAGTGCTCCTGATTCAGGAACCTCGTTACACCGACTGCAGCCTAGGATGTGACAGACATAAGCCTCCTTATGCCTTCACATCCCAGGCTGCATTCTTGCGTTGGCCGCTAGGGGGCGCGGCCTTTGTGATCGGCGTGTAGTATGCAAATTGCATACTACCACCGATTCACAAAAGTTGCGCGGGCCCTGCCTACGCAAGGTACGGAGTTTCCGTAAGGCGCCTTTAGCATAAGGTTGCTCCTGCTAATAGCAGGCGCAGCCAATGCTAAAGTATAGCTGCGCCTCCCGCTCGCGACGTTCAAATTTAACGTTGTTTACGTAAGTGAACCGTGAATGGCGCTGGACGCCATTCACGTTCACTTACAAGCAAATGACGTCCTTGCAACGTCATTTGCCGCAATGCACGTCGGGAAAGTTTCCCGACGGAGCATGCGCTGTTCGCTCGGCGCGGGAGCGCGCCTAATTTAAATGATTCCCGGCCCCGGCGCGATCATTTACATTAGGCAGCCTTGCGCCCGGCTGCTTAGCATATTGCCCGCGCAATTTACGGAGCAACTGCTCCGTGAATCGCGGGCAAAGCGCAATATTTGCGTGGGCGCAGAGAAAAAAATTTGCTCTTTGCCCACGCAAATATTGCGCGATTCTACTTGAATCTGGGCCATTGTGTGCTCGGGTTTATACTGTGTCAGTCAGTGGAAAGTGCCTATAGTGCTGACGAATACAACTACGGCTTACATCAGACGTGACTGTGCCGTGTATCTGTGCCTCCATGCTTGGAGTGAAATTACTTGCATTACTGCTGTAAATACTCCTTTCTACTACCGTCTCTCCGGTAATAAACGTTGCCTGGTTTATAAATTCAGTACGTGTGATTCCCTCTGTGAAGCCGCTACACCCTCCCCCACTTACACACCCAGCCTGAGGAAGGTTTAGACGTGTTCTGATCTCTGTATAGAAAGAGGAAGTTGGAAGCTCCGAGCAATGAGTTGTGACAGAAGGCAGAGCAGACTCCGATAGAGGAAGTAGAAGAAACCCCCCTCCCCCGCCTCCTCTTCCTGCATTAGGAAATCATTGTAAGTAACATTCAGATGAACTTCTTATTCACACACATTCAGTCTTCATACAGTAGAAGAAGTTGGACTCTCTTGGTGCCGTGTTTCCAGGTTTTATCTTCCAGAATCTTCTGTGATTGGACTCTTCACCTTTCTAAAACTATTTTCAAGTCTCTTCATTGTCGGAAGGTACAAACAATCTGATTGGAGGATGTATGGGCAGATCTAACAAGGTGAGACCCCCACCAATCATTCTTCTGACTGCTCTAAACAAATAGCCAGATTCAGAGAGATGGCCGCAACTTTGCGGCGGCGTAGCTTAGCGTGTTTAGGCTACGCCACCGTAAGTTAGCGAGGCAAGTACTTGATTCTCAAAGTACTTGCCTGCTAAGTTACGGCGGCGTAGCCTAGAGCGGGCGGGCGTAAGGGTGCCTAATTCAAATTTGTCTGAGGGGGCGTGTTTTATGGTAATGAGGCTTGACCCAATGTGTTTGACGTTTTTTTGTAACTGCGCATGCTCCGGGCGCCTACATTTTCCAGTGTGCATTGCGTCTAAGTCCGCGGCACGGGCCTATTGATTTCGACGTGGACGTAAACGACGTAAATCCCTATTGACGGACGACTTACGCAAACGACGTAAACGGCGGCCATACTTTAACATTGGCTACGCCACCTAGGGGGCAGCTTTAACTTTAGGTGGCCTATCTCTTACGTAAACGGCGTAAATGTACTGCGGCGGCCAGGCGTACGTTCCTGAATAGGCGTATCTACTGATTTACATATTCTATGCCGACCGCAATGGAAGCGCCACCTAGCGGCCAGCCTCAATATTACAACCTAAGATAGGATGGAGCAAGCCGTCGTATCTTAGATATGTTTAAGCGTATCTCTGTTTGAGAATACACTTAAACATAGGTCGGCGCAGATTCTGAGTTAGGTCGGCGTATCTACTGATACGCCGACCTAACTCTACCTGAATCTAGCTAAAAGTCTATATCCATATAGATAATGTATACATGGATGATGTATACTGTATATATAGAGGAGAGTCTGTATCATTCTATACATCTCTGTGTATAACATCCCCCCACTGATACCATAGATCAGAAGTCTGTATATTGTGTAGTCTCCATATAGATAATGGATGATGTATAGAGAAGAGTGGTGTGCTGTTTCCGGTGCCCAGGGTGCATGTCTGGATGTGGTTGGATGGAGGGGCTACTGGTAAATTTAGCTGTGCTAGGTGGTAACTAACCTGGCTGATTTCTAGTCTTTGTGATTATTTGGGTTTTCTCCTAAACCTGGTTTAGCTGTGGTTCCTTCCTTCTGTCAATAGATGGCACTGTGGCCTTTGCATTAGTATAATAACCTGCAATGAGACTAAATTATGAATTAGAATATGCATAGCTCTTTCAGCCAATCAGTAGGAGTCTTGGGCCACTGAGGATGCTGGGAGAGGGTATATATGTGGAGGAAGTCAGGTGATCAGGGTCCTCCCACTTAGACCATGGTCTGGTGTGGATGTGTGAGGAACAGCTGTGTTGGGTGAAGCCTGGAGTCTGAGGCCTGGCCATATTCTCAAGGCTCTTTAAGAGAGAGCCTGTCTGCTTCCTGGGGACATGGGAAAGGTTCCCATAGAGAGAGCTTCTTGTGGGGGCAATGCGGAGAAGGATGTTCTGAGATGAAGTACCAGAGGTTACTCTTCATGAACTGGGGACTGTGAAGAGGCTGGGAAAGCGAGGGGGACTGTCCTCCATTCTGTCCCCCTCATCACTGTCTGCCATTCCAATCATTTACAAAGCCATCCACAACTCAGCCCCCAGCTACATCACTAGTCTCTAAATACCAACCTCTTCATTCCTCCCAAGACCTCCTGCTCTCTAACTCCATTGTCACCTCCTCCCATGCTTGTACCTTTTTTTCTCCATCAGCCCATCCACCACAGCTATTACCCTTTGTATCACTTGACCCTCCCTCCTCGATTGTAGTCTCTAATGAGAAGGGCCCTCTAATTCCTCCTGTATTAAATTGTATTGTAATTGTACTGTCTGCCTTCATGTTGTAAAGCGCTGTGCAAACTGTTGCTGCTGTATAAATCCTGTATAATAATAAATGTGTTCTCATGGGGGTAGTAGTTCTTGAATGTACAGCATCTTTCCTGTTACCCCCTCACATCTACATCCTATTATTGTGTGACCAATACCCTCCAAATAATTCTTACTTTCATTTCCCAACTTTATCCGTCTACAAGAAGACCTGTATAGATCAAATGATGACACCAATGAGGATGGAGGAGGACCTGAGTCACATGACTGAGAAGATACTAAACTTCACCCTGGAGATCATCTACCTGCTGACCGGAGAGGTGAGGAGGATTCTGGGAGGTCACATGACATCACTCTTATCTGTATTAATAATACACAGACCTGACCGGAGAGGTGAGGGTGATTCTGGGAGGTCACATGACATCACTCTTATCTCTATTAATAAAACACAGACCTGACCGGAGAGGTGAGGAGGATTCTGGGAGGTCACATGACATCACTCTTATCTCTTTTAATAATACAGACCTGACCGGAGAGGTGAGGAGGATTCTGGGAGGTCACATGACATCACTCTTATCTCTATTAATAATACACAGACCTGACCGGAGAGGTGAGGAGGATTCTGGGATTCTAACATGATATTCCTATTGGTTCTCCAATACAGAGATTTCCTCTTGTGAAGTCAGGTGATCACATGACCATCACAGTGCCTCCATGTGACTCCCTAAAACCTGAGAGGCACAACATGGAGAAGATTCTAGAAGTCACCAAGAAGATGATGGAGCTGCTGACAGAAGAGGTGAGCGGTGCCGGGAATTCTTTTTTATAATTGTATTTTTATTGAATTTCACAAAACAGTAGTGGAGAATAGTCAATCGTTTGAAATACACAAGCAACACAAACAGCATGAAGAGGGTATATAGGTATTACAGCATGAAGAGTAGGGATGGGAAAACTGTTTGGCCTGAGCATTTCATTGGGCCGAACATTTGCCTGTTCGGCTTAAAGTGGAACACCTGAATTTTGCCAAATCAGGGCGCAGTGTAAGCTGGTTGTTAAGGAGCAGGGCCATAAAGGTGGTCATGGCATCTTTAACGACCAATGAGTCATCAGCTGTCAATGGGTTTCCCTAATGAAAGTGACATTAAAAAAATACAGAAAAAAAACAGCATAAACCCCCCCTAAGTCCATACCAGGCCCTTTGAGTCTGGTATGGCTTTCTAGGAGAACCCCATGCCAAAAAAACAGCATGGGGCCCCCCAAAATCCATTACAGACAATTTTGTGGACATGCAGCCTGGCAGGTCAGGAAAGGGGGGGCGAGCGAACACCCTGTCCCCATGTTGATTTGGACAAGGGCCTCTTCCCGACAACCCTGGGCTGTGATTGTCAGAGTCTGTGTGCAGGGGCATTTTTGGAATGTGGAAGCCCCCTTTAATAAGGGAGCCCCAGATCCCGCCATTTGAATGGGTATCAGGTACGTAACCCATTCACCAAAAACTGTACAAAAGTAATAACCACACGTGACAGTTTTTGACAAATCCTTTATTAAAAAATTGTGTTCTTCGATGTAAATCCGTCGTCAATCACGCCGCCTGCCAGACCCGAAAAATCGGGCCTCACACCGTATGCCCGCTCAGCTTCATTTTTACTACAGCATGATCCATACATGCTACAAATGCACCACTTTACAGGCAGACTAAGGTCCCCTCCCCCCGGTACGATATTTGAAAGAATTTTTTATTTTTATTGTTGCATTTTTATTATTTTTTTATTGATATGTCCCCCAGGACAGTACCCAGACCCCCCATACCCCTTTTATAGACAATTACTTGCATATTCATTTTGTGAAAATAGTGCAGCGCTGCGTATGTATAAATCTTATATAAACATGGTGAAAGGCAAGGTGGGGGACCAATTATTCTCTCTAGTTTCATATTATGCATCTAACAGGGGACAGGCTAAATTTTTTCGACTCAATGCTTAACACCCTATCTCCCGAATTAGAGGGCACCATTGTTTTCGGAGGAGACTCTAATACAGCTCCGGATCAGGGCTTGGACAAAAAACGAAACCGCCAGGGTCTAGATTGATACGTCCCACAAGAGAAAGCCTTAAAATTGCAAAAATTCTTCACGAATATGGCCTTGCTGACACGTGGAGAGAACTCAACCCCTCTAAGAGAGATTACACAAATTTTTCTCATCCTCACCTTACATTTGCTCGCATAGATCACATTCTCACCCCTTCTACCATTCTCCCGGCAGTCCTTTCAGCCTCTATCGGGGATTCTGCATTATCCGACCATTCCTTAGTGATCATATCTCTTAAGTTGGGGCTTCCGGGGGGGACACGCACGTTTTGGAGACTGAACGTGTCTTTGCTCTCTGACCCAGCCAGAGTCACTGAGATAGGAAAAGCCCTGATGGAATACTTTACGCTTAATGACACAGGGGAAGTATCCGCTGAAACGCTTTGGGCTGCCCACAAAGCCTTCGTCAGGGGTAGACTTATTCAGATCTCCACGCAAGTGAAGCGGGAAAGAAAAATTGAAACAGAAAAATTGGAAACTGAATATATTTCCCTTAAGGCTTTACATTAAAAGGCCCCCCCTCGGAATCCCCACAAACCAACTTGACAATGCCAGGTTAGCTCTTAACCTCGTTCTCACGACCCGGGCAGAGAAATCGATCAGGTGGAGTAAACACAAATTCCACACCCAGGCAGACAAATTCGGCCCCCTCCTTGCGTCTAAACTCACCCCTAAATCCAAGCTCCTTTCCATGCCCAAAATCAAAATAGGGGGCCACCCTCCTACGACCAACCCGTCCAGGATATTAGAAGCCTTTCAAGGTTTCTACTCACGCCTATATGATTCCACCACCCTACCTACTGCTGACTTAACCTCACGATTTCTAGAGGGACTTCCTATCCCTTCCCTGTCAACAACCCACAGAGACATGATGGATTCCCCAATCACAGAGAATGAGGTGATGGAAGTAGTCAAAGGTCTCCGTAGTGGGTCGGCCCCGGGGCCGGATGGCATATCTATTCCCTATTACAAAACTTTTTTGGACATACTAACGCCACATATGGCCAGATTTTTCAACTCTAAAGCCAAAGGCGACCCCTTTGATTCCCAGATTAACACAGCCTTTATCACGGTGATTCCCAAACCAGACAAAGATCCAGAAGATGTCAATAATTATCGCCCGATTTCCCTTATCAACAACGATCTTAAGGTCCTCACTAAAATTCTAGCCAAGAGAATGGCAGGGTTCATCGGGCAATATGTACATAAGGACCAGGTAGGCTTTATACCCAGCAGGCAAGGCCCGGACCAAATTAGACGAGCAATAGACCTGGTATCGATTTTACAAACCAATTGGACGGGGGGGGGGGGAAACCCTCAGAAAGGATTCTTATTGTCACTGGACCTCCAGAAGGCCTTTGACTCTGTGTCCTGGCCCTATATCTTCAATATTCTAGAGCATTGGGGATTTGGGGCCGGGTTCTTGGGAATTATTTGGGCCCTTTACTCGAACCCTAGAGCGATCATTAGGATTAAAGGTCATTACTCCACACCTATTGAAATTAAACGAGGTACTCGACAGGGATGCCCTTTGTCTCCACTAATTTTCGCCATTGCAATCGAGACTCTGGCGATTGCTATTCGACAGAAACCTAATATATCAGGAGTCCAATGCGGGGAACAGAACCACAAATGTGCCCTCTTCGCGAACGACATCCTGCTATTCTTGACCTCCCTTATCTCCACTCTTCCCAACCTCTGCCGCACTCTTGACGATTTCGCTAAAATATCAGGCCTATCGGTCAACTTCTCCAAATCACGGGCACTTAACGTCTCTCTACCCCCTCAAATGATGTCGGACCTTAAACAATCCTTTAAATTTGTATGGAGTGACACCTCGATCCAGTACCTGGGTATCGCCCTATCGGCTAGGACAGAGACTCTATATGACCTTAACTACCCCCCTATCTATAAAAAACTGGAGGCTGATCTTATTGTGTGGTCCAAGTATAATCTTTCTTGGCTGGGAAGGATCAACTCAATCAAAATGACCCTGCTCCCGAGAATGCTATACTTATTTCGATCCCTTCCAATCCCACTCAGGAGAAATCATCTAAAATCTTTTCAGAGTAAATTACTTAAGTTTATTTGGGGTACATCGGGGTATCGAATTCCGCAGGAAACGCTTTTTCGACATAGAAGCAAGGGGGGTCTAGGATTGCCCGACCTTCACAAATACTATCTCTCAGCTAGATTGGCGCAATTTTCCACCCTATACTCCAGATTCGATAAACCGGATTGGGTCAATATTGAGAAGCAAGCTGTCCCCACTATTCCTCCATACTATCTCCTATGGTCCCCCTCCAAGTCCCGCCCACCCATCCTTTCCCCAGTGTTGTCTCAGTCTTTTGCCTTGTGGGACAACCTCAGACGCAATCCCTGCCTAACATCTACTGCTCGTCCTCTAGCACACATTTTTAATAACACCGTCTTTCCACCAGGCTTACGCACCACAGAGTTTAAGTGGTGGCTAGACAAGGGGCTGTTTCGGATAGGACAATATTTTACTTCCAGTGGTCCCATCTCTCTAGACTACTGTATTCACACTTTGAAACTTCCTGATTCCGAGAAGGTCCACTTTAGACAAATTTCACAATTTCTACATAGTATCTTGAAGTCCAAACCCCTACCCCCTAATTTCAATTCATATGAGATTTGGTGCGGACAAGCAATGGAGCGGAGGGGAGGCATTTCAGTGGTCTACTCGGCCCTCACTCACCCCACAAATAAAACATCATATATGGAAGCTTGGGAGTCTGACTTTCAGAGCAGCATTAGCTTGGAGTCTTGGCACAAAGCCGTCTCCAGATCATTCCGGGGCATTCAAAGTGTCTCCTTAACCACTTACCCCCCGGACCATATTGCTGCCCAAAGACCAGAGTACTTTTTGCGATTCGGGACTGCGTCGCTTTAACAGACAATTGCGCGGTCGTGCGACGTGGCTCCCAAACAAAATTGGCGTCCTTTTTTTCCCACAAATAGAGCTTTCTTTTGGTGGTATTTGATCACCTCTGCGGTTTTTAGTTTTTGCGCTATAAACAAAAATAGAGCGACAATTTTGAAAAAAATGAATATTTTTTAAATTTTGCTATAATAAATATCCCCCAAAAATATATAAAAAAACTTTTTTTTTCCTCAGTTTAGGCCGATACGTATTCTTCTACATATTTTTCGTAAAAAAAAATCGCAATAAGCGTTTATTGATTGGTTTGCGCAAAAGTTATAGCGTTTACAAAATAGGGGGTATTTTTATGTCATTTTTATTATATTTTTTTTACTAGTAATGGCGGCGATCAGCGATTTTTTTTTTGGTACTGCGACATTATGGCGGACACTTCGGATACTTTTGACACATTTTTGGGACCATTGGCATTTTTATAGCGATCAGTGCTATAAAAATGCATTGGATTACTATAAAAATGCCACTGGCAGTGAAGGGGTTAACACTAGGGGGCGGGGAAGGGGTTAAGTATGCCTGGGTGTGTTCTTACTGTGGGGGGGGGGGGGGGTGGCCTCACTAGGGGAAACACTGATCCTCTGTTCATACATTGTATGAACAGAAGATCAGCATTTCCCCTGCTGACAGGACCGGGAGCTGTGTGTTTACACACACAGCTCCCGGTCCCCGCTCTGTACCGAGCGATCGCGTGTGCCCGGCGGCGATCGCGCCCGCCGGGCACACGCACGGGAGTCGGGGGCGAGCGGGGGGTCATACTACGTGCTTTCGCCCAGCCAAGCCACCTTGTGGATGTATAACGGCGGTGCGCGGTCGGCAAGTGGTTAATGGAGGCAAGTGTTAAAGTCATTACCAGATGGTATCTCACTCCCTCCAGATTGGCCGCCATGTTTCCTGATGCAGATCCCCTTTGCTTTAGGAGTTGCCAGCTTCGGGGCACCATGGCCCACATCTGGTGGGAGTGCCCCAAGATCCGCTCCTTCTGGAGAATCATCTTTAACATGATTTACGGAGTGACCGGATGTCGGATGCCAAGGACCCCAGATGTAGCCTTATTGAATGCCCATATACCACAGCTTTCTAGATCTACACAAAAACTGATCCACTTTATTTTACTTGGCACCAAAATTGCCATTGCCAAATCTTGGAAACAGTCCAGGCCGCTCATTTCGGTTGTTAAAAAGAAAATCTCATGGATCATGACTCAAGAAAAATTATCCAGCATACTGGCTAATACCACCGTGATGTTCCATGAGATTTGGGCTCCTTGGGCTGATTATGTTGGTATTCACCTTGCCCCTGAACCTCATGGCGTTTAACTGAATTTTTGATTGGAGTTAGGCACTATGCTTCCCCTCCTCCCCTTACCCCTGCCCCCCCTCTTCTTCCTCTCCTTTCCTTCTTTCTCTGCCTCTCTTACTATCCCTGTTTGTTTTTGTATTTTTAACATTCTACATAAGCGATTGTTGCATGGTTTCTACTTTCAAATAGTTTTTTTTTTGGGGGGGGTATTCCTTGTGCGACCCTTACGATAATATGTCTTTCTTACCCACATCAGTAAGGGTAGCATGGGATTGGGACGGGGGCTAGGGGAGTCGGGGACCTTGCTCTTGGCGCAGCATGTTCCCAAGAGGGGTGCTGAGGGTGTAGGTTCCGGATTGCCCTTGGGTCCGGGCCTTTTCTACAGGGTAAGGTAGCTCCACATTTGTGAGAGCTCTAATATATCCCAATCAGACTGTTTTCTAGGCAGTCACAATATTTGAATTACCCCTCCATTATAGGTTATTATTGTCTTCATTATATTCTTTGCTTTGTTTGTAAAATTGTGTGCGTCGCCCCTGGGGGCTTTTGTAATTTCTGACGCTTATGTACTTGCTGTAACCTTATCCATAAACTCAATAAAAATGTATTGAAAGAAAAAATCTTATATAAACAAATAATTATACATTCCATAAAACCATTTTACGAACAAAAAAAAAAACTGTTCCAAAGCTGTCACCGCTGTGAAAAATCAGATTTAAATGGATCCAATATTCAGTGCACACCCCCACCTGCTAAAATGCATGCTCACCTCAAGGGTGAGTATAAAACTCATAGACCGATCACTCCTCGTGTCCGATCACGATCTGTCCACTTTACCAATGGTAGTAATTCCTACAGTCTCCAGACTGCACCTCTGTGTGGGGAATCAATGTTTGAATTGTCTCCAAACACCACCTTCCTCCATTCGTTTTTTTTTTTTTTTTTTTTTTATATTTCAATAATCTTTATTGAGTTTTATCACATAAGGAAAACACACATAGAAGCATAAACAAGATGCATGGGAACAGAGTCTGTCAAAATTAATGGAATACAGATTAGCGCTCAGGCGAATCCAAATGACAGGCTACGGTAGCGGTACAGTGAATGTTGAGCAAAACGTTGCTACAGTACCAGAACCAGGTGGTATCCGCTCCCGCCCCGACACCCCCATGGGATCAATCTGTGCCAGGGAGGAGGGACAACACGCTGTCTGTCGCCAATATCACTACTTACATAACTATCAAAAATGACGTTGAGATAAAAAATCAAACAGGGACAAGGGAAGAGGGGAAGGAAGAGAGGGGGGGAGGGGGGTCACCCTATAGTAGCATATATGTAAATAAGGCAATATGTTAGTACATGGACAATGTCATTGGCTTAGTCTTTAACAGTACATATTGGGGTTGATAACCAGCTGTCCCATTTAGTCCTAAAAGAGCTGAACCTAAGGTCCGCTAGTGCTAACAGCTTTTCCATCTCACACTGGTGATTTAGAGTAAGAATGGCATTGTTATGAGATGGGGGTTCAATCGTGTTCCACAATCTGGTGATAGTTATTTTAGCCGCTAACACAGTGTTTCTCAATTCCAGTCCTCAGGCCCCCCCAACAGGTCAGGTTTTCAGGATTTCCCTCACATGAAAAGGCTGTGGTGATTACTAAAGCAGTGAAACTGATCAAATCACCTGTGCAAAATAATGGAAATCCTGAAAACCTGACCTGTTGGGGGGGCCTGAGGACTGGAATTGAGAAACACTGCGCTAACAGGAGTTGTATAACCACCACTCTGAACTTAGAGGGAAATTCGTCTATTGTCAGATGTAGGAGAGCAAGCTCAGGAACGGGATCTATGTATCTTTTTCAAATATCCGAGATCATGGAAAATATCTTGTTCCAGAAGGATCGCACCGATTTACAGGCCCACAAAATATGGTACAATGTGCCCACTTCTCCACACTGTCGCCAACATAGGGCCGTGCGGTCAGGGTAGTATTTAGATAATTTGTAGGGTGTGAGATACCAGGAGTGCAAGACCTTCTGAAAGAGTTCCCAGTGGCTCGCACACTTGGAGGAGGAGTAGGTGGTAGAGAACGCTACCTTCCAAGAGTTATCAGGAAAGGCCTTACCCAGGGTTTTTTCCCATTTAATGATAGTGGTCGTTTTAAAAGAGGAGTTTTGGCTATTGTAAATGTTGTAGAACAACGAAATACCTTTAACCGGGGTAGCAGGATCTTGGAGAAAGGTGGCAATCGGGGATGAATACTCCAAGTGGGCTGGCAGGGGATGTTTTTTCAAAAAGGACAAAATCTGTAGGTAGGGAAAATGTGCAGAGGGAGGGAGATTAAATCGAGCGGCCAAGTCTTCAAAGGTGTGAAGGGATGTGTTATGATACAAATCTTTGAGGAGATTAAGGCCCTTTGAAAACCAGGCTTTCAGATCAAGGCAAGGTATAAAATGTTTATAGTAAGCCATGACATTAGGTGCTCCCATTCCACCCAATTTTCTATGTTTTAGCATAATAAGGAGAGAGCATCTAGGGGGTCTTCTGTTCCAAATGTACTGATTGAAAAGTGTCTGTACTGAGGAGAGGAAAGTGCGCGGAAGAGGGATTATAAGTGTGCGGAATAAATAAAGGAGTTTAGGGAGTATAATCATTTTCAGCGCTGCTATCCTCCCTGTCGTTGATAGATCATGGGAGTGTAATTGGTTCAGGTGTTGGGGCAAGGATTCCAGAAAAGGTTTAAAATTATGCCTATAAAGTAGCGAGGTATGTCGGGTCAAATGAGTTCCTAAAAAGGGTAATGAGTGAGAGGACCACATAAAGGGAAATTTTCTAGTCAATACAACTTGCAAGGAAGCAGAAATATTAATGCCTAACATTTGGGATTTGGTTTAGTTTAGTTTGTAGTAAGATACAGCACTGAATTCGCGTAGTATATTCTGTGTTTCGGACAAGGACGTTCTGGGATTGGAGAGCATAAGCATAACGTCGTCGGCGAATAAACTGATTTTATGCTCTTTACCAGCTACAGTTAGGCCTGCAATCTCAGGGTGGTTTCTTATATTTTCCGCTAAAGGTTCCATGAGAAGCGTAAAGATTATAGGCGACAAGGGGCAGCCTTGCCGTGTCCCATTAGATATACGTATCAGTTTGGATGTAATCCCTGAGGTAAGTACAACGGCCGAGGGAGTGGAGTAAAGGGATAAGATGGCTGTCTGTATCCACCCCGTTATTCCAAAAGTAGTAAGTACTGATTTGAGGTAGCCCCAATGGACCCTGTCGAACGCCTTCTCCGCATCCAAGGAAAGAAGCAGAGAAGGCGTCCGAGAGGCCCCAGCTTGGGAGATCAGATTAATAAGTCGCCGGGTACCATCCGGAGCTTGGCGTCCGGGTACAAACCCCACTTGATCCGGATGAACGAGGAGGGGCAGGATCTTTTGCAGTCTAATAGCCAGGAGTTTAGCATACAGTTTAACATCAGTGTTAAGAAGAGATATGGGTCTGTAATTGGCAGGACTAGTAGGGTCTTTGTCGGGTTTGGGCAAGGTCACTATTACCGCTTTCAACATTTCAGGCGGAAAGGTTCCTGAGGACGAAGCTAGATTAAAGACTGATTGCAAGTACGGTGTGAGTTCTTTAGAAAAATGTTTATAGTACTCGTTTGAAAAACCATCGTCGCCCGGGGATTTCCGATTGGGTAGTTTATTAATGGCCAAACAGATTTCTTGGGCCGTGAATGGTTGGGATATGGAATCAAGTTGGTCCTTAGCAAGGGTAGGGAGTCGTGCTTTGTCTAGAAATGCGCTAATAAGCGCTGGTGAAGGTTGAGGGGTGGATTCATCAGTACGGAGGTCATACAGCGTCTGGTAGTAGTCCGCAAATGTATTGGCTATGTCCTTAGGGTTGATAACTGTGTCGCGCGTAACAGGATGTATAAGGGCAGCTATTCGTCGTTTGACCTGTCTAGCCTTCACCCTCCTGGCTAGCCAGGCTCCCGCTTTATTGTGTAAACCATAATAGTTGGCCTTGAGAAATTTAAGATGGTTCACATATTTGTAAAGAAGCAAAGACCTCAACTGCTCTCTGTCCCTAAGAATATTTTGTGTAAGTCGGGGGTCTGGTTTAAGTTTATTCTCTCGTTCCTGTAAAGATAGGGAAGTCAGCAAGTCAGCAATCTGCTTAGTCCTCCTCCGTCTTACAGTTGAGGCCAGTTTGATCAATACCCCCCTCATATAGACCTTGTAAGTATTCCATAATGTAAATCTGTTGACATCGGGAGCATCGTTATAACTAAAGAAATTCTGATGTTCCTGAGCAATCGTTTGGCACAACAGCTTGTCCTCCAAAAGGGAAGTGTTCAGCCTCCAAATTGGAGGGGGCGAGCTACCAAGCTTATCATCGAATTCTAAAGTAAGCGGGGCGTGGTCTGACCAAGATATTGTGCCAATGTCCGTGCTCAGTACATTCTGAAGAGACCTCTTGCCTGTAAAAAAAAAGTCAATGCGGGAATAAGAACAATGAGCAGCAGACAAAAACGTGTAGTCCTTCTCTGAACTGTGGAAGCACCGCCATACGTCATACAATTCATACTTTTCAAGCAGGGGAATAATAGATTGAGTAGGTCTCCTGGCTTGGGAAGTGGAGTCCATAGAGGGATCCAAGACAGAGTTGAAATCCCCTCCTATGAGGAGAGTACCTTGAGCCACTTCCGAAATTGTGGTGAGTAAAGGGGCAAGGAACTTGCGCTGCTTCGTATTGGGGGCATAGAGGTTGACAAGCGTAAACATCAATCGATTCAGTTCGCATATAAGAATTATAAACCTCCCTTGGGGGTCTTGAATGGTGCGAATGTGACGGACTGCTACGGAATCCTTAATAGCGATCATCACACCACAAGCTTTTTTGGGTCCGTTGGACATGTACAATTGGGAGTAGTTGTGAAAGTTCAATTTAGGGCATTTATGGTCTGCAAAATGGGTTTCCTGGGCAAAGATGATATCCGCCTTAAGAGAGCGGGCTTCTTTCAGTAACGCAGCTCGTTTAAAAGGGCTATTGAGTCCCTTAGCATTTATGGATACGAATTTCAAAGGCATGACAAAGATCGGTTGATCGCTGAGATGAGGCTACACATGGGTACACAATTAAACCAGAAGTGAGAAGGAAAGTACCCGGTCAATATACATACAGGGTCCAGAAAGTCTTCTGCTGGCAGCAGCGCACAGTTGAGTAGAAGATAGACATTTCGCTGGGCAGCGGGAGTGTGATGTTAACAGTCCAAGGAAGCAGATCAGGGACAGGTCCAAGCTTGATTGAAGCTAGAGCCATGCCAGAGATGGTGACCCGGAGGGTAGAGGAATTCGGGAAGCACAAACAAAGAGCAGAAAACAGGGAAAACAAAGGTAACATGGGTAAAAAAAAACTGTTAAACAGGTACAATGGGCAGCTCAGGCTGCTGCGGTATCTCAGGGGGCGAGGATCAATAGTGCGGTGCACTAGGTACAGAAGGAGGGCACTTCAGATACATGAACTCCATGCCTCACGCTTCTAACAAATAGCGATGGTGAGGAGAGGCTCTGCTTGCGTACGGATAGCAGGTTAAGACCACTCTTTATGCAGGCGTTCAGGGGTAGGATGAACAGGAGATTGAGCATCAGGAGGGAGTATGTTCCATTGCCTGAAGAGCACAATGCCTTTTTCCACACTGTATATAGGATATAGTTTGCCATTCCAGGTGACAAGAAGCTTTGTGGGAAATCCCCAACGATAAACCACACTATTGTTGCGCAGTATCTTAGTAAGCGGGTTGAGCTTCTTTCTGTTCGGCGCAGTCTGTTGCGATATATCCGTATATAGAGAGATACCCGTAAATTCGTCAGGAACTACCGGGTTTTGTTTGGCCGCCGCCATAACACGCTCTTTTGCATGGTAGTAGTGAATGCGCGCCAAGGTATCTCTGGGTGCTGTATCTGGGAGGAATTTCGGCTTGGCTATGCGATGGGCCCTGTCAACGCATAGTTCAATATCATTTAGAGTCGGAACAAGGGCTTTCATAAGGCGTTGAACAAAGGTAGTAAGTTCATTCGGTGGGATCGATTCTGGAATCCCCCTGAATTTAATGTTATTCCGTCTTGAGCGGTCCTCTAAATCCGCCATTTTGATTTGGAGGCGTTGGAGCTCAGATTCCTGATCAGCATACGCATCAACAAGATCATTATGAGCGGCATAGAGATCCGCCATTTTGGTTTCCAGATGCTGTATTTGGGTACTGTGAGCAGAGACAGTATTGTGTAGTGGGGCAACCATATCAGAGAAATCAGTAAACAGGGTCCTTCTGAGGGATAAGAGCATATTTTTCATAGTGCTCTCAGATATGGCTTGTTCCGATGCTGGGAACATTTCAATAGAGGGCTCCGTCGATGTGCTCTGTGAGGAGAGCTGCATGGCCACATGCTGCAGCCCAGAGGAGAACTCGTCTCCCTCCCTGCGCTGCCTAGTTTTAGCCGGGCTGCGTGTAGTGGGTGTAGAGGGGGGTGAGGACTCATCCCGCTCCGTCGGAGCGGCAGGCAGCTGACTCACCGCATTGTGGCTGCCAGCTTGAGAGCGGGTCCCTCCGGAGGAGCTCGCGCCGGCGCCATTTTGAGTGTTCGGCGGTGGCGCTGCGGGGAAGAAGTCCGTGAGGCGCTGGGGCGGCTTGTTGTTCTTCCTCCTTTTGTACATTGCTCCACGGGATCTCCGTCAGCTCAGGGGGTGCAATCGGTACTCTGGGAGCCTCGTCCTAACGTCGCTGTGCTGTTGCTAAAGCGTGAGGTAGCAGGAGCTCACAACTATGCGGCCATCAACATCGCCGGCCGGACACGCCCCCCCTCCATTCGTTTTTTAATAATCAATTCCACTTATGTATCCAGAGGTATCCAGAGGTTAAGGACATGAAACATGAAACAAAAAACACAAGTACCATAGTCTTCTCTGCTTTTAAATTTATTAAAAAAGCCCCTCTAAAAAGTTACACTTACAAGAAATATCAATAAAAACAGCAAGTATCAAATCACCAGCTCATTCACCGCCGATCTAGACTCACGGTGCTTCGCCTGACATCACAAATTCGACTCCTCCCCTCTCATTGGCCTTCATCAGTTCATCTACTGATGAAAGCCAAAATGGGCACTTTTGATTTTTCCTGTTTGGCTCCTATAGATTTTTCAATGGAGTTTACCATTCGGGTTAGAACATTTCCCCTGTTTGAGAGTTCCACTGCAAACTAAACGTGGGGGGGGGGGGGGGTGGGGGGGGGTGTGTTTGGCTCGTCCCTAGTGGAGAGGGTATATAGGTATTGCAGTGTGAAGAGGGTATATAGGTATTGCAGTATGAAGAGGGTATATAGATATTACAGCATGAAGAGGGTATATAGATATTACAGCATGAAGAGGGTATATAGGTATTACAGTATGAAGAGGGTATATAGATATTACAGTATGAAGAGGGTATATAGGTATTACAGCATGAAGAGGGTATATAGATATTACAGCATGAAGAGGGTATATAGGTATTACAGTATGAAGAGGGTATATAGATATTACAGTATGAAGAGGGTATATAGGTATTACAGTATGAAGAGGGTATATAGATATTACAGCATGAAGAGGGTATATAGGTATTACAGTATGAAGAGGGTATATAGATATTACAGTATGAAGAGGGTATATAGGTATTACAGTATGAAGAGGGTATATAGATATTACAGTATGAAGAGGGTATATAGGTATTACAGTATGAAGAGGGTATATAGGTATTACAGTGTGAAGGGGGTATATAGGTATTACAGTATGAAGAGGGTATATAGATATTACAGTGTGAAGGGGGTATATAGGTATTACAGTATGAAGAGGGTATATAGATATTACAGTATGAAGAGGGTATATAGGTATTACAGTATGAAGAGGGTATATAGATATTACAGCATGAAGAGGGTATATAGGTATTACAGTATGAAGAGGGTATATAGATATTACAGTATGAAGAGGGTATATAGGTATTACAGTATGAAGAGGGTATATAGATATTACAGTATGAAGAGGGTATATAGGTATTACAGTATGAAGAGGGTATATAGGTATTACAGTGTGAAGAGGGTATATAGGTATTACAGCGTGAAGAGGGTATATAGGTATTACAGCGTGAAGAGGGTATATAGATATTACAGTATGAAGAGGGTATATAGATATTACAGTATGAAGAGGGTATATAGGTATTACAGTGTGAAGAGGGTATATAGGTATTACAGCATGAAGAGGGTATATAGGTATTACAGTATGAAGAGGGTATATAGGTATTACAGTGTGAAGAGGGTATATAGGTATTACAGCGTGAAGAGGGTATATAGGTATTACAGCGTGAAGAGGGTATATAGATATTACAGTATGAAGAGGGTATATAGATATTACAGTATGAAGAGGGTATATAGGTATTACAGTGTGAAGAGGGTATATAGGTATTACAGTATGAAGAGGGTATATAGATATTACAGCATGAAGAGGGTATATAGGTATTACAGTATGAAGAGGGTATATAGATATTACAGTATGAAGAGGGTATATAGGTATTACAGTATGAAGAGGGTATATAGATATTACAGCATGAAGAGGGTATATAGATATTACAGCATGAAGAGGGTATATAGATATTACAGCATGAAGAGGGTATATAGATATTACAGCATGAATAGGGTATATTGGTATTACAGTGTGAAGAGGGTATATAGGTATTACAGCATGAAGGGGGTATATAGATATTACAGTGTGAAGAGGGTATATAGATATTACAGTATGAAGAGGGTATATAGGTATTACAGCATGAAGAGGGTATATAGGTATTACAGCATGAAGGGGGTATATAGGTATTACAGTATGAAGAGGGTATATAGGTATTACAGCATGAAGGGGGTATATAGATATTACAGTGTGAAGAGGGTATATAGATATTACAGCATGAAGGGGGTATATAGGTATTACAGCATGAAGAGGGTATATAGGTATTACAGCATGAAGGGGGTATATAGGTATTACAGTATGAAGAGGGTATATAGGTATTACAGCATGAAGGGGGTATATAGATATTACAGTGTGAAGAGGGTATATAGATATTACAGTATGAAGAGGGTATATAGATATTACAGTGTGAAGAGGGTATATAGATATTACAGTATGAAGAGGGTATATAGGTATTACAGCATGAAGAGGGTATATAGGTATTACAGCATGAAGGGGGTATATAGGTATTACAGTGTGAAGAGGGTATATAGATATTATAGTATGAAGAGGGTATATAGATATTACAGCATGAAGAGGGTATATAGGTATTACAGTATGAAGAGGGTATATAGGTATTACAGCTTGTAATAGCCAATAGATATACAGTATACTCGGACAGTATACGCAATAAACTAAAATAAGTCAAAGCAACCCGCAAAGTGCTGGATAGAACATGAGCAACATTCCAATTATCCAGCGAATATTGGATAACTGGAATGAACAGGTTTGATAAAATAACCCTCACATTAGAATGAATTGTATGAGACGGAATCATTCTGGGAAAGGCTAAAGCAGATACATGGGTAGTGGGCTAGGAAGAGATGGAGAGCCATATTCTGATTGGTCCCAGGCTGTCTGTTACAGCGTGATGAATGTGCTTTTACGAACGCTAGTTTTACCAGATTGAGTGCACCGTCCCATAACTTGCTTCTGAGCATGCACGGATATTTCACGTCGTTAAAGCCTACACACGACCATTTTTTACAACCCAAAAAACAACAATGTTAAAAACGTAGTTAAAGAATAGAGCATGTTCGAATTCTTTTGCCCGTTTTTCAGAACCCGAAAAATGCTCTGATGCCCACACACGATCATTTTTTAATGACATTAAAAAAAAAAAATCATTTTTTACAACCCGGAAAATGATCGTGTGTACGCGGCATTAGAGATTGCCCTTCTAGCTGCTGTTAAGATATGATTGGCCAACTTCTTTGATTGTTTAGAAATGCCTAAAAAAGGTAACCCCAGAAGGTAGTGGCTGAGGTCATCGGTCAAGGAGGCATTAGGGAAGTTTTTAGCATGGACATAACATAAAGCCCTCGAGATCAATACATCTCCATAGTAAGTGAAATAAAGAGCCTTTGTCTTGGCAACACCTCCAGCAGGAGTCGGGTAAAGGAGGGTTAGTGGCATGGAGCACCTCAGACGTCTTGTACCAGTCCATCATAACTTTGTAGGCATTCTCCCTATATACCACACGTCTGGAGGATTTAGAAGTCACATTCTCTCCCAAGGTTTTTACAGGGATAAGGCACTGGAGAGTTTGGTCCCACCTACGCATATATAACCGGGAGAACCTTGTGTAATAGTTTGTAGATGGAGGATATGAGGTGTAGTTGGTGCAGGCCTTGGATTCATATGTATTTAAATTTGGTTGGGTGATCTAAAGCTAAATAATAGAGAGAGGGTGGAGAAAAAAAGGCTTACATTGAATATAAGAATAAAAGCGCTTGTTGGGAATATGTACGCCGGAGTATCTGCTGATACTCCGGCGTACTTTCAAATTTGCCGCGTCGTATCTTTAGTTTGAATTCTCAAACCAAGATACGACGGCTTCTGGCTTCGATCCGACAGGCGTACGGCTTCGTACGCCTTCGGATCGTAGGTGTAATACATCGGCGCCCGCTGGGTGGAGTTTGCGTCTATTTCCGCGTCGGGTATGCTAATTAGCTGTTTACGGCGATCCACGAAGGTACACGTGAGTCGCATTCTCTTACGTCGTCGCTAGTCGGCTTTTCCCGGCGTAAAGTTACGGCTGCTATTTCGTGGCTTATATTTAGACTTGCCATGTTAAAGTATGCCCGTCGTTCCCACGACAAATTTTTAATATTTTTTTTTTGCGTAAGTCGTCCGTGAATAGGAAAGGATCCTTCCATAGGACAGGCAGTCTGGGACTGAAGGATTATACAAAAGATTAAGCAGGGGGAGAACATGGTGAAGAGAGAAAATACAGCGTGCAACATTTTTTGCCATATGGACAACATAAATAGCATAGTGGAGGAGGAGGATTGTTTCAGTGGAGGGTCCACCTAGACCCCCATCATCTGATAAACACATAGAAACGATGGCCCGGATTCACAAAGCACTTACGCCGACGTATAACAAAATACGCCGACGTAAGTGCAAATGTGCGCCGTCGTATCTGTGTGCCAGACCCACAAACTAATATGCACCTAAAAACAGGCTACACCCGCTGACGTATCTTGCTTACGCCGGCGTAGAGTGGGTGCACATTTAGGCTGGGAGCATGGTGCCGCTCCCATTGATTAGCCATTCAAACATGCAAATGAGGGAAATACATGCGAGATGCGCGTAAGTTGTACGTCCGGTGTAAAAAGTTATTCCCTATAAAGGAGGTGCAACCCAGCAACAGACATGCTCAGGTCTGCACCAGGGAACACAAGCCAGCGTATTGTGCGTTGGTTGTGTGTCTGGCTTGGGCGTACGTTATGTTCACAGCGTACGCAGTGATCCGGCGTAGCTTAGGCAGTTTTGCCGGCGTGGTTGTGAGCAGGCGCATAGGGGTGCGTCCACGTCACAGCGCATGCCCAGTTCGTGATACGTACCTGTCTGGCGCTTGGCCCATCATTTGCATGGGGTCACGCCTCATTTGCATGGGTTCACGCCCACTTCCACTTACGCCGACGTGCGCCTTCGAAACCCACACCACGCTGGCGCAGCGTTGGGAGCACTGGCTTGCTGAATGCAATGCTTGCCTCTCTGCGCTGTGTTGGCGTAGCGTACAGTGTGTGCTCTACAGCGGCGTAATGTGCGCCCTGCTCTCTGTGAATCTGGGCCAATGTATTCAGTCAGTGTGTGTGTTTCCTACAGATGGATCCAGTAATGGGAACCCACCAGAGAGATGTCCCCGTCCTCTGTATTCCCGGGATTCCACACAGGAAGGTCACACCATCCCCCACCATCATCAGATAGAGCAATCTCTGACAGTATCATTAAGATATGTACCTTATCTGCATTGTTACAACTGTTGTAATTTTTATTATTTATTCAGAGTGGAAATCTCAGGGATTATAATATTGATATTAAAGAAGAGTATAAAGAGGAGGATGAGGAGTATGGAGTGATGGAGGAGTTTTCAGAAGGACACAAGGATATGATGGAGCCACCTAATACCAGGAACCCCCCAGAGAGATGTCCCCGTCCTCTGTATTCCCGGGATTCCACACAGGAAGGTCACACCATCCCCCACTGTTACAAGGTTGGTAACAGTGTATGGACTAGAATATGGACTCATAGAGATGATGTGTGATTTTTTTATGTGACCTTATATTTAACAGATAAATAATCCCATAAAGTAATAGACAAAGAATTCCGTAGTGAGTCCTCCAATGGATATAAATATAATGTGTTCCACTCTGGGTAAATCCTGGAATACCATCCAGCATCAATAAAAAAATGTGAAGGGTATTAATAGTGGTAAATAATAATAAATGATAAGTGAACAGCTGTGCCAAGTCACTGCACAATGTTGCATCAATCCAAAAAATAAAGTAACTAAATGAACATCAATAATTGTGAAAAACAAATCCAATCTTATAAAAACACCAAAAACAATAGTCCATTTAAAGTGCAGCGTGCAATACTTAAAGTGCAACAAATTCCAAAGTGATCCGAAATATTAATAAGACATGCAAAAAAATATATATATATAAAGCATGAAGAAAATATTAAAATCCGTATGTGAAAAAATGTCCAGTGAAGCAAATAACAATGTCTCTAAAGTTCACCAAATAAGGTTAAAAAATAAAAGCAAAGTGATAATCATCAAATGTCACAATGCATAGAATGATGAAAAAAACCAACAATAATGAATAAATGTTCAGTGTAAAGATGTGCTCCAAACCACAGATCATTAATATCCACAGCATTCAGTGATCCATGCTGGATGTGCATGCATGCTTAAAAGACTTTCACCATCAGGCTTCCCAGAAGTGTCCAACAGACTAGGTGTACCAGCCCCTTACCTCAGAGCGGCTTATATTTAAGCCTAAATGGATGTCTCACAGGCAGTCAGCTGTTCATCCAGCCCTTCAATCCCACGACTCGGTTCACGGATAATAGCAGTCTCTCAGAGGGAATATAAAGCAAGGGGAGCCTCCATAGTGTAGTAACATCAAAGCATTTTATTAAAAACAAGTAAACACTTACATTCTAATGTAAGTGTTTACTTGTTTTTAATAAAATGCTTTGATGTTACTACACTATGGAGGCTCCCCTTGCTTTATATTCCCTCTGAGAGACTGCTATTATCCGTGAACCGAGTCGTGGGATTGAAGGGCTGGATGAACAGCTGACTGCCTGTGAGACATCCATTTAGGCTTAAATATAAGCCGCTCTGAGGTAAGGGGCTGGTACACCTAGTCTGTTGGACACTTCTGGGAAGCCTGATGGTGAAAGTCTTTTAAGCATGCATGCACATCCAGCATGGATCACTGAATGCTGTGGATATTAATGATCTGTGGTTTGGAGCACATCTTTACACTGAACATTTATTCATTATTGTTGGTTTTTTTCATCATTCTATGCATTGTGACATTTGATGATTATCACTTTGCTTTTATTTTTTAACCTTATTTGGTGAACTTTAGAGACATTGTTATTTGCTTCACTGGACATTTTTTCACATACGGATTTTAATATTTTCTTCATGCTTTATATATATATATTTTTTTGCATGTCTTATTAATATTTCGGATCACTTTGGAATTTGTTGCACTTTAAGTATTGCACGCTGCACTTTAAATGGACTATTGTTTTTGGTGTTTTTATAAGATTGGATTTGTTTTTCACAATTATTGATGTTCATTTAGTTACTTTATTTTTTGGATTGATGCAACATTGTGCAGTGACTTGGCACAGCTGTTCACTTATCATTTATTATTATTTACCACTATTAATACCCTTCACATTTTTTTATTGATGCTGGATGGTATTCCAGGATTTACCCAGAGTGGAACACATTATATTTATATCCATTGGAGGACTCACTACGGAATTCTTTGTCTATTACTTTATGGGATTATTTATTGATTAAGCATTTTTTAGTGTTTTTAGCGCCATTACACCCACCATTATTCATATCTGTCTTGAGTGTGAGAACACTTTTTGTCGTGGCTGCTATTTTAATTTTAGTTTAGAATTATCCTTGATTAGGTTGGTTTGCGCATTGGTTCCCCCTCTTATTATATTTAACAGATGACATTCTCTCTCATTCTCTTGGTTTAGGGTGAAGGTCCAATAGATATAAAAGTTGCGGTGAAAGAAGAGAGGTATGTGAGGAATGATCAGCAGTCTATGGAGGAGGATGGAATAACAGGGACATTTATAGAGGAGGACACTCCTACAGAGATCAGCACAGGTGGGTCATTAACACTAAATCCATTCCTCCACCCATACTGCTCACTGATTGGTCCAGAGTAGGGCGGGGACTGGGTGATATCAGCCTGTAATCCCCTGGTCACTTTCCTGAGCTGTGTTCCCCGTCCTGTATTCCTGTATTTCTCTCGGATAATCTTCCTTCTCTGTGCTGCAGACACAATTTATGTCTCTAGACTGGATTTATGGAGATTCTTAGCTGGATTCAGGTAGACGTGTGCATTATTACGGCGGCGTAGCATATCATATTTACGCTACGCCACCGTAAGTCAGAGAGGCAAGTGCTGTATTCACAAAGCACTTGCCTCCTAAGTTACGGTGGCGTAGCGTAAATGGGGCCGGCGTAAGCGCGCCTAATTCAAAGGAGGATGAGGGGGGCGTGTTTTATGTAAATGGTTGGTGACCCAACGTGATTGAATTTTTTTACGAACGACGCATGCGCCGTCCGTGTACATATCCCAGTGTGCATTGCTCCAAAGTACGCCGCAAGGACATATTGGTTTCGACGTGAACGTAAATTACGTCCAGCCCCATTCACGGATGACTTACGCGAACAACGTAAAATTTTCAAATTTCGACGCGGGAACGACAGCCATACTTAACATTGACTAGGCCAGCTATTTGTTCGACTAACTTTACGCCGGAAAAAGCTATAAGTAAATGACGTAAAAAAAATGCGCCGGGCACACGTACGTTCGTGAATCGGCGTATCTAGTCATTAACATATTCTATGCCGAACTCAACAGAAGCACCATCTAGCGGAAAAATTGCACCCTAAGATACTACGCGTAGGAGACTTACGCCGCTCTTATCTTAGCCTAATTTAAGCGTATCTGGTTTCCAGAATACGCTTAAATTTACGCCGGCGTAGATTCAGAGTTACGACGGCGTATCTACTGATACGCCGGCGTAACCCTACCTGAATCCAGCTATCTGAGTTCAGCTGGAAACAAAATGGAAAATTTATTATCATATACTTACTGTAATTTTCCTTTCCTGATGGACTCCATGGCAGCCTACATGTGGGTTAATCCCGCCTCCACTCCAATACTATAGGACCCCATACCCATAAAAGTCAGCTCACTTTCCAGTACTGTGTTCCTTAACTAGCCGACTACTTTCTTTCTAGGGTGGGAACTCCATCTGCCATGGAGTCCATCAAAAAAGGAAAATTACGGTAAGTATCTGATAATACATTTTCCTTTTCCTGAACAAAAAAACGTTTTAATTTGTTCCGTCAACCGACAGGATTCTCAAACCAAAATTCACAGAGGAAAGAGATGCAGGCTCAATACAGTAATGAGACATACATGTATTTATGGAGGACCAAGAGGCTGCTTTACAGATGACATCTGGGGCTGAATGGCGAGCTGCTGCCCAGGAAGCTGCCATCCCTCTGGTGGAGTGTATCGTCACCGCCTGTGGAGGAGCCAAGCCCTTAGCCTTATATGCCTGCTGGATTGTCTGGACGATCCAAGAAGCGATTGTCCTGGATGAGGCTTTCTTTCCTTTATTTCTGCCTGAGTGCAGGATAAATAGATGATCGGAGCATCTAAAGGGAGACGTAACTTGAAGATACTCGGTAAGGATCTTGCCTATGTCCAGGGAGTGAGGACTCTGGAGACTTAAAGGTAGGAAGAACAATTTCCTGATTCTCGTGGAATACTGAAGATACCTTTGGATTTGAACTCAGCATGGGTATCAGGACTACCCGATCCGGGAAGAACGTCAGGAAAGGTTCTTTGTGAACAAGAGACCTGATCTCGGAGACCCTCTTGGCCGAGGTGATTGCGACTTAGAAGGCCACTTTAGCTGAAAAGTCCTTTATGGAGGACAGGGAAGGCCCCATTGTACTGAGTCCATTCAGAAAATCAAGAACCAGGGGAAGATCCCACTTGGGAAATATTGGCTTTCTTTGAGGCTTCAATCTTGACGCTCCTCTGAAAAATTGCCTGACTAGTGGGTGTACTGCCCTTGAGATCCCGGAGAAGGCTGACAGGGCCGATACTTGAACCCTCAGAGAGCTGAGGGACAGGAGAAGATCTAACCCCATTTGAAGGAAGCTGAGGATATCTTGTATTTCTGGGTTTCTGAATGACCTGCCTGAAGCAGAGAAGAACTCTACGAACTTGGCCCAGATTCTTCCATATGCTTTGTTTGTACTTGCTCTTCTCGAAACCGAGGGATTCCAGCCTCTCCCTCTCAAAAACCAAACTGTCAGTCTCATCAGAGCCGGACAAGGGTGTAGGAGTGACCCCCGAGAGAGAGGTTCAGTCTGACAGGTAGAGGTACTGGGTCTCGATAGCTCAGCTGGATCAGCTTGATTGCAATGACCCTTTGTATAGAACTTCTCCATTTTGAAGTTGTAGGGGGAGGCGAAAAGATCCACTTGGAGATTGACTCCCAGGGACAGGATCCATCTGAATGACTGTTCGTGGAGGGACCACGCATTGTTGTCTAACTGAGTGCGTGAGAGGAAGTCCTCCTGGGAGTTCTGTACTCCAGCGATGAAAACTGCCGATATGTTGGCCAGGTTCTTCAGGGCCCACCTCATGATGGGTTCGACCTCCTGCAGAGGTGTTGAACTCTGTGAAGAGACAAGGGGGTTGTCTCTTCACGTAGGACACTGCCGTGGTGTTGTCCATCCTCAACAGCACTGATTCCCCTTTCAGGGGCCGGGAGAAGAACTGGAGGGCACACCAAGCCGCCCGAAGTTCCAAGACATTCGACCCCGGATTGCGGAGGCGAGCATCCCATTTTCCTTGCGCTATGTTCATGCGGCAGAGGGCCCCCCAGCCGGAACCACTGGCATCGGTTGTTACTGTGACCCAGGAGACAGGGGCGATGGAATGGCAATTTTGCAGGTTCCTCTGCTGGAGCCACCAAAAGAGGCTGTTCCTCATCGATGTTGATATTCAAATAAGCTGATTCCTGTTCCCTGACTTCCACTGCTTTAGGAAGCCGAAACGGAAAGGGCGTAACCTCCACAGCACCCATTTCACCATGGGGGTCGTGGAGACCATCGTGCCGATGATTCTTAGGCATTGTGATGCTTTCAGGTGAGGGGCATTCAGAGCCCGAGAGATCCTCTCCCGAATCACAGGAATCTTTTCTTACGGAAGGGAGATAGGGGCTCAGTTAGATACAGTGAAGTAGACTAAGTATATTAAACGTTGGGCTGGTTCCAGGTGGCTTTTCTTCAAGTTCAGGAGCCATCCAAACTCAGCCAGGGTCGAAATTACCTGATCTATTTGCATCAAAAGGCAAGCTCTGTCTTGGGACAGGACAAGGAGGTCGTCCAAATAGTGATAAAGGCGTACCCCTTTTAGCCTGATGAGGGCCACTACTGCCAATAGGGTCTTGGTGAAGACTCGCGGGGAAGTCATCAACCCGAAGGGTAGGCAAATGAATTGAAGGTGTTCCTGCCCGACGTGGAATCTGAGGTACTTTTGAAACTCCTCTGCCACAGGCACGTGGAAATAAGCGTCTTTTAGATCTATCGAGATCATCCAGTCGCCTGGCTGTATGGCTTGTTGAATTGTTGACAGAGTTTCCATCTTGAACCTCCCATGCCTTATGAACTTGTTCAGGTAGGTTAGATCTATAACTGGACGCCATGCACCGCTTTTCTTCTGCACCAGGAAAAGTGGGGAGTATACTCCATGAAACTGTTCATCCTTTGGGACGCATACTACTGCTCCCTGGGATTTTAAGTCCACGTAGGACCGTAGAGCCTGCCTCTGTTCTGCCGTACTTGGGAGTAGGGTGGAGATGAATCTGGGGGGAGGAATGTTGGAGAAGGACCATGCGTGACCTGATGACACTGTCCTGATGACCCAAAATTCTGTGATCGAGGCCACCCAGACGTGCCGGAAGAGGAGCAGGCGGGCTCCCACCTGACCCGCCTGGGCAGGTGCAATCTCAAAAAGATTTTGCCTCTTTACGCCCACTCGACGCCTGGCTCGTTGCTGGCTTGCGGAAGGACGTCTGACCTCTGCTTCAGTTCCTCCTGAAGTCCCTGCCAGGTCTGTAGGAGCGGGCTTCCCTGGAACGCTCTGGGCTACGTCTTCGAAACTGAGGTTTCTACCTTCTGGGCTGACGCTTGTCCTGGGGGAGGAAGCCAGATTTTCCGCCCGTAGCCTTAGCTTTGGCGTCGTCCAGTTTGTTGCCAAACAGAGACGATCCCTCGAAGGGAATTTTGCACCAATTCTGTTTTGATGATGGGTCAGCAACCCAAGGGCAAAACCACAGGGCCCGCTTGGCTGTAACTGAAGATAGCATAATCCTCGCCAATAGGCGGATTAAATCGACGGATGCCACCGCCAGCTTCAGCTCCGCTGTTGCAGAATTCCTGGCCAGATCTTCTGAAACGCCTTTAAGGAAGGAGTCCACATTCTCCATCCAGGCCTCCATTGCCTTTGAGACAAACAATGAAATCAAGCGCTCACCAAGTGGGATGTGAAGTATAAAAATACACACATAGAAAAAATTCATATGATAGCTGTAAAATGGATGTGGGGAGGGGACAGGTCAGTTTCAGCTATCTTAAAAAGAAAAAAATGATAAAAATGATACAAGTTCAGTCCATAGGAAGTTCATGGAGCAGTAACACATAAATAAATGTATATGTTCTATATACTCTTGTTTGGAGGGCTGCCAGCTGCCAAGAAGAAGCAATTCTGAAAAACAACAAAAGAACAAAAAGCGGCGCCCTCTAAGCGTAGTATGAGGTTTAATAGAAAACACAAAATAGACAACAATTCTTATGAGGGGTTACTCACAAGACTGCAGGGGGTACAGGCAATGAAAATAATGGTGTCATCCGTGGCTGACTTCCGGGGTACATGAACTCCGCTGTGTAGATCTTGCCTAGGGCTCAGGCAGTCAGCATGGTAGATGATCCACGGGCGGGGGCCAGGTGCGGCGTCTCTGGAGATCCCTGGATGGTAATTCAGCGCTGGTACAGAAGGGAAATGCAGGAAGCCGTAGTCCGGCGTGGTGGAACGCAGCCGTGGAGCGCAAACAGCAAAGCGTCCCTTTCGGGTTAGGTCACGGGGGCAGTGCACGCATTCGAGGCATGCGTGCCTCTTCATCAGGCTCTGATGAAGAGGCACGCATGCCTCGAAAGCGTGCACCGCCCCCGTGACCTAACCCGGAAGTTACGCTTTGCTGTTTGCGCTCCACGGCTGCATTCCACCACGCCGGACTATGGCGTTCCTGCATTTCCCTGCTGTACCAGCGCTGAATTACCATCCAGGGATCCCCAGAGATGCCGCACCTGGCCCCCGCCCGTGGATCATCTACCATGCTGACTGCCTGAGCCCTAGGCAAGATCTACACAGCGGAGTTCATGTACCCCGGAAGTCAGCCACGGATGACACCATTATTTTCATTGCCTGTACCCCCTGCAGTCTTGTGAGTAACCCCTCATAAGAATTGTTGTCTATTTTGTGTTTCCTCCATTGCCTTTGATAAGGTTGCCAAGGCTAGGGCAGGTTTTCAAGCTGTACCGGCAAGACCGTAAATTCTTTTAAAATCCTGATCCATCCTTCTGTCGAGACCATCCTTGAAGGACACTGAATCAGCCAATGGAAGCGTAACATGCTTAGCCAGATGCATTACTGCCGAGTCTACCAGAAGAACGTTCTCCAGGTGATTTACATCATTCGTTTTGAAAGGATACAATCTGGAGGCTTTGTTTGTCATGGAGGACTTCCTGTCCACCTTACTCCACTCTTCGTCAAAGATGCCCTTCAGTTTAGTTAGTAACGGAAAACTTGGGCGCTCTTTCCCCAGATGCTTGAAGTACTTTTTCTGCTTGGCTAGGGGAGTAGATGGGTCTTCCCACAGAAGTGCCTCCTTAACCAAGCCTCGCTCAGAGAGGACATCACGCATGCGCACACGGCAACAGTGCCCAAGACCCAGAAACCGCAGCGAGCTGGAACGCAGAAGCGATCCAGCTGCCATAAGGAATAACATGGGGGGTGCTGAGGAAACAAGGGGAGTACTGTGAAAACAAGTTACAACACACAGAAATGACTGCCATGGAAAGAAGATGTAGTCAGACCTTGCCAGCCATGGAGCTCCTGGTCTTTGGCACACTACAGCAACAACGCCGGAAAGAGATGAGGTTGCTGAAAACTCTCCACTCGCCCGTGGCTGGGCTCCGAGTTGCACCGCTTAAAGTGTGCTATCCATCCTGGACATCATGAACGAATGTGCATCCTAGTTTCAATGGAGGAGGACAAAAAATGAACACAGTACTGGAAGGTGAGCTGACTTTTATGGGTATGGAGTCCTATAGTATTGGAGAGGAGGTGGGATTAACCCACATGTAAGCTGCCATGGAGTCTGTCAGGAAAATTTAGATTTTCACCATTTTTAGACTTAAGGCACCTGGGATATGTGCTTTGGGTCTTCTTCCTCATGTCCGGCTCTAGCAACATCTCTAAGGCCCCGTACACGCGACCGAACATGTCCGCTGAAACTGGTCCGCGGACCAGTTTCAGCGGACATGTTCGGTCGTGTGTACGGCCTATCGGACAGGTTTCCAGCGGACATTTGTCCAGCCGACCGTTTTCCAGCGGACAAAAATGTCTTAGCATGCTAAGAAACATGTCCGCTGGAAGCCTGTCCGTCGGACATGTTCGGTTGTCTGTACAGACTCACCATACATGTCCGCTCGGCCGAAAGCCCTCGCATGCGTCAAAGTGATTCAACGCATGCGTGGAAGCATTGACCTTCCAGGGCCGCGCACGTCGCCGTGTAATCGTCGCGGCCACATCACCGCGTATCGTGTCCACGCGGATTTCTGTTTGATGGTGTGTACAACCAACAGACAGAAATCCGGCAGCGGACTGTCCGCTGAAAACGGTCCGGCGGACCGTTTTCAGCGGACAGTCCGTCCGTGTGTACGAGGCCTAACAGAACAATTCTCCCAGGCTTACTTGCTCTGTTGTCTGCTGGCTGTGCCGGGTGGAGGGATATGTCTGTATAGTCTCAGATCTAATTCACTGAGTGCAGTCTCAGTGATTACTAAATACCAATATTATAATGAGGGAGGAGTCAATAACCCAATGATGGTGATCTTCAGGATCAGTTTATTCTTCATCTTGGTTGTTTTCCCCCCAATCTTCACTCTCTGACCTCTGGTGGGGCTCAGCCCCGCTGTTATTCATGACTAAATCATGGACTAAATAAAGAAGTACAGTACTTCTTGTGTTGGGAAGATGGCAATGAGTGATAGAGGGGGTGGGGACACTCGTCCTATAATCCCCTCATCACTGTCACCCCTATAAAAGACAGTTCTCATTGTTGCCTCACTCTCTGACTAAGGTCCATGAATAAAGAAATGATCTGGTAGAGGATCAGAGGAGCCATTTACTTGTTATCTTTAGTGGGGAATTGTAAGATCCTCAGAGACAAAGCTGCCTAGTGTGGGCGGAGTCCTGGTTTAGGGGAACCAATCTGCTCATGTCTAGTAATAATCTTTGTACTTCTATTTTAGTAGATGGACGGGAGATGAGGAAAACCTCAGAGGATTGTCTCACTTTGTCTCCAGACTGTAAAGTAGAAGATGAGGACATCACACAGTATAGTCCAGGAGAAAACCTGACTACCTCAAATGTCTATCCGGCACCACGCAGTGTAGATGGACCATCGTATTCCTCTTATCCTGAGGAACCTCAGACTGTGCGGGATGGTGCCGGACCATCGTATTCCTCTTATCCTGAGGAACCCATGGGGAAGAAGCCATTTTTCTGTTCTGAGTGCGGAAAATGTTTTTCACAGAAGTCCCATCTTTACACACATCAGAGATCTCACACGGGGGAGAAGCCCTATACATGTCATGAGTGCGGGAAATGTTTTTCACAGAACTCCAGTCTCTACACACATCAGAGATCTCACACGGGGGAGAAACCATATACCTGCCCTGAGTGCGGGAAATGCTTTTCACAGAAGTCCAGTCTCTACACACATCAAAGATCTCACACGGGGGAGAAACCATATACCTGCCCTGAGTGCGGGAAATGCTTTTCAAGGAAGACCCATATTTACAGACATCAGAGATCTCACACGGGGGAGAAGCCATATTCCTGTCCTGAGTGCGGGAAATATTTTTCACTGAAGTCCAATCTTTACACACATCAGAGATCTCACACGGGGGAGAAGCCGTATTCCTGTCCTGAGTGCGGGAAATGTTTTTCACTGAAGTCCAATCTTTACACACATCAGAGATCTCACACAGGGCAGAAACCATATTCCTGTCCTGAGTGCGAGAAATGCTTTTCAAGGAAGTCCAATCTTTACACACATCAGAGATCTCATACGGGGGAGAAGCCGTATTCCTGTCCTGAGTGAGGGAAATGTTCCTCACTGAAGTCCTGTCTTCCTGTATATCAGGAATCCCACACAACCCTCGAGGTGTATTAGTGCCTTGAGTGCAGGAATTGTCTTCTATGTGAATGACATCACCCTGATATACACCTCAGGCCCCGTACACACGACCGAGGAACTCGACGTGCCAAACACATCGAGTTCCTCGTCGAGTTCAGTGTGGAAGCCGCCGAGGAACTCGGCGGGCCGACTTTTCCCATTGACTAACGAGAAAATAGAGAACATGTTCTCTTTTCGGCCCGACGAGTTCCTCGACGGGTTCCTCGCTGAAAAGTGTACACAGGACTCCAGAATCCAGCTCCGACCGAGTTTCTGGCTGAATTCTGCCGAGAAACTCGGTCGTGTGTACGGGCCTCAGATATACAACCGTGGTCAAGAGTTTTGAGAATGACACAAATATAAATTTTCACAAAGTCTGCTGCCTCAGTTCTTATGATGGAATTTGCTTATACTCCAGAGTTTTATGAAGAGTGGTCAGATGAATTGCAATTAATTGCAAAGTCTCTCTTTGCCATTAAAATTAACTTAATCCCATAACAAAAAAACTTTCCACTGTATTTGTGACGAAGACTTCAGGGCGCCCAAGAAAGTCCAGCAAGCTCCAGGACGGTCTCCTACAGTGGATTCACCACCAGTGCAGAGCTTGCTTGGGAATGGCAGCAGGCAGGTGTGAGGACATTGGCACGTACAGTGAGGAGAAGACTTTTGGAGGATGGCCTGGTGTCAAGAAGGGCAACAAAGAAGTCACTTCTCTCCAGGAAAAATTTCAGGAACAGATCGATATTCTGCAAAAGGTACAGGGATTGGACTGCTGAGGACTGGGTTAAATTCATGAAAAATACACGTGTCAGGAAAGTAAATAACCAACCAACCTATTTATAATACACTGTGTAGAAATGGAGGGAAGCTCACATAAACAGGGCATGACCAGGACTGGAAATGGTAATGAAGGAAAGCAGAAATTAGGTAACAGGATGCAGGAAACCAAATACAAGGTAAAGTATATAGAATAAAGGAGGGAAGTGGCTCACAGGTAGAACACTGAGGCGCTGATGAAAGCTAAGGGAGGAATTATATACTTTCCCAGCAGCCAGCTTTAGGTGGAGCCTAATTACTGAGATCTTCTGTCTGCTGGGAGACACCTGCTGGTGGACACCGGAACCACATCCTTCACCTCTGGGAACCACATTGCTGTCAGCAGGTCATCCAGGCCAATAAATTTCCCCCTTAAAGTGGATGTAAACCCCCCCATACACTCAGTGAAGTGAACAGCCTCAGATGATACACAGAGATTAACCAAATCTCCCTACATTGGTTTTATATGTATATCTGCTGTCTTCACATTTATATACTGTTTAGAAAGTTGAGATCATGTTAGGAGATTTTCTCTTCCTGGTTAACACAGAGTGTGATGTCTGGGCATACAGCCAAGATAGCTAACATTGCTGATTGGAGAAAAGGCACACACCCCCTCTCATGATAGGCAGAGACTCTCAGAGCTGTTTTGTAATAGGAGCTGCTCTCTGCTACTCTATTTTAGCAAACTCCTTTGACAAAAGATTCAGGCTGCTTTTGTTCTCAGGATGATAACAGGAACCGTTCAGAAGAGAGCTATAAGACTTATCTTATTGAAAATAGATAACAAAATACTGCAGATATATGTGCCCAGCTCAAATATCATGAATCGGGTTTATATCCACTTTAAGAACCAACCTCTAGATGCTCCACTTGGCCTTGAACATAAATATCCATGTGAGAGACCCTTGTGCTGAATAAATCCAGAAAGGAGAAGATGCATGCATCAGTGTCTGAAGACTTTCCCAATTTCTTAAAGCCATAGTCCTTCAACCTGCAGGATACCCGAGTGTCAGGGCCTGGAAACTGGCTGGGTGTCCCAAAGAACAGATCATTAGGTGTTACGTCTCAATGCTGCATTCTAATGCTACATCCCAATTCTGGGACCCCATTGGCCATCTGAAGGGTTAGCACTAGTGTCCCTAAGCAGCGCTGTACCGCATGAAAAACGCCCCAGTGTGCAAGGGGCCTTAGAGTCAGATTAGCTTGAAAATGTACACAAAGGGTCAATGACTGATTCACTACAAGGTGACCCATGCAAGAAGAAATAAACACTGATATACAGTACAATACCACTTTAAATAATCCAAGTTGTCCTGCAGGACTCAGAGTTTAATCAGAGCTCTCTTACCAAGAGAATTTCCCCCGAAGGAGCAAAGATGGAGATATGAAGAAGGTATTCCGGTTTACATTGGGCTCCCAGTACACAGAACCGGTCTTTAACTCTCTGAGGTTACAGCAAACAAAAAGTCCATATATGACCCATCACAGTATACAAGAGAGACTCTTCTGCCGGCTTTGGTGGAGCTCTTTAGGTTGGTGCACAGAGTAGATGTCATCCCTGTCAATTAAGGAATGTCACTGAAATAAATATGAGGTGGATTTGGTTTTCCCCAATTTATTATAAATATGTATGATCTTGTCTATTCCTATAGTCTATCAGAGCTCTGATAAGGATAATGGTGGTGATATAATAACACGGTTAGCTATAGAAATAAACACAATGTGCAAATAAGCAAAGGTCTCATTTATTGACAAAGAAAGCAGAAATACGAACATAAAACACTAAAAGAATACTACAGAGCATATAAAACACAAAGAGCATAGATGATACTTTATATAAGGTAGTCCTCAGTATTCGGTGTCTCTCGGCTGAGCTTAATGGGAAAAGAGAGAGACTCATCATTTCCCTCACTTTTTAAATCTCACTTAGACACAACCCACACACACACCCTCTGCCCGCCCATGTAGTCCTCTATCCAATGAGAAGCTATAAGAGGCGGTTCTTCCTGAAAGGGTCATCCAAAAGCCCCCCTTGTGTTTTACAATCTAATACACAAATTGTGATTTTAAAGCTATAATTTTTCTGATCAAGTAAATAAATATATATTGTTGTTTAAGAAGAGAATTTGTGTTGCTATGGAAACCAGACATAGGGAAGTGACGTGTGTGTCATAAGACGGTCTGCATTTATATATGTCTAGGTGACATAATAGAATGTGACATAATGAGTTTGTCTGGATACAGAGATGTAACGAGTTAATAATATTGTGACGTTATGATTGGTTGAATGTATGATAAAAGGAAAGGTGTCATTTGAATATGTACCCCTTATTGGTGGACGATGGTCGGTAACGCCCACCTTTCATTCATATTTAACACCCTGTCTGGGATAATAAAGGTGAACAGTGTATGAATAAACGTGTTGTTGGGTCAATTGTTTACATTTGCTGTTTTCTATGCATACAGATATTTGGGTAAGAAAGCAACGGAATCGATCGATGATAAGGTAATTATAATTACCGTATTTTTCGGATAATAAGACGCACCTAGGTTTTAGAGGAAAATTAGAAAAAAAAATATTCTGACCCAAATGGTCTACTGAAATATTTATTAACCATGTAAAGTGAACACTATTAGATAACACAGGCTGGATGGGGCACACCACTATAGCTGACTCGTATTAACCCCTCACATGCTGCAGCAGCTGCGGGATATGGCGATGGCTCACAATGGACACACAGTCTGGCTGTATTAGATAACACAGGCTGGATGGGGCACACCATGGATATGATGGAGGAGGGGGTGCACCGATTCCTGTATGATGGAGGGGGGGCAATGATCCCTGTATGATGGAGGGGGGGCACTGATCCATGTATGATGATGGAGGAGGGGGGGGGACACTGCCCCCCTCTTCCATCATACAGGGATCAGTGCCCCCCCATCCATCATACAGGGATCATTGCCCCCCTCCATCATACAGGGATCATTGCCCCCCCTCCTCCATCACACAGTAATCAGTGCACCCCCTCCTCCTCCATTGTGTGCCCCATCCAGCCTGTGTTATCTAATACAGCCAGCCTGTGTCTCCGTTGTGAGCCGTCACCATATCCCGCAGCTGCTGCAGCATGTGAGGGGTTAATACGAGTCAGCTATAGTGGTGTGCAGCAGCATCTTACACGGCGCAACACAGTGACAATGTGTGGGCGTGCATCCGCGCACTGCAAAGCTTCCTGGTGGCTACAATGGCCTCCCCCTGTCCCTACTGTGTAATACTGCTGGGAAAAAGATGCCGCAGACAGATGCCCCCCCCCCCCCGTGAGCTCAAGCTGATCGCGCTGACTGCCTGCTCTCTGACCACTGGTATGTTAAAAGGCGAAGTCGGGGGGGGGGGGGTTGGACATTCAGTATTCGGACCATAAGACGCAGGCACATTTTCCACCATATTTTTGCAGGAAAAAAGTGCGTCTTATCGTTCGAAAAATACGGTAGATAATAAGTTGATAGTCAGAACTAGTGGTTAAAGGTGAAATTGCACCTTTCACTTCCTAATCACCAGGAAGTATATTATTCCCCTGAACATCTTCCAGGAAGGAAATTATTCTCTACCACAAGGGGGCAGCATTAGTCTATGAACACCAAACTTGACCCAGGTCAACATTCCAGCAACAATTGGGCTTTTGAAGCTCTGTTTTCAGGCATGACAATTGGGCACTTTAATCTTCCCATCACCAGGTGGTGTGAGGCAAAGTTCTCCTATGCCCCATCACCAGGTGGTGTGAGGCAAAGTTCTCCTACGCCCATGCCCCATCACCAGATGCCCCGAGACAAAGTGATTCTTTCACGAAACGCGTCGGGTGGATCGAGCGACGTGCTGACGTCATTCCCCTCATCGCAAGATTCTCAAACACTAGTGGTTCTTTTGTTCCTGGATACGTCCGGCCGGCGTTACAGGCCAATGCATTTTATGTCTACTCAAATGTGAGTCTTTTACCTGCTGTATTTAGCTTTTAAAATAAATCATCCTGGTTTTATGCTATGTGGAGCTCTGTTTTCTTTTATATTCCCGCTGCTGAGCCCTGTATGAATTTTTTACCCTGTCGTGAATACATCATTCTCCAGTCCTAGTGGTGGTCTCACAACATGCTCCAGTTTCCATAGTGGAGTGATATGCCGATTGTGGTCCGGCAGGACCTGTATGTCTGGTAAGCAGCCGTATAATTGGTGGTGGATTCACAAAAGGTGTCAGGACCAGTTCTATGGAATCTACACGGGTGTCTTCTTCCATCTGAATCTTTATGGACTCTATATCTACTCAGATTTAGTTTTGGACTTATGGGTTTAAATTTAATTCACTTTATTGACATTTGTTTTTGTTTTAACCGCTTTAGTCACTTGAACCTCACGGTGTTGTAACACTTAGGGTTAACAACGCCTCAACCATTTGGAGTTTGTGTCCTGGTTCTGGGCTATTAGCACATTTGATTTGTATCATTAGAGTGCAAACTCGCTTTACTGACATTCCAAGAATACATACAAAAGGCCAAATGGCTTTATTAATCAGGCAGTAAAAATCCAGAAATATATGATATAACATGTTTCCTTCCAACAGTCACTTCAGGGAGAGTTCCCCTTTAGTAAAGTCAACACAACTAGGAGTTTAAACTTTGTTCAACAAAGGTATGGAGGTTATCCAAATCAAAGAAGGGTGGGAGTAAGGTTTAGCAGAAGTATATCCAAGTGAGGAACTTGGTGGGTGAAACTTATTGCTTCTTTGTGTAAAGCCCCATACACACGGTCACACTTTTTGCCAACCAACTTCAAAATCTGCAACTTTTCTAATTTGTCTGACCGTGTGTACACTCCATCGGACCAACTTTTTCGGGTTTCATCCAACAAAAAGTTGGGTCTGCAAACGGACCAACTTTTCGGCAACAAAAGTCTGATGGTGCTTTGTGTGACCGTGTGTACAGCAATCCAACCAACTTTTGGACAAAGTGCAAATACGAATGCTCAGAACCAATGTTAAAAGCAACAAACAATAGCAGAAGTTAACCAAAGGGTGGCGGTAAAGAGCAGAAAAGAGCAAAAAAAAACACGTGATGTTAGGAAACTTTTAGAAAAGTTTGCAGAAAAGTCTGACTGTGTGTATGCTATGGGTGTGGCAGGACAAATCAATTAGGACAAAAATCCAAGGGAAATTTTGTTGGATGTCCTACCGTGTGTATGAGCCTTAAGAAGGACTTGGGGCAATATACTTTTCTTCAGTTCCTACCAATCAGGCAAACAGAGTCTATTGAAGTTGATAGATGGTGTGTGACACTTGAGTGGGCCACTGATATGGATAGACCACAGCACAATTTGGACTACAAACTCTGTGTTCCTATGTGACAGCCTGTTTCGCAGGAATCCTAGAATAAAAATAACTGACAACTACTTATGAACTTGTACTGTGCGATGGTGTGGTACGGGTTAGGAACCCTCTCACCCAGTCCTGGAGAGTAGCAGTGCAGAACGATGGCCCTGTTGCTTGGGGGCCTCCTTTCCTCCTGCAGAGATGGTGGAGCTGCTGGCAATGACCCAGTCTACATGCAGGCAGGACCAACTATCCTGCTCCTCACTACAATCAGCGCTCTGGGAACTCTCTTCTGGGCTCTCCGGGTTAAGTCAAATCCAGTCTGAGGCCTACTGGATCGGCACTCTGCTCTGCCACACATCCTCCCCTCTCACAGTCTCCTTCTTTCTTATCCCAGAACTCCCTGGGCTTTTCTTTATATATGTCCCCTCCCCTTCTGCTCTCTTCTGGGAAATGTAGTCTGTTTCAGTATGTCTGGGGAGAGAAGTCCTACTATCAGCACACAAGTTCAAGAATCCTTTGCTTTACTATATTGAAATCCGTAATAACTAACCTAAAGAACACTGCCATCTTGTGGTTAATTAACAGTTGGCAATCAATAACAGTGCTGTATGTTACAGAAAGGTAATGACTCAATTTTTTTATACTGCTATCAATGGCCAACACGGTACAACACTTCATCCATGTCTTTGGTGATCTCTGATCTCCTTATGAAGTGTTTCTTACATGATGAAGATCAGCCATGGAGTATATCTGAGGTGTATATCAGGGTGCGCTTCTTCCCCACATGAGAGCTGTGATGTCCAGCAACATTCATATACAAGACATTTCCCGCACTCAAGGCACTAATACACCTCAAGGGTTGTGTGGGATCCCTGATGTACAGGAAGACAGGACTTCAGCGAGGAATAATTCCCTCACTCAGGACAGGAATACGGCTTCTCCCCCGTGTGAGATCTCTGATGTGTGGAAAGATGGGACTTCTGTGAAAAACATTTCCCACACTCAGAACAGGAATACGGCTTTTCTCCCGTGTGAGATCTCTGATGTCTATTAAGATCAGACTTTTGTGAAAAACATTTCTCGCACTCAGGACAGGAATACGGCTTCTCTCCCGTGTGAGATCTCTGATGTATGTAAAGACTGGACTTCTTTGAAAAACATTTCCCACACTTAGGACAGGAATACGGCTTCACCCCCATGTGAGCTTTCTGATGTGTGGAAAGACTGGATTTATCTGAAAAACATTTTCCGCACTCAGGACAGGAATAAGGCTTCTCCCCTGTGTGAGATCTCTGATGTTTGTAAAGATGGATCTTCTGTGAAAAACATTTTTCACACTCAGAACATGAATACGGCTTCTCCCCAGTGTGAGATCTCTGATGTGTAACAAGGGTTGCTTTTTGTACAAAACATTTCCCACACTCAGAACAGGAATGTGTCTTTTTACCCATGTGCTGTCTCTGATGCCTGGAAAGGCTAGACCTACCTGAAAAACATTTCCCACACTCAGGACATGAATAAGGCTTCTCCCCAGTGTGAGATGTCTGATGTGTGACAAGTTGTCCTTTTACTACAAAACATTTCCCACACTCAAGACAGCAATATGGCTTCTCACCTTTGTGCATTCTTTGATGTGTGTGATAAAAAGACTTGTCCGAAAAACATTTCCCGCACTCAGAACAGGAGTACGGTTTTTCCCCTGTGTGAGTCCTTAGATGTGTTGCAAGATCTGATTTTTGTACAAAACGTTTCCCACACTCAGGACAGGAATATGGCTTCTCTCCTGTGTGAATTATTTTGTGCCGATTAAAACCAGATTTAAAATGGAAACCCTTCCCGCACTCGGTACAGGAAAATCTCTTCACTGTTGGGAGGACAGCACCGTCCCTCACAGTCTGAGGTTCCTCAGGATAAGAGGAATACGATGGTCCGGCACCGTCCCTCACAGTCTGAGGTTCCTCAGGATAAGAGGAATACGATGGTCCGGCACCGTCCTGCACAGTCTGAGGTTCCTCAGGATAAGAGGAATACAATGGTCCGGCACCGTCCCGCACAGTCTGAGGTTCCTCAGGATAAGAGGAATACGATGGTCCGGCACTGTCCCTCACAGTCTGAGGTTCCTCAGGATAAGAGGAATGCGATGGTCCGGCACCATCCCGCACAGTCTGAGGTTCCTCAGGATAAGAGGAATACGATGGTCCGGCACCGTCCCGCACAGTCTGAGGTTCCTCAGGATAAGAGGAATACGATGGTCCATCTACACTGTGTGGTGCCGGATGGACATTTGAGGTAGTCGGGTTTTCTCCTGGACTATACTGTGTGATGTCCTCATCTTCTACTTTACAGTCTGGAGACAAAGTGAGACAATCCTCTGAGGTTTTCCTCATCTCCCGTCCATCTACTAAAATAGAGATACAAAGATTATTACTAGACATCAGCTGATTGGTTCCCCTAACCCAGGACTCCGCCCACATCAGGCAGCTTTGTCTCTGAGGATCTTACAATTCCCCCCTCAAAGTAACTAGTAATTGGCTCCTCTGATCTCCTACCAGTGGAAGATGAAATGTTTACATTAGACAAGTTGCAGAGATCCCACACCGCTGCCTCCCATCTCCTGAGACTGCACTCAGTGACTTGGGTCTGAGACTATACAGACATATCCCTCCACCCGGCACAGCCAGCAGACAACAGAACAAGTAATCCTGGGAGAATTGTTCTGTGAGGTCTCTGACCATCTCTTGTATCATGTCTGTACAGTTTCTGACCATCTCTTGTATCATGTCTGCACAATCTCTGACCATCTCTTGTATCATGTCTCTACAGTCTCTGACCATCTCTTGTATCATGCCTGTACAGTCTCTGACCATCTCTTGTATCATGTCTACACAGTCTCTGACCATCTCTTGTGTCATGTCCACACAGATTCTGACCATCTCTTGTATCATGTCCGCACAGATTCTGACCATCTCTTTTATCATGTCTGTACAGTCTCTGACCATCTCTTGTACCATGTCTGCACAGCCTCTGACCATCTCTTGTATCATGTCCGCACAATCTCTGACCATCTCTTGTATCATGTCTGTAGTCTCTGGGGGGCTACAGAGGAGTCAAGAGCGGGAGCGCTGCCAGGACAGGGGTCTCGGGAGGACTCATATGTGTGCAGACTGTGGAGAAAATAATATAGGAGGAAACCAGAGCCGCCAAGCTGAAGCCCAGAGAGAACCATCTGACTGAGCCCTACACGGTACACCTCAGAGGAGGTCAGTGATAGCACTACTAGGCCAGTCTGAGGGGGGTCACTGATGTAAGGGGGAGTGAATCCAGTAAAGTAAGGGAACACTGATATAAAGATTCCCTCATATATTAGTAACCCCCTCTACCTTGTTGCATTAACTCTGTGGAAGGTAGTCTGTGGTCACTAGAGGCCCCCCAACATCACTGTTCCTGTTTGAACTCAGCAGACTCTGATGTAAAGGGGAATGCTGTGCACTCTGATATACAGTAATCTTTAGTCACCAGAGCCCCCCTTACATCAAAGTTCCCCTTTACAAGAAAGTCTACAGTATTCCCCTTTACATCAAAGGTCCTCTTGTACTACAAGGAGGAATTCTGCAGACTCTGATGTAAGGGGGAACTCTGTGCTGGCTGGGCTATATTACCAGTCCTTCATGTAAATAAAGACATATGGGCTTTGACTTTTATTGCTAGTTGCAGCCGCACATATTTCATCTATATTTGTGTGTGTGTAATATTTATATATACACACATACATATTCTATGTTTAATGGTCATTGATTAAAGAAGAATTGCTTAGAGAAAATCCTAGAAGCTGTGAATTCATAGTTTAAAGGATTTAAGCCTTCTAATATATGCAAATTATACAGTTAATTTTTATCACTTGAATTATTTTTCCCATTATGGGTGTGAGTGGGGCCGCATGTCCAAGTTTTGCCTTAGGCCTCACAAAGCCTAGAGCCGCTGAATAACAGCAGGGCTGAGCCCCACCAGAGGTCAGAGAGTGAGGATAAGGGGAGAACAACCAAGAAGAAGACTGGACTGATCCTGAAGACCATCATTGTGTTATTGACTCCTCCCTCATTATCACTTTCTGTTTAAGGTTCCAAAGTTGGAGGATGTTATCACATTATTATCAATATATAAAAGTCTGTGCTCCAATCACATCATCAGATATAAAATGTCCAGCTGGTAGGAAATGGGTGTAAAATAAGTCAGGATTATCTAATGTACAACTAATTATATAGAATAAAAAAGTTAGGACTATATAGTATCAGAATAATGTAATGTACAACATAGAGTGTATAGTGCAGGGGTCAGGACTATGTAATGTACAATATAAATTATAAAGTGTGAGTGAGAGACTTGTAAAGCGCAACACATGCGAACTGAATCGCCTCTGGGCGCTGTATCCATTTCATGGGTAAGGAACCCCTTGACCTCAGAAGAGATGGGTTTTAATCTTTCTCCTGAAGGCCAAGTGGTCCGACTCCAGTCGGATGGTGGTTGGTAGTGCATTCCACAGGCGAGGTCCCTGGACTGCAAATCTTCGATCTCCTTGGGACTTGTATCTGGCCTTGGGTATCTGGAGGAGGTTTTGATTGGTGGATCGCAGAATGCGATTGGGGTTGTGGGCTTTTATTTTTTCGCATAGATATTGGGGGGCGTTTCCTTGAATACACTTATGTATTAGACAGAGTGCCTTGAAAGTGATTCTGTCTTTTACTGGCAACCAATGAAGGGATCTCAGTGAAGGTGAGATACATTCCCATGTTTTTTTTCCAGTCACTAGTCGAGCGGCCGTATTTTGAACGACTTGCAGACGAGTGATTTGGTATTTGGGGAGTCCTAGATAGAGGGTATTTGCGTAGTCGAGTCTGGAATTGATGATTGTTCCCACCACGACTGCTATGTCCTCTTTCGGGATAAAGGGCGTGAGTCTGCGTAGTAGGCGCAGCAGATGGTGGGATCCGCTGACTACTGACCCTATTTGTGTATCCATTGTCATGTAGGTATCGAAAATGACTCCGAGACTTTTGACTTTGGTGCTAGGGGTGATAGTTTTACCCAGAATGGCTGGGGGAGTCCATGTTGACGCGGGGTGATTTTTCTGGTTGGCGTGAAACAGGAGAAGTTCTGTTTTCGAACCATTGAGTTTAAGATAACTGTTTGTCATCCAGTTATCTATTAGAGTAAGGCCCCGTACACACGACGGGATCTCCGCTGGAAACGGTCCGCCGGACCGTTTCCAGCGGAGATTCCTCCTCCGGATTTGGATCCGATTCAAAATTCGCGCGGAATTCATCCGCGGTGACGTGTCGCGCCGTCGCAGCGATGATGACGCGGCGACGTGCGCGACGCTGGAAGGTAAGTACTTCCACGCACGCGTCGAATCATTACGACGCATGCGAGGGAGGGGAGCGGACGGATTGATCCGGTGAGTCTGTACAGACCACCGGATCAATCCGCTGGACCCGATTCAAGCGGATACATTTCTTAGCATGCTAAGAAATTTATATCCGCTTGAAATCGATCGGGCCGAGAAATGTCCGCGGATAAATATCCGCTAGGCCGTACAGACGACCGGATTTATCCGCTGGAACTGATCCGCGGATCAATTCCAGCGGATAGATCCGGTGGTGTGTACGAGGCCTTAGGCATTTCTCTAGTCCAAGAGAATGATCCTTTTTGTTGCAGATGCTGAAATACAGTGTAAGGGGTGGGACTCATAATATTGGTATTCAGGGATGCAGGGTGAAAGACTTCTCTGTCCAGATTGCTGGGCCCGGTACAACAGGGCCAGCTGTACTGGCTCATCAGCAGCCCTGGACCTATCCCTCCAGGTTTGGGGCAGAGGACTCAAAGTAAATACCCCAGGTGCAGAGGTTGAGTAACACCTATGGTAAAAACCCTTATTTCTTCTACTTGAACCCCAGAATCTCCATAAATCCAGTCTAGATACATAAATTGTGTCTGCAGCACAGAGAAGGAAGATTATCCAAGAGCAATACAGGACAGGGAACACAGCTCAGGAAAGTGACCAGGGGATTACAGGCTGATATCACCCAGTCTCCGCCCTACTCTGGACCAATCAGTGAGCAGTATGGGTGGAGAAAGGTATTTAGTGTTAATGACCCACCTGTGCTGATCTCTGTAGGAGTGTCCTCCTCTATAAATGTCCCCGTTATTCCATCCTCCTCCATAGAATTTGGATCATCCCTCACATACATCTCTTCATCTTCTTTAAACTCAAATTCTATATCAAATGGATCTCCACTCTAAATCAAGAACATTCAAGTAAATATCATCCGAAAACTAAAAGGTCACATAAAAAATCCAATGTTCTATATGCTCCGTCCCACCAACCTTGTAACAGTGGGGGATGGTGTGACCTTCCTGTGTGGAATCCCGGGAATACAGAGGACAGGGACATCTCTCTGGGGGGTTCCTGGTATTAGGTGGCTTCATCATATCCTTGTGTCCTTCTGAAAACTCCTCCATCACTCCATACTCCTCATCCTCCTCTTTATACTCTTCTTTCACAACAATATTATCATCCCCGAGGTTTCCACTCTGAATATATAATAAAACATTCATTGTAACAAACATTCTGTGTATAAATCAGAACTACCAATAATTGTTCCTCATCTACCTGATGATGGTGGGGGATGGTGTGATCTTCCTGTGTGGAATCCCAGGAATACAGAGGACGGGGACATCTCTCTGGTGGGTTTCTGTAGCTGGATGACTCCACCATGGTGTCCTGGTACAGAACTTTGTGTTCTTTTAGAGACTCTGACTCCTCCATCACCCCATCCTCATCATCCTCCTCTTTTATCTCTTCTTTAACCTCAACTTTAGGATCTCTCAGGTTTCCACTCTGAATATAGAATAAAAATGACATCAATGGTAACAATGTAGATAATGTACAGATCCTAATGATACTATCAGTGATTGTTCCTCATCTTCCTGATGATGGTGGGGGATGGTGTGACCTTCCTGTGTGGAATCCCGGGAATACAGAGGACGGGGACATCTCTCTGGTGGGTTCCCATTACTGGATCCATCTGTAGAAAAAACACACACAATGACTGAATACTATGGCCCGGATTCTCATACCTGGTCGCATCTTTATGCCGGCGTAGAACATCTCATATGGGCTACGCCGACGTAACATAGAGAGGCAAGAACAGTATTTGCAAAGCACTCGCTCCGTATGTTGCGCCGGCGTAACGTAAATTCGGTGGCGTAAGCCCGCCTAATTCAAAGTATGTGGAAGGTGGGCGTGATACATGCAAATGAATGGCCGAACGAACGGCGCATGCGCCATCCCATGGACGCTTCCCAGTGCGCATGCTCAGAATCACTTCGGAACGAACGCCTAAGATACGTCGAATCACTGAACGCAACCTACGCCCAGCCCTATTCACGTAGTACTACGTAAACGACGAAAAATCTTTGCATGGGATGCGCCTCCTATATGTGGAATAACTTTACGCCGGACGTACGCCTTACGTAAACGGTGTAGATTACTACGACGGGCGCAAGTACGTTCGTGAATCGGCGTATCTCGGTCATTTACATATTCGACGTGTAATCAATGGAAGCTCCCCTTGCGGCCAGTGTAAATATGCGCCAAAGATACAACGGCGTAGGAAACTTACGTCGGTCGGATGAAGCCACATTTCAGGCGTATCTTCTATTAAGAGTCAGGCGCATAGATACGACGGCGCATCTGTACACTTACGCGGCGTATCTCAAGATACGTCAGCGTTACCTGAATCCGGGCCATTGTTTCTATGACCCCGATTCAGAAAGACTTACGCCGACGTATCTAATGATACGACGCGTAAGTCCACGGATGCGCCGTCGTATCTATGCGCCCTATTTCAGCAAACAAGATACGCCTGAATTTTGGCTTCATACGACCGACGTAAGTCTCCTACACCGTCGTATCTTGGGCGCATATTTACGCTGGCCGCTAGGGGCGCTTCCATTGATTTACGCATCGAATATGTAAATGACCTAGATACGCCGATTCACGAACATACTTGCGCCCGTCGCAGTAAGCTACGCCGTTTACGTAAGGCGTACGTCCGGAGTAAAGTTATTCCACACAATAGCAGGTGTAAGTCATGTTAGGGTATGGACGTCGGAACAGCCGTCGTATTTTACATTGTTTACGTAAGTCGTACATGAATGGGGCTGGGCGTAGGTTACGTAAACGTCGTACGCATTGAGCCGTCGTATCTTAGGGAGTATATGTAATGTGATTCTGAGCATGCGCACGCATGCGCCGTTCGTTCGGCCCTTCATTTACATGGGGTCACGGTTCATTTAAATGTATCACGCCCACTACCTTCCTACTTTGAATTAGGCGGGCTTACGCTGGCCAATTTACTTTACGTCAACGTAACTTACAGAGCAAGTGCTTTGTGAATACTCTTCTTGCCTCTCTATGTTACGTTGGCATAGCGCAAATGAGCTGCGCTACGCCCGCTCAAATATAGGCCGCTCTACCTGAATCCGGCTATATGTGTTTATCAGATGATGGGGGATCTAGGTGGAGCCTCCGTACTGCTCTCTCCTTTACAATAAAGTCTCCTCTTACCCGGTGATGTGAGGGGCGGCTGATTGTCCATCATGACGTCCTTGTAGAGATCCTTGTGTCCTTCTAAATACTCCCACTCCTCCATGGAGAAATAGACAGGGACATCCTGACACCTTTTAGGAACCTGACACACACAATGATACAGTCACCATCCAGACACACCCCTTGTCTGTTACTGGATAATGTCCCAGAATTCCCGGCACCGCTCACCTCTCCTCCATCATCTCTCTGGTGACTTCTAGAATCTTCTTTGTATTTCTCTATTCTATCAGGGAGGGAGGTGGAGGCAATGTGATGGTCATATGATCTCCAGACTTCACAGGAGGAAAACTATAAGGATATGAACACAAATAGAAAAATTAAATGACATTCCCAGAATCCTCCTCACCTCACAATTCAGGTTTCCATTTTATTAAAGCCCCACTTCAGAATGGAAATAATTTACCCACACAGGACCCCACACTATGCAGGTTAAAAGCTTGTAGCAGGCTATCTGACATCATTACATACAACGCAAGACCAACATCCTAAGAGCATCAGGAAAAAAAAGCCAGATGGAGGGATATTGGGAGGAGAAGCTTTGAGGTCAGTGTGATGTCATAGTATTCTCCGATTCTGGATGGAGGGATATTGGGAGGAGGAGCTGTGAGGTCAGTGTGATGTCATAGTATTCTCTGATTCTGGATGGAAGAACTATGGGAGGAGGAGCTGTGAGGTCAGTGTGATGTCATAGTATTCTCTGACTCTGGATGGAGGGACATTGGGAGGAGGAGCTTGTAATGCTTGCAACTATCTATCTACTTCTGTTCGGAAACAATCCTGTTTCCAGCAAGGTAGCTTTCGTCACCACTCTAGCCCGGTTGGGTAGTGCGCACTCGGACAGGCCTCTCTCACTAGCCTAGCAGCCAAGATGACGCACAGAACTTTGGTTAAAGTCTTTGCCACAGACCTTCCCAAAGATGGAGGTATGTTCGGTCCAAAATCCTCCCACCACAGCATTCAGCACCCGGTTCTCTTCCTATTAACTTCTTGTGAACTTAGAACTGACAGGCGACCATCATTCAGCCTCTCAGTAATGGTGTGTCCTTCGATGAAGATCAAGGCCTCTCCTGAGATACCAGCCTCTTGCTCGGTGCTCTCCAAGACAGGTTCTTCATCGAGTGGCTTCCTCCCTCAGGACGGACAGCACAGGATCACTCTGCAAACGTAGACCTAGTCTCACTACCGGGCCTACTTATTAGATCACAACTCCGGACCAACATGGTCCCGAAGCCAGGAACACTTTAACATGCTCCCCCAGCCAGGAGGGCCACACACGGAGGGTGGTGGGACGACAGACCCAGGATCGACGACGACCAATGGCGCCTGTCCCTTCAGTACTCCTTCCCAGCATGCACAGCGGGACAATCAACCCCCACTGATTGGCTGCCGAAGGGGAACACCAAAAACACCCTGACCTGACTGCTGCCACCCTTGGCCTGGGGTGGTAACGGCACCCCAGATAACTGTAGTGGTCACTCAAAGTACAGCCATGGCTGAAACAGAGACCCACATTTAGTAAAAAATCATACAGTCTGAGTCAACTAACTCTCAGACTACCCTCTAAATTTAAAGCAGCACTGGCTAAAAAGATACATATGTGTATCATCATCTACTGGAGATAAAAGACGTCACAGTGACTATGGAGGAAGAGGACGGACATGACGGGGTTAATGGGTGTAAATAGAAAATTAGATCTTATTACCTCCTCTGCTGCCTCTTCCAGCAACGTCTCCTCACTACTTCTTCCCGACTCACCTCTCACCCGGAACTTCCTGTCTGTCCCTGACATCACTTCCTGTCTTCTATAGAGACTTCCTGTCTGCCATCTTGTGGATCTCAGAGGAACTGCAGAAACATCTCGTAGTGTGAACACGGCCTTGTGCTGTGTGTGTATGTACTGTATATCCTTATAGATGGGTCATCTCCACTCCCACCAAGGGGGATAGAAATATATTACTGCTCGGGGGAGGGGAGGAGACATTTTGGCCCCTTTGATTTTGCAGTAAAATTGATGTGAGATTTAGTCATGTAGAACATCTGTTATATGGATACAAAGAACCCCAGCCGAGAGTAAAGGGTGGAAAGGGCTCCTGATCCCCAGATTTGGGCAATTATGTCCCCAATATAAATAGAAAAAAACCTGCGCTATGTGTAACAACTCAAATACCTCCAGAAATAACTTCTACCGGACTGCTGCTGTAACAAAGGTAAGTCTTCCCTTCATCACCTAGAAGAGCATTATGTGTCACAGCGCTGTCCTATTGTGTGTGCCGCCCATCAATTATCACAAATACACTAAAATATGTGGAGACATTCATATATAAAGTGCTAGGGGCCCCAATAATATTCTCTGCAGATCTACTGCTTCCACTTTACACCTACTTCATTCATCTTATGGTGTTTATCAATAAATGAAGTAATCTGATCCATGTGCAAATTCATATACAACATAAAGTGCTTTGTACTCAGGATGATGTTCTCTGCAGATCCACGGCTTCCCCTTTACACCTACTTCTTTAATCTCATAATATTTGCTGCTTTATTTAAAAAAAATCTCAATATATTGTTCCCCTCAAGTCCACTGCTTCCACTTTGCATCTACTTCAATTAACTTTTTAAAAACAAATATCCACCAATCAATGAAAAGTTGATAAGGTGTGAAAGTTCTCGGTGCTCCAATCTGTGCCAGCTGTAGTGTAGCCACGGCCTTCTTCCTCCTCTTACACACGTGATGGTGAGGGCGCCCCTTAGTGGTGCTTCCCCACTCACCAGAGCAATATGACTCCCAGCTTTTCATCTACCAGAGTCACCAACATCCTTCACACTCTCCTCACCTCCGATGGATCCTCCTCGCTCACTCCTGCAAGTCTGCTGAGGTTTCTGTCAGTCTCCCTCCTAGACTCGGCTTCCTCCTCCGACCACTGTTCCAGCAGGAGCTCCGCCTCTTCATACACACTCAGGAGCTCCGCCTCTTCATACACACTCAGGAGCTCCGCCTCTTCATACACACTCAGGAGATCCGCCTCTTCATACACACTCAGAGCTTCGCCTCTTCATACACACTCAGGAGCTCCGCCTCTTCATACACACTCAGGAGCTCCGCCTCTTCATACACACTCAGAGCTCCGCCTCTTCATACACACTCAGGAGCTCTGCCTCTTCATACACACTCAGGGGCTCCGTCTCTTCATACACACTCAGGAGCTCCACCTCTTCATACACACTCAGGAGCTCCGCCTCTTCATACACACTCAGGAGCTCCGCCTCTTCATACACACTCAGGAGATCCGCCTCTTCATACACACTCAGAGCTTCGCCTCTTCATACACACTCAGGAGCTCCGCCTCTTCATACACAATCAGGAGCTCTGCCTCTTCATACACACTCAGGAGCTCCGCCTCTTCATACACACTCAGGAGCTCCGCCTCTTCATACACATTCAGGAGCTCCGCCTCTTCATACACACTCAGAGCTCTGCCTCTTCATACACACTCAGGGCTCCGCCTCTTCATACACACTCAGGGGCTCCGCCTCTTCATACACACTCAGGCGCTCCACCTCTTCACACACACTCAGGGCTCCGCCTCTTCACACACACTCAGGGCTCCACCTCTTCATACACACTCAGAGCTCCGCCTCTTCATACACACTCAGGCGCTCCACCTCTTCACACACACTCAGGAGCTCCGCCTCTTCATACACACTCAGGAGCTCCGCCTCTTCATACACACTCAGGGCTCCGCCTCTTCATACACACTCAGAGCTCCGCCTCTTCATACACATTCAGGAGCTCCGCCTCTTCATACACACTCAGGAGCTCCGCCTCTTCATTGACACTCAGGAGCTCCGCCTCTTCATACACACTCAGGAGCTCCGCCTTTTCATACACACTCAGGAGCTCCGCCTCTTCATACACACTCAGGAGCTCCGCCTCTTCATACACACTCAGGAGCTCCGCCTCTTTATACACACTCAGGCCTTCCCCTCTTCATACACACTCAGGGGCTCCGCCTCTTCATACACACTCAGTAGCTCCGCCTCTTCATACACACTCAGGAGCTCCGCCTCTTCATACACACTCAGGAGCTCCGCCTCTTCATACACACTCAGTATCTCCGCCTCTTCATACACACTCAGTATCTCCGCCTCTTCATACACACTCAGGGCTCCGCCTCTTCATACACACTCAGAGCTGCGCCTCTTCATACACACTCGGAGGAGTGAAAGGGGAATCCCACATCATGTAATGCCTTTTATTAGAAGGAAATACTAAAATCTGCACTCACTGAGGTGGGAAGCTGCCACATTTAGCATTGGTAGTCATACTGCAACTGAAGGTTCATCTTGGATGAATACCCAATCATTGCAGCCGTTATCTCCCCCCAAACAGGGCAAATTCACTCCAAACCCAAACACAACCAAACAAGTGATCTGTTTATTGGTCCCTTATTGGTGACCGATGGGAGAAGGATCCCCTCATATCAGTGATCAGTGAAAGAAGGACATTTTTACATTATCATGAAATTGTTGTTACTGAAAGATGCAAAGGAAGGAAAATATATGGACAGCCGCACTCCAATGTCTAAAAAAGACGTGCCCTTTATTGGGTAAAAAGAAAATGCACTACAAAAAACAGCATACAGTGGGAAAAAACAGCTGACGCGTTTCACATTGAACTTCAATGCTTAGTGTAACGGACATATGCATGCTGCCGAGACAGTTATAAGCTTCATGCAGGAAGGACTACAAGGAACTGCATAGCTTGTCACAATTGGATGTACCACATTGTATTCTGAGCTCAAAGGGTTAATTGGACAAGTCTCTTTCATTGCTGAATGCTAATGTTCCCTTTGCATAGCTAATGAGAACTCTCTTGTGGAGGTAACAGCCCCCTGTGAGGTGTATGCTGATGGGGATTATGTGTGAGTGATAATTGTTTTAAAGGTTAATTGAATTCTATTGTCTGATCAAGTTGAGGAGCCGAAACGGCTAGCGGCTGATTGGCTCAAGGGAAGGTCATTCTTTCAAAGTGTGTGTATTGAAGGCCCCCTGGGGGGGGGTGTCATTTGTTTCTGTACAGTTGTAACCAGATATAAGGAAGAAAAATGTGGCATTAAAAGTCAGTCCTTCTTGACTCTGCAAACGTAGTCCGTCTCGTTTCTTGGAAGGGCGTTCGATGGGATTTACCGGCGGTACCTGCATATCGCAGCTTGCCAGGGAAAAGGACGTCTCCAGCGGCTGAGACCCTCACACCAGTGGGTAGCCGTTACACTTAGTCATAGCTATAAATGAAACAAAAGAATTCAAACATATATACACAGTGATCTAAAATCCCTATTTGACCCGCCCAACACCTGATTGGTTCCCACAAATTGCTGGAATCTCAAACACATGTTGGAGAGGGCAAATGACAAGACAAACATCAATGCATAATGAAATGATGATGAACATGTGTATAACATGACCAATATAAGAAGAGTTTTTGACATTTGAATAAATGAAACACAATGCACTATGTGTACACATATGTGATATCAAGTATATAGATGTACTCTAAATAATATCGATCTGTAAAGTAATGATGACATAATCGTGAAAAATAAAAACGTGAAAGAAATATAGAAAGGATATAAATGTGTGTATCCCATGAGTGTAAGGTAAGTGAATAATTAGGGTAAAAGAAAGTATGTATGAAACATAAAAGTATAAAGATCCTTGCTATATAACATGTAATGTCATTTAGCATAAAAACAAGGACGAGATCGTGTAAGCAAAAATATGTAATATTATGATACATAATATATAATATTGTGATATAAGTGAATATAATATGGAGTGTGTGAAAACAACATTATATATATATGTAGTGGTGTGTAAAAGATATGAATTAATTATTGTGTATATAATTGATGTTATATGTTGTTACTGAAAGACAGAAATTGATCAATTCAAAGGGAAACCCTAAAAACCTTTGGAGGATCCCTGGCTGATAAAGTTTGGACTAGTCAGTAATATATTTCTATCCCCCTTGGTGGGAGTGGAGATGACCCATCTATAAGGATATACAGTACATACACACACAGCACAAGGCCACTTCAATATATTTCTCAGGACTGCAGTTCCTCTGAGCTCCACAAGATGGTGATCTCACTTCTATCAGGAAGACAGACAGGAAGTGATGTCAGGTACACACAGGAAGTTCCGGGTGAGAGGTGAATCGGGAGGAAGTAGAGAGAAGACGTCGCTGGAAGTGGCAGCAGAGGAGGTAATAAGATCTTATTTTCTATTTACACCCAGTAACCCCGTCATGTCCGTCCTCTTCCTCCATAGTCACTGTGACGTCTTTTATCTCCAGCAGATGATAATACACACATATATAGTGTGGAGACCTAGATTAACCCCTTCAGGATCGGAACATTCCCCCACTTGTGGGGCCGGAACATTCTCCATTTTGGAGATGTGTCACCTTTCCCACCAATCATCTTCTCACCTCATCAGTCTATATCAGGGGTCTCCAAACTTTCTAAACAAAAGGGCCAGTTTAGACTTCAGGGGGGCCAGTGGGAGTAAACAATGTCCCATCGTTGGTGTCAGTAGGAAGGAATGGTGCCCTATCGTTAATGTTAGTGGGATAATTAATTCTTCATTGTTTGTGTCAGTGGGATATATAATACCCCATAGTTAGTGTCAGTGGATGGAATAGTACCGCAAGGGCCAGATAAAGGCAAGCAAAGGGCCGCATCGGCCCCCGGCCACAGTTTGGACACCACTGGTCTATACTAAACGGATTTTACCGCTTTTATTAGCGGGGGAGTGGCAGTGTTTGGCATTGGAAGAAATCACATCCAGGTACATGTGAATGGACAAGTTGGTGACAAGATACACAGCGGGTCCAACCAAAATGCACAGTGAGACCTATCTAGTAATAGAAGGTCCATCCATTGTGGTGAGTGTCATCCATGTGGGGTCACCTGGAAGTGGTCACGTGTTTATCTGTTACTAATGACACAGCACCTGATCACCTACCTCTTGTTTTTTTTCAAGCAACTAATATCTGAAGGGGACTTTTTGATACATTGGACATTAGTTGTGTTTTCTAGTGTCATTAATTTCTTTATTTTTTACATGTGACAAACTGTTTAATAATCTTTATTTATATTTTTGGCAGCGCAGTCTATATACACATTTACTGGAGATCATATGACCATCACATTGCCTCCACCTCCCTCCCTGATAGAATAGAGAAATACAAAGAAGATTCTAGAAGTCACCAGAGAGATGATGGAGGAGAGGTGAGCGGTGCCGGGAATTCTGGGACATTATCCAGTAACAGACAAGGGGTGTGTCTGGATGGTGACTGTATCATTGTGTGTGTCAGGTTCCTATAAGGTGTCAGGATGTCACTGTCTATTTCTCCATGGAGGAGTGGGAGTATTTAGAAGGACACAAGGATCTCTACAAGGACGTCATGATGGACAATCAGCCGCCCCTCACATCACCGGGTAAGAGGAGACTTTATTGTAAAGGAGAGAGCAGTACGGAGGCTCCACCTAGATCCCCCATCATCTGATAAACACATAGAAACAATGTATTCAGTCAGTGTGTGTGTTTCCTACAGATGGATCCAGTAATGGGAACCCACCAGAGAGATGTCCCCGTCCTCTGTATTCCCGGGATTCCACACAGGAAGGTCACACCATCCCCCACCATCATCAGGTAGATGAGGAACAATCACTGATAGTATCATTAGGATCTGTACATTATCTGCATTGTTACCATTGATGTCATTTTTATTCTATATTCAGAGTGGAAACCTGAGAGATCCTAAAGTTGAGGTTAAAGAAGAGATAAAAGAGGAGGATGATGAGGATGGGGTGATGGAGGAGTCAGAGTCTCTAAAAGAACACAAAGATCTGTACCAGGACACCATGGTGGAGTCATCCAGCTACAGGAACCCACCAGAGAGATGTCCCCATCCTCTGTATTCCCGGGATTCCACACAGGAAGGTCACACCATCCCCCACCGTTATCAGGTAGATGAGTGACAATTATTGGTAGTTCTGATTTATACACAGCATGTTTGTTACAATGAATGCTTTATTATATATTCAGAGTGGAAACCTCGGGGATTATAATATTGTTATTAAAGAAGAGTATAAAGAGGAGGATGAGGAGTATGGAGTGATGGAGGAGTTATCAGAAGGACACAAGGATATGATGGAGCCGCCTAATACCAGGAACCCACCAGAGAGATGTCCCCGTCTTCTGTATTCCTGGGATTCCACACAGGAAGGTCACACCATCCCCCACCATCATCAGGTAGATGAGGAACAATCACTGATAGTATCATTAGGATCTGTACATTATCTGCATTGTTACCATTGATGTCATTTTTATTCTATATTTAGAGTGGAAACCTGAGAAATTCTAAAGTTGAGGTGAAAGAAGAAGAGAAGACTTATGTGAAGGATGATCGACAGTCTATGGCGGAGGATGGAATAACGGGGACATTTATAGAGGAGGACACTCCTACAGAGATCAGCACAGGTGGGTCATTAACACTAAATCCATTCCTCCACCCATACTGCTCACTGATTGGTCCAGAGTAGGGCGGGGACTGGGTGATATCAGCCTGTAATCCCCTGGTCACTTTCCTGAGCTGTGTTCCCCGTCCTGTATTCCTGTATTTCTCTGGGATAATCTTCCTTCTCTGTGCTGCAGACACAATTTATGTCTCTAGACTGGATTTATGGAGATTCTGGGGTTCAGCTGGCAGCAAAAGGTTCATTTTCACTGTTGTGAAGTCATAATGGCCCTTTCACACGGGCGGACCATATGTCTGCTTTTTCATCCATCCGTGTACGGATGAAAAAGGGACATACATTGGTCCCTATGAGATCGCGGGGGTCAGCGGATGAAAATCAGTGGACACCTGGTCTCGCCCGCCTCCGCATTCCTCAGACGATTCTGCAGACGGAGGAAAACCCTATTTTTCCTTCCGTCTGCGGATCAGATCGGGTGAACACGGACAGACGGTGATGTTAAAAGTTCACTTAGGCCTAAAAAGCTGATGAACCAGAATTCACCATTATTGGACCGTTGCTTGTTAAGCCTTTCAGAGCAAAAAACACAATACAAGTTTTCCAATGGTCAGGGGATTAGCCATCTTCTAATTTTTATGAGCCCTTTGTGGAAACGAAAGACCAGGCCTGATGTGTACTCAGAATGATTTGAACAATGGTGTCATGTAGCTGAGATTGGACAAACTGGTGTCTTGAGCTCTCGGTATTGGGACTTTTTGTTCAAGAAAAGCCATAGCAGATAAAACCCATTGTGTAATAGATTTTAGTAAATACCCATGTTGATTCTAGCTGTCTTAAAAACAATGGATGATGTTGACCAAGAAGGGTCCGTAAGGAGAATTTGTTTATACAGCTGGAATGGTATCCTGTCCTAAGGAAAGCAGCCAGTATTGTCTCAGCTTCTCCTAGACAATAGCAGGAGACTCCAGGTAATTCTACGCCAGGATGAGAACAGTCACAGGACTTGAAACGAAAGTGAAATGACAAATACATGTATCTATCTGTGATATGGACATGACATATATGTTATGTTACAATATTGCCATGCATTTTATAAGAATCAATATGTACCAAAGTCCATCTCAACACTTGGTGTAACAGATTTGAAGACATGCAAGTCAGAAGTAATGTAAAATACACAAATGTTATTATAGGACATTTTATTATAAGAAAGAGAATTATGTACGAGTGTGATTTTATAAATAGAAGTGTTTTAAAGAGTTAATTAGCATTACGAAATACGTCAAATTGTGATTATAAAAGGATATGAATGAACCTGTACTTAGAGTAACACATATTCATCAAACACATATCAAAATTATTCATGTATTCACATTAAAGGGGGTTGTAAAGGAAATGTTTCCCTAAATAGCTTCCTTTACCTTAGTGCAGTCCTCCTTCACTTACCTTCCATTTTGCTTTTAAATGTCCTTATTTCTTCTGAGAAATCCTCACTTCCTGTTCTTCTGTCTGTAACTCCACACAGTAATGCGAGGCTTTCTCCCTGGTGTGGAGAAAGCCTCTTGAGGGGGCAGGGGTCGAGCAGGCAAGTCATTACGGTGTTGAGTTACAGACAGAAGAACAGGAAGTGAGGATTTCTCAGAAGAAATAAGGACATTTAAAAGCAAAATGGAAGGATGAGGTAAGTGAAGGAGGACTGCACTAAGGTAAAGGAAGATATTTAGGGAAACAAATTCCTTTACAACCCCTTGAATAATCAATTTGTGTAATATTGATATAATCTGTGTAATGTTTAGAAAAAAATGTTTTAAAGATATACATTTATACAGGAATATAGTACCATGTTATGTAGGAATCAAAAATATACTAATCATATTTTATATAATATAAAGTTGCCAGAATATTCAAAGTGTGTGTGTGTGTATATATATATATATATGTGTGTGTGTATATATATATATATATATATATATATATATATATATATATATATAGTTTTCTCAGCATTATATAAACTTACACACATTCTGAAAATAGAATATCAACATAAAGAGATAATCTCACAATACATGTGAAACACCCGGTGGGTTAAAGTGATATTACTTGAGGATCTCAAAGTCCAGAGAACAGTTAATCATTAAGTTGTCAACCTATAGAAACCAGACACTTTTGGACAGTTACTACCATATTTACAACCAACCTATGAGTTAAGGACACATACTAGTTGGGCAGAACTTGGTATAAATTTTATAATCTTATTGTCCAGAGACAGTACTTAAGCGAATGAAAAATTGGACGGACAGATGCTCAGGACACACACTCGCCCCCACAGGGAGGACAGAGGGACATACACAATCAGGGACACACCCTGAGGGGCACACTGGGAAATCTACACTCTCAGACAGACTGACACACATGCACGAAGACATATCTTTACACTCATGAAGGTTTCAGCCATTTTACTCTGGTCACTTGACAGTCACTTGATGGTGGTCTTCAGGATCAGTCCAGTCTTCATCTTGGTTGTTCTCCCCCCATCCTCACTCTCTGACCTCTGGTGGGGCTCAGCCCCGCTGTTATTCATGAATAAATCATTGACTAATTAAGGAAGTGCAGGACTTCTTGAGTTGGGAAGATAACAATGAGTGATAGAGGGGGTGGGGACACTCGTCCTATAATCTCCTCATTACTGTCATTCCTATAAAAGACAGTTCTCATTGTTTCCTCACTCTCTGACTAAGGTCCATGAATAAAGAAATGATCTGGAAGGAGGTCAGAGGACCCATTTACTAGTTACCCTGAGGGGGGAATTGTAAGATCCTCAGAGACAAAGGTGCCTGATGTGGGCGGAGTCATGGTTTAGGGGAACCAATCTGCTCATGTCTAGTAGTAATCTTTTTATTTCTATTTTAGTAGATGGACGGGAGATGAGGAAAACCTCAGAGGATTGTCTCACTTTGTCTCCAGACTGTAAAGTAGAAGATGAGGACATCACACAGTATAGTCCAGGAGAAAACCAGACTACCTCAAATGTCCATCCGGCACCACACAGTGTAGATGGACCATCGTATTCCTCTTATCCTGAGGAACCTCAGACTGTGCGGGACGGTGCCGGACCATCGTATTCCTCTTATCCTGAGGAACCTCAGACTGTGCGGGACGGTGCCCGACCATTGTATTCCTCTTATCCTGAGGAACCTCAGCCTGTGCGGGACGGTGCCGGACCATCGTATTCCTCTTATCCTGAGGAACCTCAGACTGTGTGGGGCGGTGCCGGACCATCGTATTCCTCTTATCCTGAGGAACCTCAGACTGTGCGGGACGGTGCCGTCCTTACAACAGAGAAGAGCTTTTCCTGTACTGAGTGCGGGAAGTGTTTCCATTCTAAATCCAAACTTAACAGGCATAAAAGAACTCACACAGGGGAGAAGCCATATTCCTGTCCTGAGTGTGGGAAATGTTTTTCAGTGGAGTATAGTCTTTACACACATCAGAGATCTCACACGGGGGAGAAGCCATTTTCCTGTCCTGAGTGTGGGAAATGTTTTTCACAGAAGTGCAATCTTTATACACATCAGAGATCTCACGCAGGAGAGAAGCCGTATTCCTGTCCTGAGTGCGGGAAATGTTTTTCTCATAAGTCCTATCTTCAATTACATCAGAGATCTCACACGGGGGAGAAGCCATATTCCTGTGCTGAGTGCAGTAAATGTTTTTCAGGCAAGTCCAGTCTTTACAGACATCAGAGATGTCACACGGGGGAGAAGTCACTTTCCTGTCCTGAGTGTGGGAAATGTTTTTCAGACAAGTCCAATCTTTACACACATCAGAGATCTCACACGGGGGAGAAGCCATACTTTTGTCCTGATTGCGGGAAATGTTTTTCAGACAAGTCCAATTTTTACACACATCAGAGATCTCACACGGGGCAGATGCCCTATTCCTGTCCTGAGTGCGGAAAATGTTTTTTAGTAAAGTCCCATCTTTCCACACATCAGAGATCTCACACAGGGGAGAAGCCGTATTCCTGTCCTGAGTGCGGGAAATGTTTTTCAGTGAAGTCCAGTCTTAACATACATCAGCGATCTCACACAGGGGAGAAGCCGTATTCCTGTCTTCAGTGTGGGAAATGTTTTTCACTAAAGTACCTTCTTTTTACACATCAGAGATCTCACACAGGAGAGAAGCCATATTCCTGTCCTGAGTGTGGGAAATGTTTTTCAGATAAGTCCAATCTTTCCAGACATCAGAGATGTCACACGGGGGAGAGGCCGTATTCCTGTCCCAAATGAGGGAATTGTTCCTCACTAAAGTCCTGTCTTCCTGTTCATCAGGACCCTTGAGGTGTATTAGTGAGTGTGGGAAATGTCTTGTATATGAATGTTGCTGGACATGTGGGGAAGAAGCACACCCTGATATACACCTCAGATATACTCCATGGCTGATCTTCCTCATGTAAGAAACACTTCATAAGGAGGTCAGAGATCACCAAAGACATGGATGAAGTGTTGTACCGTGTTGATCATTTATAGCAGTAGAAAAATACTCAAATGTACTCATTGGCTGAGTACATTTTGTGGTGTAAGATTTCACAAACACTGATGCCGCGTACACACGATCATTTTTCGGCATGAAAAAACGTTGTTTTAAAAAGACGTAATTTAAAATTAAAAACGAAAAAAAAAAATTTCGACCATGCTGCATTTTTTAACGTCGTTTTTCGGGTTGTAAAAAATTATCGTGTGTGGGCTAAAACGATGTATAAAACCTGCGCATGCTCAGGAGCAAGTTATAAGACGGGAGCGCTCGTTCTGGTAAAACTACCATTCATAATGGAGCACATTCATCACTCTGTAACAGACAGAAAAGCGCGAATCGTCTTTTACTAACACGGAATCAGCTAAAGCAGCCCAAAGGCGAATAGAACTTCCCCTTTAGAGTGCCGTCGTACATGTTGTACGTCACCGCGCTTTGCTCATAATTTTTTTAAAACGATGGTGTGTGGGCAACGTAGTTTTTAATGATGAAGTTGGAAAAACTTTATTTTTTCTACATGCTGAAAACAATGTTTTTCTTCATGCCGAAAAATATTTGTGTGTATGCGGCATTAGAGGTCTGTTTAACCACTTCCATACCGGGCACTTACGCACCTTCCTGCCCAAGCCAATTTTCAGCTTTCAGCACTGTCGCACTTTGAATGACAATTGTGCGGTCGTGCTACACTGTACCCGAACAATTTTTTTATCATTTTGTTCCCACAAATAGAGCTTTCTTTTGGTGGTATTTGATCACCTCTGCGGTTTTTATTTTTTGCGCTATAAACAAAAGAAGAGTGACAATTTAAAAAAAAAACAATATTTTTTACTTTTTTATTTAATAAATATCACAACTTTTTTTTCCCTCAGTTTAGGCCGATACGTATTGTTCTACATATTTTTGGTAAAAAAAATCGCAATGATCATATATTGATTGGTTTGCGCAAAAGTTATAGCGTTTACAAAATAGGTGATAGATTTATGGCATTTTTATTTTATTAATTTTTTTACTAGTTTTGGCGGCGATTTGCGATTTTTTTACTGTCACCGTGACATTGCGGCGAACACATCGGACACTTTTGACACGTTTTTGCCGCCATTCACATTTATACAGCGATTAATGCGATAAATATGCACTAATTACTGTGTAAATGTGACTGGCATTCAAGGGGTTAACACTAGGGGGTGAGGGAGGGGTTAATATGTATACCTGTATTGTGTTCTAACTGTGGGGGAAGGGGGGTGACTGGGGGAGGTGACCGATCTATGTACAAGAGACACAGATCGGTCTCCTCTCTCCCCTGACAGGACGTGGAGCTCTGTGTTTACACAGAGCTCCACATCCCTGCTCTGTCGTTACTGATCGCGGGTACCTGGCGGACATCGCGACCGCCAGGCACGCGCATCGGCATCTTGGGGACGCGCCGGGCGCGCGCTCGCGCGCCCCCAGTGGCCGGAGGAATAGACGTCCTGTTGGATATTCAGAGTCACCGTGAAGCCGTCCTTTGACGATGGCCCGGTGCTCAAGTGGTTAAATAAAAATATTTGAATGAATGTGATCAGCATTCATCCAGCTATAACAAGTGTTGTTCCTTTTCTTATTACAGTGTTTTCCTTGGCTCCATCTAGTGGCCATAATGCAGTATTTTGCTATTTTTTCCAGTTGAGGTAATTCAGGAACAATACCCAATAATTTCCACTAGATGGAGCTGATCATCATAGGAAATCACTGTGTTAAATGATGGCCAGAATTTCTAATGACTGGATGAACGAATGTCACATTTATCCAACATATTTTTTTTATAAATAGACCCTTTCATTTCTTTCATCAGACATGTCTTCATACTAATACAGGAGATCATACTCATACACTTATGAGTACAGTAGATAGTGAAGAACATATGTTAATTGAAGTGGTTGTAAACCTCAGACATGAAATATGAACAAAGCACATCCCTCTATAGTGTGTACTTATCCCAGTCCAGAGCATTAAGTGTCATTTCTATCTGCTTCCTCCTTCCTCTGCACAAGTCACTTCTGACAGGTTTTTCTGTTGGCCATTTCTGAAGGTTCTACGGTGCCCCCCCCCCCCCCCACCTCTGGCCGCATGAGGTATTGCATCCCATTGAAGTCAATGCGGAACAAATTATTTTCATATTCATTGACTTCAACGGGAAAATTTGCTTTGATATGCAAGTTCTTTGGATTACGAGTATTCTCCTGGAACGGATTATGCTCATAATCTGAGGATCAACTGTATATGATTAATCCTGTAATAGTAGTGATCAGGGAGAAAATTGCCTTCTAGAAGCTTCTTAGATTTTTGCAACTCCATAATATATGTAAAATGCCACCTTGTTTCCCCACACTGGGGGTCATTTACTATAGCACCAGGAAGTACTGGGCGCTATTACATATAATAACGCCCATTTTAGCCAATTACAATGTCAACAGGCGAATGTGCAAATGAAAAAGTGCGCTATTAGCGACAAACAAACGTTAGTAAATTCGAAATCTGCGCTAATTAACGATTCCACGGACATGCAAGTTCCAATTTCTACTACGTTATTATATAGCACTGCCCTGTAACCACGATCCGTGTATGTGAAAGAAACATTTTTCTGTGAGATGTGCTCTACCTCGTGTGCATCTATTGATGTATATTACAATTAGTATTATTAGTTTTCTTCCTTCTTTTGCTAATGAATGCAGTTATGAATGATTATTACACAGTGATGTCTGCTATTCTGTAAGGTTGCATGTAAACATTTAGGTTACCTTTTTGTTGTTTGTTGTTTTTTTCTTTTTTATTCCGGTGACTATAAAGCAGTAATTATTTATGTTCATTCTTTAATCATACTACACTATTATGCAGGTCTCGTACTTAGCACAATGGCTTGGTGGTCTGCTCAGATGTCTCCACAGCACTCAAGTTATGAGTTCAATTCCCAGCCAACCTACCATCCACCAGCTGTATTGGTTTTTTTTTCAGTGCAGAAGCAAATTAAAACAAACAAAAAAATGTAAACCGCCCATTAACTAGTATGTGATGTTTGGAATTCCATACCATAATATGATTGAATACTTACATACCATTCCATGCATATGAAGAGTTAATATAATAGAATCAGCCAAACTAAAGTGTATCGGCTAATTGACATTCACCTATTTTCAGCATATGCTGCTTCGGCTAATTGTGATTTTCCTTTCTTCACCAATTCAATCTTTTAGGATCCCTCTGTGGGATTCAAACCCATGAGTCTCTCAATGCCTGATATTTAGAAGGTATAAGCACTGACCACTAGCCTATTGGGTTGAGTACAATTATACATACAAAATACTTTTACTAGTGTTTGATGTTTTTAATACTACACATTAATGTGGCATTGGCTATTCCTTAAAAAATAAATGGTGTGGGGGTCCCTCCTCAGTCCATACCGGGCCCTTTGGGTCTGGTATGGATATTAAGGGGAACCCTGCATCCAAATTTCACACCAGGCCCTTATCTGAGCATGCAACCTGGCAGGCTGCAGGAAAAGGGGGGACGAGAGAGCACCCCACGCAGTGGAATAATGTCCTTACAGGATGTCGCCAATTTACAAGCTGACCTCAATGTTCTGTCTAATTGGGCGACTAAGTGGCAGATGAGGTTTAATGTTGATAAATGTAAAGTTATGCACTTGGGGGCTAAGAATATGCATGCATCATACATACTAGGGGGAGTACAACTGGGCGGATCTGTAGTGGAGAAGGATCTGGGGGTTTTGGTAGATCATAAGCTCAATAATAACATGCAATGCCAAGCTGCGGTTTCCAAAGCGAGCAAAGTCCTTTCTTGTATAAGAGACGTATGGACTCCAGAGAGAGAGATATCATCTGTACAAATCATTAGTAAGACCTCATCTGGAATATGCAGTTCAGTTTTGGGCACCAGTTCTCAAAAAGGATATCGGGGAACTGGAGAAAGTGCAGAGAAGGGCAACCAAACTGATAAGAGGCATGGAGGAGCTCAGCTATGAGGAAAGATTAGAAGAACGAAATGTATTCACTCTTGAGAAGAGGAGAATAAGGGGGGATATGATCCACATGTACAAATATATAAGGGGTCCATACAGTGAACTTGGGGTTGAGTTAATTACTTTACGGTCAACACTGAGGACAAGGGGGCACTCTTTACATCTAGAAGAAAAGAGATTTCACCTCCAAATACGGAAAGGTTTCTTCACAGTTATGCCACGTACACACGGTCGTTTTTGGACATGAAAAAATTTCATTTTTCAGCATGTCCAAAAAACGAAGTTTTTCCAACTTCATCATTAAAAACTACGTTGCCCACACACCATCGTTTTTGAAAAATGATGAACAAAGCGCGGTGACGTACAACACGTACGACGGCACTCTAAAGGGGAAGTTCTATTCGCCTTTGGGCTGCTTTTAGCTGGTTACTTGTTAGTAAAAGACGATTTGCGCTTTTTTGTCTGTTACAGCGTGATGAATGTGCTTACTCCATTATGAATGGTAGTTCTCATAACTTGCCTCTGGGCATGCGCGGGTATAAAACTTTGTTTTTGCCCACACACGATCATTTTTTACAACACGAAAAACGACATTTTGAAAAACGACATGAAAAAAATGTAGCATGTTCGAATTGGTACCTAACCACGCACGCACACCGTCACTTCCTGTATTGCTGGTTCCCAACACAGCTGAGGTGGAACGCACGCCCGGACAACGAGAGCGGCATCCAGTATCTAGGATCTTTTCCGCTACTACGCGAGATAGCCCCAGTGCCGGGTTCAAGGCACCCTAAACGGTAGGCGGCCACTTGGCTCCCTCTGCTTACTTTATATTTTAATAAAAAAACAAACTACACTATGTTCGGCATTACTTTTGTTTTACATGCATAAATCGGGCATCTAATGAACAACGCAAGCATTACTGCCAGGACGTTACTAACATTACAGGTGATCCTGTTACAAGCCTTAATGTTCCCTTTTTTGGTAACAAAGTAAGGGACATTAATATCTGGTAAGAAGCCATCCAATTCTTACACTTTGGTGATAGTTTTAAAGGTGAAGGTGGAAACATCACTCTATCTGAAAATACAGCACGCAGCACTTTATTTTGATTCAACAGCATGCAAATTTTCTTCACCACTTGAGGAATCATTTGGCAAAATAGACTTTCATCTGAATGACAATACCTATTAATAGAACTTGGTTCATTTTCACAGTTTTTATATATTTATTTCATTTATTTATTTATTTGGCACAGCAACTTGAGCAACCCATCACTGGAACACAGCTCATTATCTTAGGACTTTTTACTATAGTAATTACAGGTGTTTTATATATATTTGTTTATGAATTTTTCAATTATGTATCACAATTTATTTATCTATTAGCGCACCCATTCCCACACATTTCTGCTGGGGTTTTGTTGCCTTCCTCTGGATCAACTGTGGGTATTGAGTTGGGTGTATGGGATTGTACTGTGTTTTTTATTTTGCTTGTTTATTTTGTTTGTGGTTGAATTGGATGGATGAACTGGATGTGGGACATTTATTTATAATAAAGGAATTGTTAACTGTAATTTTTACTTTTGTGACACTTTTTTTGGTGAATGTGTAGAGGTACAATGTACCCGATACCCATTCACATGGGGGAGGATCTGGGATCCCCCTTGTTTAAGGGGGCTTCCATATTCTGATAAACCCGCCCGCAGACCCAAACCACCGGGCAAGGGTTGTGGGGAAGAGGCCCTTGTCCTCATCAACATCAGGACAAGGTGTTTTGGGGGGACCCCAAAACACCCTCCCCCTTTTGAGGGCATGTGACCTGGTACAGTTCATGAGGAGGGGGGCCACTGTCTCATCCCCCCTCTTCCTGCAGCCTGCTAGGTTGTGTGCTCGGATAAAAGTCTGGTATAGATTTTGGGGGAACCCCCATGCAGGGTTCCTCTTAATATTCATACCAGACCTGAAGGGCCTGGTATGTATTTTGGGGGGACCCCCACGCTTTTTTTTCTTTTGATGCTTGGTTCCCCTTAATATTCATACCAGACCAGAAGGGCCTGGAATAGACCTGGGGGACCCCATGCATTTTTTTTATTTTTGGCTGGCATTTTTCTTTTGAATTTCAGTGGGGCTGACAGCTGATGACTCATTGGTTGTTAAGGACACGACAGCTGGCTTCCCGCCCCCCCCCCCCCCCCAGTTAGCAACCAGCTAAAATAATAACCTGCAAAACACATCAAAAATCACATCACAAACGCAACAGTTGCGTTTCTGGTGCGGTTCCATTGAAATCTTTTACCAGCAAATTGTGTGAAAAAAGTGGGGTACAACTTGTCATGCAACTCGGAGGTCCAAATTTGCTGAAAACATCGCCCAACTGAGACTCAAGTCATATATATTTTAATAGAAAGGAGATCTAATTTATACTTGTATAGTCCTTACTGATTTACATCAGCAGAACAAATACAGGAAGTGATGTGTGCACATAGGCCGCAAGTAAATGTGTGGTGATGCCAAACAAATCAATGGACCCCACAAAATCCAACTACCACACCCACCCCCACCCCAAATCCAACTACCACACCCACCCCTACACCAAATCCAACTACCACACCCACCCCCACACCAAATCCAACTACCACACCCACACCAAATCCAACTACCACACCCACCCCCACACCAAATCTAACTATCACATCCACACCACATCTAACTACCACACCCACCCCCACACCAAATCTAACTACCACATTCACCCCCACATCAAATCCAACTACCACATCCACCCCCACACCAAATCTTACTACCACATTCACCCCCACACCAAATCCAACTACCACATCCACCCCCACACCAAATCTAACTACCACACCCACCCCCACACCAAATCTAACTACCACATTCACCCCCACACCAAATCCAACTACCACATCCACACCAAATCCAACTACCACATCCACACCCACACCAAATCTAACTGCCAGATCCCCCCCACATTGAGTAAGCACAAATACATATCCTACCCTTACCCGGAAAATCAGCAGCACCTCCTCTTTGCTAAAGAGAGTCCTTGCCATGTCCACCTAGATGGAGATCCTGACCAGCACAGGAACTTCCGGGTGATTATAACAACTCATTTCCGGGACACTCTTTTGAGCAAATTTTTGATCACAACCACGATTATAAGTTTATTATTTTGTTCATTTGCAGATATGCAAATCTGTATTTCTACATATAATGATATTAGAAGGTAAACTTAAGGGAGTCCCATAAGAAATGGTGTCCCTGGGATAGCAGCAGGTGAATCACAAAGACAAAGGCCCAGTTTGAGCCCTGCTTCACACTGACTGCGGGAGGAAATCGTTCAGCCGAGACATCTGTGCAGGTTTCTGCACTGATATCATTACCCACTTCAAAGTCACACCCATTAGAACAGTGCAACTGCCACCGATTTGTCAAATCACACCAATGTAAATGAGGGCTGACACCTACAACACTGCCTATCCTCCAGCTGAATTCATTACCTGCAATTCTCCACAGCCGTTATAAAGATTCCACCTTCATCATTTACCTGCAGGTGTGCTGAAGCCTAGGCTTACATTGGAGCGATTTGTCATGCGATTTGAGAGATCAAATCGCATGACTGTTGGCAGCAATGGCACTGTTCCAATTGATGTGACACCGATTTTGTGGCGCCCCACTGATTTGCAAAAGTCGTTTCTGCAATACTTTTGCCAATTTCAGGTGCGACGAAAATAGACATCTGTGTATGAAGCCACACAGATGTCCATCAAGTAGCGCCTGAAATCGCATTGACCTTGCTGCTTTGAAATTGTGCAACTTCAAGTGAAGTAGCGCGATTTCAAAGTAGCATCAACGTGAACCAGGGCGACGAGATTCGTTTTTTTGGTGCACGAATACATATAGAAATAATAAAATGTAAAACATTTTGCACTTTCCCAAAACCACCACCAAAAACGAAAGAAAGAAAAGAGAAAAAAACACAACAAAGCTCAATAATGTACTTTTATTTTGCCAGCAGGAAAAAAAATGTACATTCATTTACTAGCTTCCAAAAAAAATGTACAGGATATATGGGGCTACATTTAGCAATTGGATTTTAGGGGCCCTGCTCATAGGAGCTTACAATCTAAAATCTGACAAAACCTTACAGAGGACAAAGCTTTACTTTCAGTGTATAACGGCAACACGTCACATTTTTATCTGCAAGATTATAGAAACATACTTAATAGTCATTATTCTTACAAAGCATTCCAACATATTATTTAAAAAGACACATGTTCTGCTCTAATTCATCCCCAACATGTTCTGTTGTGGTGATGTCAGGACTCTGTGCAGGCCAGTCAAGCCACCCCAAACTCACTCATCCATCTCTTTATGGACCTGGCTTTGTGGACTGGTCCAAATCGTTTGGTGGAGGGGTGTTATGTCGTGGGCTTGTTTTTCAGGGGTTGGGCTTGGCCTCTTAGTCCCAGTGAAGGGAACTCTTAGGCCCCGTACACACGACCAGTTTCCTCGGCAGAATTCAGCTTCCGACCGAGTTTCTCGCTGAATTCTGCCGAGGAAACTGGCCGTGTGTACACTTTCGGCCGAGGAAGCCGACGAGGACCTCGGCGAGGAAATAGAGAACATGTTCTCTATTTCCTCGTTGTTCTATGGGAGCTCTCGTCCCGCCGAGCTCCTCGGCGGCTTCAGTGCTGAACTGGCCGAGGAACTCGATGTGTTTGGCACGTCGAGTTCCTCGGCCGTGTGTACGAGGCCTAAGAGCATCATCATTTGGACAATTTCATGCTCCTAACTTTGTGGGAGCAGTTTGGGGATGGCTCCTTCCTGTTCCAATATGACTTCAGACCAGATGTAAACATTGATTCTGTTGCATGGTGGGAGCCAAGGTATGATAGATCTTATATAGCTGTGGGTTCAAACAACACTTATAGCTTGGATGACTGCCAGACAGCTGATAAAGGTCTCATTTGTACACATAGGTCTCCTGTGTTTGAACCCTGCCTATTATCCAAGCCAGATGTTAACATGTGTACTTGGACTTAATATCCACAGGGTTATAATGCATTTATAGAAGTAGGCCCACAGCAGGTATGCTTGGCAACGGAGGAAGGAGTAACCATCACTGAAGTGGATGCTCATTTGCCCTTTTCAGGCTGCATACACAATGGATCACTTTTGTATTGGCATGGTAAAAATGATATGTTAGGCCTCGTACACACGACCGAACATGTTTGCTGAAACTGGTCCACGGACAATTTTCCGGCGGATCGGACAGGTTTCCAGCGGACAAATGTTTCTTAGCATGCTAAGAAACATGTCCGCTGGAAGCCTGTCCATCGGACATGTTCGGTCGTCTGTATGACTTACCGGACATGTCCTTTTCGGCCGAAAGCCCTCACATGCGTCAAAGTGATTCGACCTTCCAGGGTCGGGGCGACGGCGCGGCCACGTCAGCGCGTATCCTGTCCGTGCGGATTTCGGTTTGATGGTGTGTACAACCATCAGACCGAAATCTCCGAGCGGACATGTCTGATGAAAACGGTCCGCGGACCGTTTTCATCGGACATGTCCCCTCGTGTGTACGAGGCCTCAGAGTCACAGAACACTTCCACAGTATCTACTGGAGACCAGATGCACTCCCAGGGGGTGATTTCTCATTGCCCATAAGCCCAATTGTAGAAATACTCAAACAATAGAAGACATCTTTGCAATAGCTTAAGACATATAATTTGACAGTACATCAGGCAATCGTAAAAACTACCATTATGAGAGGTAAACTTGAAGCAACCACTACTCAGTTATCACAAGACACCCGTCATTCGTGGTATAATGTGTTCACAGGTTGGTCACCCACGGGAAGTGAGGTGGTGAAAACTTTATTCTACCCACTTGGTCATACTTGTCCTGTACAATTGCTATTTGGTTTGTACTATAAAGAGGAAAATTAACAGAATGATCAATAAGGCTGATGATAAAGACTGGACAAGCTTATTTCCAAAGTAATATGGAGGAAATGATCATATTCATGATAAAAGAGGGGATTGAATGGTTAATGTTGTCTCTAGGCTGTTTCTGCTCTGTATATTTCCATGTTATTTCTATTATCTGAGTTTGACTTGGAATGTGTTTACTTGCTAGATATGTTTAGGCTAATAGATTGGCATGGCTGGTTTCTCAGGCTGAGGACGGCCTCACCTGTACTTTTTACCGAAAATATTATGAGACTGAACATCATATGGAGGTAAACATCTTTTCTTAGGCCCCTTTCACACAATCGGACCGCTCAGATCCGCCTGTCAGCTTTGCCGGCGGACCTGAACGGCCGCTCCATACATCTCTATGGAGCATCAGATGTCAGCGGTGACATTTCCGCTGACATCCGATCCGCTAAAATCAGACGGATGCCGATACGTCGCCATCCGTCCATAGCGGATCAAATCAGGTGACATAGGAGACAGTGGCACTGGACAAGCCCCTCCCCGCTCAGTGAGCAGAGAGGGAACTCCCGCTGAAAGTGGATCCATCCCCGTGTGGAAGGGGCCTTAGAATTGTCACCCTTTTTCTTTTTAACCAACCCCTAAATGTATTGTAATCCATCCTTCCTTTATTTTGTATAAAACAAAGGGACATTACCCTTAATAAACGGACATGTTTTTGACCTCATCTCGTGTGTGTCATTTGGGTGTCCAAAGGATTCTGGTGGAAGTTATCCAGCTGTTTGGTTCAAGTCCCCGACACTCCCCTGTGAGATCTCTGATGTGTGTAAAGATTGGACTTCTGTGAAAAACATTTCCCACACTCAGGACAGGAATATGGTTTCTCCCCCGTGTGTGATCTCTGATGTGTGGAAAGACTGGCCTTCTGTGAAAAACATTTCCCACACTCAGGACAGGAATATGGCTTCTCCCCCGTGTGACATCGCTGATGTGTGAAAAGACTGGCTTTATGTGAAAAACATTTCCCACACTCAGGACAGGAATATGGCTTTGCCCCTGTGTGTGATCTCTGATGTGAGTAAAGATTGGACTTCTTTGAAAAACATTTCCCACACTCAGGACAGGGATATGGTTTCTCCCCTGTGTGATATCTCTGATGTGTGTAAAGACTAGACTTCTGTGAAAAACATTTCCCACACTCAGAACAGTAATATGGTTTCTCCCCCGTGTGAGATCTCAGATGTTTGTAAAGACTCAACTTGTCTGATAAACATTTCCCACACTCAGGACAGCAATATGTCTTCTCACCTGTGTGGGAAATTTGATGTCTGTAAAGATTGGCTTTCTGTGAAAAGCATTTCCCGCACTCAGAACAGGAATAGGGCTTCTCCCCTGTGTGGGAATTCTTATGTCTACGAAGATTGGCCTTGTTTAAAAAACGTTTCCCGCACTCAGGGCAGGAATATGGATTCTCCCCTGTGTGAGATCTCTGATGTGCGACTAGATCAGATTTTTGTGCAAAACATTTATCGCACTCAGAACAGGAATACAGTTTTTCCCCCTTGTGAGATTTCTGATGTCTGTGAAGATTGGACTTTTGTGAAAAACATTTCCTGCACTCAGGGCAGGAATGTGGTTTCTCCCCCGTGTGAGATCTTTTATGAACATTAAGATTAGATTTAGAAGGGAAACACTTCCCGCACTCAGTACAGGAAAAGCTCTTCTCTGTTGGAAGGACGGCACCATCCCTCACAGTCTGAGGTTCCTCAGGATAAGAGGAATACGATGGTCCGGCACTGTCCCTCACAGTCTGAGGTTCCTCAGGATAAGAGGAATACGATGGTCCGGCACCGTCCCGCACAGTCTGAGGTTCCTCAGGATAAGAGGAATATGATGGTCCATCTACACTGTGTGGTGCCAGATGGACATTTGAGGTAGTCCGGTTTTCTCCTGGACTATACTGTGTGATGTCCTCATCTTCTACTTTACAGTCGGGAGAAAAAGTGAGACAATCCTCTGCGGTTTTCCTCATCTCCCGTCCATCTACTAAAATAGAAATACAAAGATTATTACTAGACATGAGCAGATTGGTTCCCCTAAACCAGGACTCTGCCCACATCAGGCAGCTTTGTCTCTGAGGATCTTACAATTCCCCCCTCAAGGTAACTAGTAAATGGGTCCTCTGATCTCCTACCAGGTCATTTCTTTATTCATGGACCTTAGTCAGAGAGTGAGGAAACAACGAGAACTGTCTTTTATAGGAGGGACAGTGATGAGGGGATTATAGGACGAGTGTCCCTAACCCCTCTATCACTCATTGCCATCTTCCCAACACAAGAAGTCCTGCACTTCCTTATTTAGTCCATGATTTAGTCATGAATAACAGTGGGGCTGAGCCCCACCAGAGGTCAGAGAGTGAGGACTGATCCTGAAAACTTCCATAATAATGACTCCTCCCTCATTATCACTTTCTGTTTAAGGTTCCAAAAGTTTGAAGAAGTTATCACATTATTATCAACATGTAAAAGTCTGTGCTCCAATCAAATCATCAGATATAAAGGGGCAGATCCACAAAAGAATTACGCCGGCGTATCTATTGATTCGCCGGCGTAATTTTAAATTTCCCATGTCGTATCTTTGTTTTGTATCCACAAAACAAAATACGACTGCATCTCGGGTCGATCCGACAGGCGTACGTCTTAGTACGCCATCGGATCTAAGCTGCAATTTTTCAGCGGCCGCTAGGTGGCGTTTCTGTCGAAATCCGCATTGAGTATGCAAATTAGCTAGTTACGGCGATCCACGAACGTACATCCGCCCGGCGCATTTTTTTACGTTGTTTGCGTTCGGCTTTTTCCGACGTATAGTTAAAGCTACTGTTATGAGTTGTACTCAATGTTAAGTATGGCTGTCCTTCCCGCCTAGAAATTTGAAATTTTTACGTTGTTTGCGTAAGTCGTTCGCGAATAGGGATTTGCGTAGAATGACGTCACCGTCGGAAGCATTGGCTTGTTCCGGGTTAAATTTCAAGCATGCGCACTGGGATACCCCCACGGACGGTGCATGCGCAGTTAAAAAACAAACGTTGTTTACGTCGGGTCAAAACGTATTTACATAAAACACGCCCCCATCAATTCCATTTGAATTCCGCGCCCTTACGCCGCAAAAGATACACTACGCCGCCGTAACTTACAGTGCAAATTCTTTGTGGATTTGAAAAAAAAAAAAGTTACGGCGGCGTAGTGTATCTTAGATACATTGCGCCCGGCGGAGAGAAGCGCCGAGGTACGTGGATCTGCCCCACAATGTCCAGCTGGTAATAAATATGGGTGAAAAAGAAGCAAGGCCTATGTAATGTACAACTTATTATATAGGATACAACAGTTAGGATTTTATAGTATCAGAATGATGTAATGTACAACATAGACTATATAGTGCAGGGATCAGGAGTATGTAATATACAACATTATATACACTGTTCCCCAAAAATAAGACCTACCCCGAAAATAAGCCATAGTTTGAAGTGATTGTGGACTGCTGGAATCCTCTGTATTGTAGTGTTTTGTGTGGATGGTGTGTTTCTGTGGTATAGTTGAGTGATATGCCTTCTTAGAACGCCGCTCAGCTGACCTCCCGCAGCTCGCATCTTCTCCCAGCTGTCAGCGGGGGAATTCGGCCCCCCCTCTGCAAGGCTTGGAGCAGGTAAGAGATTTAATGCGGGCCATCGGAAAGCGCCGAGCCACGCTGAGCTGATCCCCACAGCTCTTCTCTTCTGCCAACTGTCAGCGGGGAATCTCTGGCCCCCCTCCCTCTGTAAAGCTTGGAGTGGGTAAGAGAGCACAGGAGGACCATTGGAAAGCGCAGAGCCGCGCTCAGTTGATCCCCACAGCTCTTCTTTTCTGCCAACTGTCAGCGGGGAATCTCTGGCCCCCCTCCCTCTGTAAAGCTTGGAGTGGGTAAGAGAGCACAGGAGGACCATTGGAAAGCGCAGAGCCGCGCTCAGTTGATCCCCACAGCTCTTCTTTTCTGCCAACTGTCAGCGGGGGATCTCTGGCCCCCCTCCCTCTGTAAAGCTTGGAGTGGGTAAGAGAGCACAGGAGGACCATTGGAAAGCGCAGAGCCGCGCTCAGTTGATCCCCACAGCTCTCCTCTTCTCAGCAGGGATCTTGGCCCCCTACCTCTGCAATGCTTGTGCCAGGGAAGACGATCGGGGGGGGGGGGCACGGAAGCTCCGAACTGCACTATAGGAAGGTATGTGGCACAGCACAGATTGCAGACACACATACTTTTTACATTACATTGTACTGTGGTGGTGAGGATTCTAGCAATTTGTAAGCATTTTTTCACACTGAGGATTAAATGGCAAGCCCTACCCCGAAAGTAAGCCCTAGTGTGTTTTTGGGTGCCAAAATTAATATAAGACCCGGGCTTATTTTCGGGGAAACATGGTAGTGCAGGGATCAGGAGTATGTAATGTACAATATACATTATATAGTGTAAGTCAGCCCTCAGATTTTTCTACTCGCCTACTCACATTTTGCGAGTGGAAAATGATGGCTGGCGAGTGTGGGCTGCCTGGGAGGAGGAAGGGGAGCACCGCCGGCAGGCAGGGGTTGAACGGGAGCTGTTCTCCCAGCCAGGGGAAGAGAGAAGAAGAGTTGAGCTGGCCGATCATCAGACAGCAGGGATTGCCCACTGTAACAGCTTTCATTTAAATTGCTGGGTTCCTGGCGCCGCTCAACATCACATACAGACCCGCCTCCTCAACCAGCACCTAAAATCCCTGCAATATTCTTTCCTAAGAATCAGGGGATCTCTTTGGCATCCCCATCTCAGATACCCCCCTTAAATTCACCACTCCCCTCTTCACAACTTAATGTTATTAATCTCTTAGCACACAACCTCATTTCAGATGAAATTTCAGTCCTTTCGAAAGGACTTACCTTTTGTCCTAATAACAAACTAGATAATACATAGAAAGAGAAAAGGCAAAACATGTAGAGACAATTTCAGATGTGCACTCATTGTTGGTATCTGCTACTGATCTGTTGTGGAATTTTTATGTTTTCACTTATGAACTTTTTCATTTGATGGTTGTGTATTCCTCCAGGTACAGGGCGTAGTCAGGGGCACTTGTTGTGCCCCTGGTTACCCCAATCTGTACCTGGGCGAATGGGAGAATGCAAGTTTCAGTGATGAGGATCTCTCTATTTATCCTGTGCCACGTTAAATGGCACAGGTACATAGATGACAGCTTTGTCATTTGGGATGGCTCTCAATCCCTTCTGGATGAATGTCTGACTGTGTTAAGTGCAATTGCTCTAACCACTCGGACTTTAAACGTGAGGCTAATAACCTCAAAAAACTTCTTGAACATGGCTACAGCCATAAATGCCTTTAAGAGGGCCTTTCAATGTGCGAATGCTAGCAACAGGCATGAACTGTTAGTCCCTAAAAAGGCAAAAACCACAAATGAAAGCCATAGAATAATTACAATATATACCAATGATCATGCCCAAGTTTTGAAAATTTGTAAAAAATACTGGCACCGCCTAACGTTAGACCCTGTGATAGGTCCCTTTGTACCTCCTAATAATCACCTACAGATGGGCTACCTCTGTCGGTGATTTATTGGTTCAAAGCGAATTTCGAGGATCCAATAGAGGTGATCCCTGTAAAATAATGGGAACATACCCATGCAAATCATGCTCATATTGCAAATATATGGACACCAGAAGGGACATTTACTTACCCAATGATATGCAATTTGTTCCTAAGCATTATTCCAATTGTCAGACTACAGGAGTGGTGTACACGATTCTGTGCAGTTGTAATTGATTCTATGTACAGAAATTATGGCAGCGACTCTATCGCCACATCAGGGCTATGTAAACCGCCAACCCTGATTTTACTTTAGGCAGACATGTCGTCCTAACCCATGGAGGTATTTACCCCAAAATATCTGTCTTGGTATTGGATGATACATACCCTAGCTCCCCAGGCAGAGATTTAGAAAAAATATCTCCTGCAGCGGGAGCTTCGGTGGATATCAAATCTAAATAAGTCCACCTCTCCACCTGGCCTCAATGAGGCATTTACTTGAAACCTTTCTTACCTGGATATACTACAGGAGGATTTGACAAAGACCAATAGGTTTACTTAGGCTTGGTTTTTCCCTGGGCATTCCCCAGGTTTTTGTTATCTGCTTTAGCCTTCCAATGCTACTTACTGTTATGGCCAGCTATAGATGGGGGCAGTGGACATGCTTATGCTTCACCTGTGGTGTTTATATTGGTCCATCAGTGCACCAACACCTTTGCAGCCATTGTGCTACATGCTGGGTGCTTGGTGTGCTCCTGTACCTTTAAGGAGGGGTGGCTCCCCTTCCGTTCACCTGCCCCTTTCTATCCATTTAAATGCATGTGCCTCCACTGTAAGGACGCTCATTGTTTAGTGTTAGGACCACAGATTACAGGGTGCCTTGGCGCGGCTCTGTGGCTCACGCATGCGTTTGCAAATGCGTGCGGACAAAATCCCTGTAACGCATACTGTTAGACAGGTTAATTGGTTTTCTGCAAGCTGGTCGGTAAGTAGGCTTGGTTTTTCCCTGGGCATTCCCCAGGTTTTTGTTGTTACTTATTGAAGTCCATGTTTTTCATCCTTTCACTCCTTTTCTTCCTTCCCTGTCTACTCCTTTTCTCATTCCCCCCTCCCCCCTCGGTCAGTAATAGTAAAATGTTCGTGTTTTATCAGACTGTTTTATAATATGTATGTGCATGTATGAACAGGTTTATCCATACACATTGTCATATATATCTTTATATTATTATTCAACTCACATGTTCTGTATTTAATATGATGTTTTGCTAGTATACTACACTGACCATATGCACAATTTATTATGCTCTAATATCATATTTTCTTATTTGCAGGCTTTGCTCTGCTTTATATCCAATTACAGGCTTTATATTGATGGTGATCCCACATCTTCATGGTCAGTGTTTAATGATTCCATTCATTATTATACATGCTTCCTTTTTCTATTTTCTATTCTGTAATTTATTCTTATTCTACTCAACAATGGATCTGTTCTGATTTTCCGGCCTGGATGTGCCCCTTGATGCTGTGGCTTGTCAGATCTCCCCGGCACACGGGAGCCTCCATATCCCTTGCCCATTGAGGTTGGAGGCATCCCCCCCATAGGCGTGGCAACGTGCGCCTCTGCTTGGGCTCCTTCCTGTGCATGGGCGCGCTCAGTCATTACCATCTGTCTCGTGTTGCCGCCCCTTCTGTGTCGGCGGCCCCATCGATGTCTGACGTCACTGTGCCCATGAGGCAGTGGCGCCAGAAGCCGCGACGGCCGAGGAGCCGGCACGTTTGAGTTCAGGTTTCCCAGGCGGAATGTATGCAGGAATGTGCAGATGCACCTCCTGTTATCAGGTGGTTCGCCTGTCACACCTGCTCTAAAAACAAACATACATGGTATACATGTAAAATTTTGGGATTGGCTGGCACCTTAAATCACTCCTACTCCCCATTGTATTTAATCCTGACAGGTGCAGCACATCATTGCTGCACAGCCAGGATGGTCATCACTACTGCACTAGTCTGTGAGGAACATTCTGAATAGGTAAGGAAGGAACACTTTGTCAGAACATTTGGGGTTAAAAGAATACATATAAAGTCACATATTGTATATTTTTCATATTGTTCCTGTTCATATATATTATGAACAGAAGAGCAGCCATTTTCCTTCTAGGGTTGAGATTAAGTTCATAAGCTCATGAATAGACAATGATTGTATGTCTTGACAAGAGACTATGGATGTCTGGTTATACCAAACTTCCCAGACCATCAATTCAAAGGTTTGACACTCATTAGATAAGAGAAGATTGTACCAACGTACACAAACACAATCTGTGTATCATAAAAAGAATCGTATTTCAGAATAAGCTATCGTATTATATAGATCTTAAATTGTTTCTTTCAAATATCTTTGCAATATATCAGTATTAGTAATTCATATATAAACTGGGTAAATACATAGGGCCAGATTCAGAAAACACTTTTGCTGGCATATATACAGATACGCAGCGTAAGTGTAGAGATGCACCGTCGTATCTATGCGCCTTATTCTCAATACTAGATACGCCTGAAATATGGCTTTTTCCGACCGACATAAGTCTTAGTACGCCATCGTATCTTGGGTGCATATTTACGCTGGCCGCAAGGGGCGCTTCCGTAGATTTACGCCTAGAATATGCAAATTACCTAGATACGCCGAATTAACGAACGTACTTGCGCCCGCTACGCCGTTTACGTAAGACTTACGTCCGGCGTAAAGTTACCCCTGCTATATGAGGCGTATGTAATGCAAAGTATGGACGTCGGAACAAGCGTATCTTTTTACGTTGTTTACGTAAGTAGTATGTGAATGGGGCTGTGCGCAGGTTACGTTCCCGTCACAGGCATTGAGCCGGCGTATCTTAGGGAGTAAATTTGACGTGATACTGAGCATGCGCACGCAAAGCGCCGTATGATCGGCGCTTCATTTACATGGGGTCACGATTCATTTCAGTACTACACGCCCCCTACCAGCCTACTTTGAATTAGCCGGGCTTACGCGGGCCCATTTGTGCTACGCCGATGTAACTTAGGGAGCAAGTGCTTTGTGAATACTGCACTTGTCTCACCATGTTACATCGGCGTAGTGCAAATGGGATGCGCTACGCCCAACTAAATATACACCGCTGTACGTGAATCTGGCCCATAGATATTATCATTATTAGATATATACATACATACATACATACACACATATATATATATATATATATATATATATATATATGTGTGTATGTATGTATGTATGTATATGTATATGTATATATATATATATATATATATATATATATATATATATATATATACATATACATATACATACATACATATACACACACTGTATTGGTGTGAAAGATATTAGGAGCTGTATTTGTCAAGCGTAAGTTAAAAGTTATTCTAAATGATTTCAGCTAATAGGAATGTTAATTACCTATTAGCAATATATGGGATAGGCTTTCCCAAGACATTAATCTAGACCAGCCGTCGGTATGACTGAAGAACTTGACACGTGTTAGACAGTTTTTGACAATGGTATTTTGTGAATCTTAAATTACAGGATGTCGTAAATTATCTTTGACTCAAGTAGAAATAATATTAGAAATTACTTCTAATACGCTACTGCCCCCTTGTGGTAAAAAATACTTAAATATTCAAGATGGTGTTTATTTGGTTGCTATGACAACCTACTAAAAACATTGTCATTTGCTGTCGTCAGTCACGTAGCTGTGACACACACACACACACTTTTGGGAGTAAGATAAAGTAGCAGCTAATATAGCAGGAGAAACTATATCTGGGAGGCACTCGCTCTTTGAAGAGATCTCTCTCGGGGGTCTACATCTGAAGGAAGCTGGAAGGGGGAGATCTTGAACGCAAACATGTAGGGGTTAGAAGAGGAGTCCTTATGGGACTCCTCATTACCTTACGGGAGGCTTCTCAAACAGACAGAACCTGGTAACGTATTAGTTTATTTATTATTACCTGTTTGTTAATGGAATTGTTTTTGCATATACAGTACATTAACTAAAACCATTTAAATATATGGCAAAGCAAGTGTTGGAATTATGTTATTTTTAACTGCAGTATGAAATAATTATAATCCAAATATTAAGAGACACACACAAATTTTGTTTGTCTTTAAAAAGCTGAATGTCAAAATCTATACAATGGTTTTGATGTGATGCCTGTGTAAAATAGATTCCCTCTAAATGTAAAATAAGCTTGATTGTATTGTCAAACCTGTGTACAATATGACATTGGGTTTGTACACGTATAAGAAGTGTGAGCAGGAGATCTGTTTGTGTTGAGAAGAGATAACATAGTGTCAATGGAAACAAGAGTATTTACATAAAGCCGTGAAGTCATGGAAGGTTATTTTACAAGTTACCAGGTTTTAAATAAACAAGGATGATTTAAGTAAGAACTGTGAATATACCTTGTCCTATAATGTAAATATTATCTGAACATTAACCATCATTTATCTCTGATTGCAGAAGTATATCAATTATTTGTTTTATCACAAATTATACCCGATTTAAATGTTGCATTATATCTTTAGTTAATAAATATATATATATATATATATATATATATATATATATTAAATATTTAGTTGTGTTACTTGTCTTCAAACTAGCAAGGATCAAAAGGACTTAGAATTTCTTGGTTAATATTGTAGGAAGTTGTAAATCTCCCAATTTAAAGATTTGCATATTTCCATAAATACAATACTATTATAATATTTCAGCATAAATATTCTGACAGTATTTGGAGGCACTATGCTGAAATACATCAATGGTTCTGACAACTTGGATTTTTATACAGTCTAGCCATTACATTGCCCCCCCCCCTCCCCCGTATTTTGTTACCTTTGCATACACCCTATGCAAAAATGCATGTCAAAAATGACTTATGCATTTTCGACATGCGTTTTTGCATAGGGTGCATCAGTATAGCCCTGTAGTTCTTATTTATTGTCCATTGCAGGGGATGAGCACATGTTGCATGACTTATGCATTTTTCGACATGCGTTTTTTGCATAGGGTGCATCAGTATAGCCCTGCATTTCTAATTTATTTCTATTTATTGTCTATTGCAGGGGATGAGCACATGTTGCATGAATTATGCATTTTCGACATGCGTTTTTGCATAAGGTGCATCTATATAGCCCTGTATTTCTAATTGATTTACCAATATATACACATACTCTTTTGAAGAACATTTAACAGCTTCCCATTTGTGTATATTTTATCATTTAGAATTATTGCTCTCGCCCTAACGATCGCAGCGATACCTCACATGTGTGGTTTGAACACCGTTTCATATGCAGGCGCTACTCACGTATGTGTTCGCTTCTGCACTTGAGCTAGGTGGGACAAGGCACGTTTAAAATGTTTTTTTTTTCTTATTTATTTTACCATTTATTTTTACACTGTTCTTTTTATAAACAAAAATTGTGTCACTTTTATTCCTATTACAAGGAATGTAAACATCCCTTGTAATAGAAAAAAGTAGGGTTGTCCAGATACCGATACCAGTATCGGTATCGGGACCGATACCGAGTATTTGCGCTAGTACTCGTACTCGCGCAAATACTCCCGATACCAAAATAGAATACTTTTTTTTTATTTATTTTTTGTGACATCGAACACAAATTGGATGGCACCATTGGATGGCACTGATAGGTGGCACTGGCATTGATGGAATGGCACTCATAAATTGATGGCACTGATAGGTGGCACTGGTATTGATTGGGTGGCACTGATGAGATGCACTAATAAGCTGCCTCCCTGCACTGATGCACTAATGGGCACTGATCTGCACTGATAGGTGGCACTGGCTAGCTGCACTTTTGGGCACTGGCACCGATGAGCTGCACTGACAGTGATCACTCCTTCAATGATATGTAGTTTTCCAGTACCGTATGCTAAAAAACAGCCCCACACCATGATGTACCAGTTCTTCATAATTCTAAAGAAAATATCTTTGGTCTGTATTGTGGTTTGAAAACGGTCACATGACATTAAAAAAAAGTATCGGTATTCGGTATCGGCGACTACTTGAAAAAAAGTATTGGTACTTGTACTCGGTCCTAAAAAAGTGGTATCGGGACAACCCTAGAAAAAAGCATGACAGGTCCTCTTTAATATGAGATCTGGGGGCAAAAAGACCTCACACCTCATATTTACACTAAAATGCAATAAAAAATAAATAAAAAAATGTTCCTTTAAGAGCTATGAGTGAAAGTGACGTTTTGAAGCCACTTCCGCCCTGCAATGGTATGGAGACGGGTGGGGGCCATCTTCCCCTCAATCGTCTCCATACCACACACGGAAGAGGGCCTGATCGCCTCAGCTGCCGACAGCTCCGGTAAGTGTCGGAGGGCACCGGAGTGCGGTGGGCCCTCTACCACTACCGATAAAAGTGATCTAGCTGTGAATCAATACGAAAGAACACCATTATCAAAAACCAGATTGCCCGCTGAAGAAGAGGATACCGGGGTTATGGCAGCTAGCTGCTGACATAACAAAGATATCCCTCTTCAAACAGCCGACATATCGGCACGCGACGGTTCAGAAGTAGTTAATATTTATTTTTGTAACTTAATTTTGCATAAAACATTTAAGTATTATTTCATAAGATAATTTATGAGGGTGTGTTTAGGGGCGGAGACTGGTTGGGTAAGGCAACTGGTGGCGGGTAACCCTTAAGGTCTGGCTAGTAGCTCAGGACTGGTGTAAGGGTCGGGACTCATAATATTGGTATTTAATAATCAGTGGTAACCTAAATGTTTACATGAGACAAGTTGCAGAGATCCCACCCCGCTGCCTCCCATCTCCTGAGACTGCACTCAGTGACTTGGGTCTGAGACTATACAGACATATCCCTCCACCCGACACAGCCAGCAAGTAATCATGGGAGAATTGTTCTGTCAGAGATCATGCTAGATAGGGTTGTCCCGATACCACTTTTTTAGGACTGAGTACGAGTACCGATACTGTTTTTCAAGTAGTCGCCGATACCGAATACCGATACTTTTTTTTAAATGTGTCCCCAAATGCAGCCATTGTCTCCCCCATATCCAGCCATTGTCCCCCCCATATACAGCCATTGTCCCCCCACATATATGCAGCCATGTCCCCCCATATGCAGCCATTGTCTCCCCCATATCCAGCCATGTCCCCCATATCCAGCCATTGTCTCCCATATCCAGCCATGTCCCCCATATGCAGCCATTGTCTCCCCCATATCCAGCCATTGTCCCCCATATCCAGCCATTGTCCCCCCCCATATACAGCCATTGTCCCCCCCATATACAGCCATTGTCTCCCCCATATGCAGACATTGTCCCCCCATGCAGCTATCGTCTCCCCCATATGCAGACATTGTCCCCCCATGCAGCTATCGTCTCCCCCATATGCAGACATTGTCCCCCCATGCAGCTATCGTCTCCCCCATAGCCAGCCATTGTCTCCCCCATATCCAGCGATGTCCCCCTTACCTGTATCCCGCTGCCACCGAGCGCCGACTGGTAATACGCGCGGGAACATAACAGCTAAAGCTGTAATGATTCGCGCTGCGTATAGACACTCCCCCTTGCTCGGGATTGGACAGTTCACCCGAGCAAGGGGGAGTGTCTATGCGCGATGCGAATCATTACAGCTATTCAAAGCTGTAATGTTCCCGCCGCGTATTACACAGTCGGCGGCAGCGGGGATGCGGCGAACAGCGGCGGGATGCGGCGTTGCGTCGGCGGCTGCAGCGGCGGGTGGGGGGGTCGTACTATTTGCGCGAGTACGAGTACTCCCGCAAATACTCGGAATTGGTCCCGATACCGATACTAGTATCGGTATCGGGACAACCCTAATGCTAGACCCGGGTATGGGGCATGAACATTTTGGGGGCGTAAGAACATTTTGCGGGCAGCTAAACCCCAGAATCTCCATAAATCCAGTCTAGATACATATATTGTGTCTGCAGCACAGAGAAGGAAGATTATCCGAGAGAAATACAGGAATACAGGACGGGGAACACAGCTCAGGAAAGTGACCAGGGGATTACAGGCTGATATCACCCAGTGCCCGCCCTACTCTGGACCAATCAGTGAGCAGTATGGGTGGAGGAATGGATTTAGTGTTAATGACCCACCTGTGCTGATCTCTGTAGGAGTGTCCTCCTCTATAAATGTCCCCGTTATTCCATCCTCCTCCATAGACTGCTGATCATCCCTCACATACGTCTCTTCTTCTTCTGATTTCACCTCAAATTCTATATCGATTGGATCTCCACTCTAAATCAAGAGAATGAGAGAGAATATCATCTGTAAGATATAAACTTTACTATTGTGACATCATACAGAAAATCCACACATTGTCTCTATTAGTGTGTTTTATAACCTACGTCCCACCAACCTTGCAAAAGGGAGGGATAGTGTGACCTTCCTGTGTGGAATCCCGGGAATACAGAGGACGGGGACACCTCTCTGGTGGGTTCCTGGTATTAGGTGGCTCCATCATATCCTTGTGTCCTTCTGAAAACTCCTCCATCACTCCATACTCCTCATCCTCCTCTTTATACTCTTCTTTAACATCAATATTATCATCCCTGAGGTTTCCACTCTGAATATATAATAAAACATTCATTGTAACAAACATGCTGTGTATAAATCAGAACTACCAATAATTGTCACTCATCTACCTGATGGTGGTGGGGGATGGTGTGACCTTCCTGTGTGGAATCCCGGGAATACAGAGGACGGGGACATCTCTCTGGTGGGTTTCTGTATCTGGATGACTCCACCATGGTGTCCTGGTACAGATCTTTGTGTCCTTTTAGAGACTCTGACTCCTCCATCACCCCATCCTCATCATCCTCCTCTTTTATCTCTTCTTTAACCTCAACTTTAGGATCTCTCAGGTTTCCACTCTGAATATAGAATAAAAATGACATCAATGGTAACAATGCAGATAATGTACAGATCCTAATGATACTATCAGTGATTGTTCCTCATCTACCTGATGATGGTGGGGGATGGTGTGACCTTCCTGTGTGGAATCCCGGGAATACAGAGGACAGGGACATCTCTCTGGTGGGTTCCCATTACTGGATCCATCTGTAGGAAACACACACACTGACTGAATACATTGTTTCTATGTGTTTATCAGATGATGGGGGGGATCTAGGTGGAGCCTCCGTACTGCTCTCTCCTTTACAATAAAGTCTCCTCTTACCTGGTGATGTGAGGGGCGGCTGATTCTCCATCATGACGTCCTTGTAGAGATCCTTGTGTACTTCTAAATACTCCTACATAGGGAAATAGACAGTGACATCACCTGATACTTACAAAGATAAAGTCATCATCCAGACACATCCCTTGTGTTGAACCTTCACAGACATCAGGAATAGTTATTTCCTCCTCCATAAAGATTATAAAATCAAAAACAAGTATCATAAGTCCACCTCTAACTAAAACCCCCAACCTGTATTATCGTATAATCTGTTAGTATAAACTGAAATGAAGAGAATGTTCCGGCCTTGTAAGTGGGGGAATGTTCTGACCCTGAAGGGGTTAATCTAGGTCTCCACACTATATATGTGTGTATCACCATCTGCTGGAGATAAAAGATGTCACAGTGACTATGGAGGAAGAGGACGGACATGACGGGGGTTACTGGGTGTAAATAGAAGATAAGATCTTATTACCTCCTCTGCTGCCTCTTCCAGCGATGTCTCCTCTCTAATTCCTCCTGACTCACCTCTCACCCGGAACTTCCTGTCTGTCCCTGACATCATTTCCTGTCTTCCATAGAGACTTCTTCTCTCTATGGTAGAAGTGAGATCACCATCTTGTGGAGATCAGAGGAACTGCAGCCCAGAGAAACGTCTCATAGTCTGAACACGGCCTTGTGCTGTGTGTGTATGTACTGTACAGAGGCGGCTCTCTAATTAGGAAAGTTAGGTGGTCACCTACAGGGGCATTGCGGCCACCTAATTTGCCTACCATATGTGTGGGAGAAAATGTCCCCTGGTTGGTGACCCCGGGCTGGACTGGCTGTAGGAAATTCCGGGGCCGAATGTCCTAACAAGAACTGCCTTCCCCCAAGCTCCCCTTTCACTCACTGCCCCTCCCATCACACACTCTGCCAATCAGATGTTACATCACAACAGGGCTCTGCAGCCCTGTATCCAATGAGGGCGCTGCTGACATCTTCCTTTTCATCCACCGTGTGTGCCTGGCACTCTGTACTGTGTATGCAACAAATGCTCAGAGGGGCATGAAGATGCCGGGAGGAGACCAGAGATGACAGGGGTGATGTGCTTAGGACTGGACACAGGTGAATGTCTGTATAGTTTCTGACCATCTCCTGTATCGTGAAGTCAAGAGTGGGAGTGCTGCCAGGACAGGGGTCACGGGTGGAGTCAGACGTGTGTGGACTGTGGAGAGAAGAAAATAGGAGCCACCAAGCTGAAGTCCAGAGAGGACCATCTGACTGAGCCCTGCATGGTGCACCTGAGAGGAGGCCAGATGGAGGGGGATCAGTGATGTAAGGAGGGAGTGAATACAGTAAGGAAAGGGAGCACTGCTATAAAGGTTCCCCCGTATATCAGTAACCCCCCTGTCCTTAATGCATTAACTCTGCGGAAGGTGGTCTGTGGTCACTAGAGTCCCCTCACATCATAGTTCCCTTTGGAACTCTGTGGACCCTGATATAAAGGGAAACTCTAATGTAAATGGGAATGCTGTGCACTCTGATATAAGGTGATCTCTGGTCACCAGAGCCCCCTCTTACATCATAGTTCCCCTTTACAAGAAAGTCCCTTTACATCAAAGGTCCCCTTGCTCTGTAAAGGGGAATCCTGCAGACTCTGATGTAAGGGGGAACTCTGTGCTGGTTGGGTTATATTACCCTGACCTTCATGTAAATGGAGAAATATGGGTTTTGTTGCTCGTTGCAGCCGCACAAATTGTATCTATATTTGTGTGTGTGTAATATATATATATATATATATATACACAAATCCAATGTTTAATGATCTTTGATTAAAGAAGAATTGGTGAGAGAAAATTCTAGAAACTGTGAATTCATAGTTCAAAGGATTTACGGCTCTTTATATATGAAATTTATACATTTTATCACTTGAATTATTTTTCCCATTATGGGTGTGAGTGGGGCCTCATGTCCAAGTTTTGTCTGAGGCCTCACACAGCCTAGAGCCGCCTCTGGTACTGTATATCCTTATAGATGGGTCATGTCCACTCCCACCAAGGGGGAGAGAAATATATTACTGCCTAGTCCAGACTTTCTCAGCCAGGGTTCCTCCAAAGGGTTCTAGGCGTTCCTTGAGCAATGGACAATTTCTGTCTCTCTGTAACAACCAACATCAATGGGGGGAGGGCAGTCTTCCCACTGATGACGATGTAAGAATGTCCTTCTTCACTGACCTCTGATATAAGGGGGTCCTTCTCTTATTGGTCACCAATGTAATGGACCAATAAAGCGACCACTTAAAATGAGCTCTGGGTTTGGACATAATTTGGCTTGTTTAGGTGATTGGTGGTCACAAGTGTCCTAACACCCAGTGATGTACACCCACCAGGCTTATTCAGCTGTCAGCTGGGGATTTTCTGGTTGGCCGGTGAATGTAATGTTAATAAAAGTACAAAAAAATAGGATTTTTAAAACAGCTTACCTGTAAAATCCTTTTCTTGGAGTACATCACGGGACACAGAGTCTAGAAATTACTAAGTGGGTTATATGTTCCACCTTCAGGTGCTGGACACTGGTGTAATCAATTAGACAGGACGTTCCCTCCCTATATAACCCCTCCCATACTGGGAGCACCTCAGTTTTTGTAGCAAAGCAATAAGTGTCTCAATATCCCCCAAACAAGAGGGGTGGGAGCTCTGTGTCCCGTGATGTACTCCAAGAAAAGGATTTTACAGGTAAGCTGTTATAAAAATCCTATTTTCTTTATGGTACATCACGGGACACAGAGTCTAGTCATTACTAAGTGGGATGTCCCAAAGCAATGCTTACTGAGGGGAGGGAGACACAAATAACGCAGACCGCCATCAGACGTGAGGACCTATAATGCTGCCCGCAGCATACTGCACCAAAAAGCGGCATCCTTAGTAACTGGCTAAAAAACTGAGGTGCTCTCAGTATGGAGGGGTTATATAGGGAGGGAACTTCCTGTCTAATTGATTACACCAGTGTCCAGCACCTGAAGGTGGAACATATAACCCACTTAGTAATTACTAGACTCTGTGTCCCGTGATGTACGATAAAGAAGAAACTGTATGGACCCCCCCACCACCAAGAAATTCATACTAGACCCTTATTAGAGCATGCAGCCTGACTGCCCAGGGAAGGGTGGGGGGTGGGGAGTGAGCATGCCTCCTCCTGAACCATACCAAACCACATACCCTCAACATGGGGAGAGAATCTTGCCAAGTCCATTCCCTCCTGGTTGGAAAGTAGAACAAGTCCAATGTATGAGCTCGTATCGGGGAACATGAGGGATCTGTAAACATAAGACATCGGGAAATGTATATCTGTCTGTAGAACACGGGGGAGATATTGGAACTCTAATTCATGGTCACCTGGAAATAATGAAAAGGAGAAAGTCCATCCAAACCGTGAGATTGGTCAGAGACTAATTGGTATCATTCTGGGCATTGCCAGACTAGGTCTTGGTGACAGAGTGAAGGGTGATGCTGCTCATACTATATGTGACCCTCATCTACATCATGGACATCTTCTTCAGCTTCTTAGTAAATAGGATGAAAATCTTCCGTTTACATTGATACCCTGACAGTCTAATTAAAGCTAGTTATTTGTATGAATAAATACACATGAAGATGTCTGGCAAGCTAAAGCAATCCTAGAGAAGAGGTTGGGGATTCTGAGTAGTCATAGAAAGGCCCAGCACCCCAATAGTAGAGGAAGAGGTGGTCTGGTGACATGGAGAAGAAGACTCCGGTCAGTCTCTGGATCTCCATCATTGGAAACATGGTAAGAAAACAAATACAGCGGGATGGTGGAGGAGATGTTGGTGTCGGTGTGGAAATGGACAGAACACGGGATGATGACACTGAAAGAACAATACGGCTTCATTCTACGATATGTCAAGGAGGGAACCGTACAAGAGAGACTTTTCTCTCTAATTAATGTCAGTAGAAGACCCGGAGAAAGCCTGTTCTGACCACTGCACTCTGTACCCTGGGCAGTCTCTGACCATCTCCTGGAGCATGTCCACAGTCTCTAACCTTCTCTTGTATCATGTCTGCAATCTCTTACTTAAATACACTGCTAATAGTATTACAAAATTTCGATTCAGTGTACCTCTAGCAGGCATGATACAAGAGATCAATGCAGCCTCGCCAGTGCCTGTGGGATGCAGCCTACAAGTGCCTGTGGGATGCAGCCTCGCCAGTGCCCATAAGATGCAGCCTCGCCAGTGCCTGTGGGATGCAGCCTACCAGTGCCTGTCAGATGCAGCCTGCCTGTGCCCGGATGAGAGCGGCGATCTTCCTGTGTCATGGAGCTGGATTTGAATTGCCTGGGCCGCAGTAACAATGTCCCGCCTCTGGCTCCCCCAAGGTAGCACTTGAAACACTACGGTTACCAGTGCACTTGGCAGGCTTGGCATTTCCTAACTTCTTCCTATATTACTTGGCATCCCAGCTGGTGCTCATCCATGATTGGCTGTGCCCAGTTCCGGCCGATGCCTGTACCTCCACGGAGGGGGCTATCGCATCTTCCCTGGAAACCCTACATAATATTATCTACAGAGTCCGGGTCCCTGATCGCCCCGGCACCTCTCTACTTGCCACTTCCCTTTCCTCTATATCAGGGATATGCAATTAGCGGACCTCCAGCTGTTGCCAAACTACAAGTCCCATGAGGCATAGCGAGACTCTGACAGCATCAAGCATGACACCCAGAGGCAGAGACATGATGGGACTTGTAGTTTGGCAACAGCTGGAGGTCCGCTAATTGCTTATCCCTGCTCTATATTGTCACGAAAGTATCCAAACACACCTGGCTGAAATCTCCCAACAACCCCCTGTGGTTTAACCCTAATCTGCAGGAACTGTACTCCCTTCCTGATCCCAATTGCTGGTACTCCAAGGGGGTTAAATATTTATGCCACCTGCACAACGCTCAGGGCTTTAAATCTTTTTCTCAGCTACATTTAGACTTCGATCTACCGAGATCGTACCTATTTTATTACAACCAGCTCAGGCACACTATTCACAATATTCATGCCCAGTTTGGCTCCCTGAATGATCCCACCGACCTGCCCCCACTAAACTTGTCTCCACCTACTATGCAGCTCTAATGACTGACTTTAACCCCAGGTATCACAAAGCTCAGGTAAAGTGGACCTCTCTGGACCTCTCCCTGGTAGACGAGGACTGGTCAGAATTTAGTGATACGTATAAAACTTCAGTTATTGCTTCCCAGCACCGCATCATATAGGTCAACGTTTTTCATCAAACCCACCTCACTCCGGCTAGGTTACACAGGATGGGTCTTCTGCCCTCGGCTGCCTGTTTCAGCGGCTGTGGCCAGGAGGCCGATTTTCTACACTGCTTCTGGTCATGCCCAGTAGTTCCGGGACTTCTGGGAGGAAGTGGGTGCTTTCATCTCATCGGCGCTAGGCCTCCCAAACATAATACACCCCGAGAACTGCCTATTTTGGCAAATTACACCTATCATCACATGCCAAGAGACTGCTCCGCAAACTCTACTTCTATGTTAGAAAAGCTATTTTACTGTCCTGGAAGGGCGCACAGACCTCTCTGAGGTCCCTCTGGTTAAAACTTATTAATGATTCTATCCCACTGTATAAACTTATTTTTGAACTCCGGAAACGGAGCAAAACCTTCCACAATATTTGGGGTAGATGGTTGGCTAGTCCGCTAACCCTCTCCCAGCACTGATTGTACTACTCTTGATTGACCATTGATGGGCCGTGCCCCAGGGATCTATGCCCTGGTAATACACCTGAACCTTTTACCATTGTGCCTACTTTATATCTTTGCACTGATATCTGTTTATTTTTCTATGTTTGAGCATATTGCCTACTGTTTATGACCAGATTGTCTGGTGGGATTGTTGTTGTTTTTTGTGTTTCTTTCTGTTTGTTGGTTTGTCTTAAATCAAATAAAAATATCTTTAAAAAAAACTAAATAATGTCCCGCCTCCAGTGGTCACGTCACACTGATTCAATGTCCCGGCATTGGATCAGTGTGCCGTCTATCACAGGAGGCGGGACATTGTTACTGCGGCTCTGGCAATTCATCTCCCTGACACAGGAAGATCACCACTCTGCAAGGAGAGGAGGAGGGAGGGGAGGATGGGACCTTGAGCCATCAGGATGACACCCCGCAATGGGCGGACCCCCGGAGGCACCGCGTATGTGCAATTATCTTCACTTTTTTTTCTTTCGGCAATATGCTGAAAAAAACATTTTGGGACGATATGTTTCGGCCGATTACATTTTGGAGCATCCCTAATCATAAAAACACCTCTTAATAAAACCTCCATCCCGAATTATTGTATAATCTGTTATTATAAACGGAAAAGCTGAAAACACACATTTCCGAAATGAAGAGAATGTTCCGGCCCCGTAAGTGGTGGAATGTTCTGACCCTGAAGGGGTTAATGTACGACTCCACACTATATATGTGTACATACCTCCCAACTTTCTGAGATGGGAATGAGGGACTTCTATTAGCAAAAGTATGTAGGCATAGGACACACCCCCTGACACACCCCTTAATGGAGAAACATTAAAAAAAAAAAAAATCGGCCAAACCCACAAGTGCATTTTTACCACTAATATTCCTTTATATTGGCTTTTGGAATTTACAAATGCAGCAGAAAAATGTAGAAATTGGATGGAAGGTTTAGCACCGGGAAAGACTTTCTGATAGATAAATAGTGCATTTTATATACATGTGTAGCGCTCACCCCGAAGGAGCCGCTGGATAGTTTGGGATCGGCGTATTAAGTTATCAAGTTCTCTTGTCTAGGGGTAATACTTGTGAGTGTGGATAAGGAGCAAGTGTCCAGACAACAGCGTGAGTTTTCAAAGCTTTATTCCAAGGCCAACATAGCCAACATCAACATGGTACACGATAGAGAAAGGTTGATGAGTAAAGAGAAAACTGCATTATCAGGCCTTGGATATCAAAAGCATAGAGAGCAAGCCTGCTCTCGGCACAGACAGTTAAAAAGGTCGCCACTCCCGCCGGAGTGGGTAAAGCGCCCCCCCTGGACAGGCGATTAGCTTGAGCCTGGCAGCCAAAGGGTCACTTGCAAATAAAGTCACAGGGAGGAAACAGGGCCTCTGCCACAGGCCTGGTGGATTTTTGAATATGGTCAAAGATTAGAACTAGCGAATCCTCCCAGTACGTCCAACTTAGGGTCACCAATTGACAGCTGAAATATACCTGTCACATGGCGTGGTGACCGGATCCTCGATGGTTCGTCCAGACCTCGCAGACAACCTCTGTATCTAGGTTCTCCAGAGCCGATTCCCCATCGTACAGCTCCCAGCTTAGTATCTGGGACCCAGCAAGCCGCTGGGGTCCCTCTTAACATCAAGGTGAGACTCCGCTTGGTGCGTAGCTTCGGCCAGGCAGGCCTCAATGGCGGGGCACATGGATGCACGCACCCTGAAGGTGGATGCCGCACCTGGAACTCGGGCCCCGCGTAGAACAGAACTACTCATGGCGGCCGCCACAGATATACCCGCCGCCAGCATGCCTGAGAGGGAAAACCCCTCTGATTGGCTGCTGGGGAAGGTGGGTCTGTCAGAACCCCTCTAGCGCCAACTGTCGCCCAGGGGTGATAACACACCCCTGCCACGCAGACTGACCTATGAGGCAGTTCCAAACTGGCAACAGCACAAACTAAACAATTTGTGAGTGGGAGCAACTTAAATCTCCCATTCCCCACTAACTTTAGCGTAACGCCCCACTAACTAAAGGGGGGGGGGCGCTACACATGTATACAGATCAGACCAACATGAGGGACACATGAGGAGGAAAGAGTTTGTTGTGAATGAGGGACAGTCCCTCCAAATCAGGGACAGTTGGGAGGTATATGTGTGTATTATCATCTGCTGGAGATAAAAGACGTCGCAGTGACTATGGAGGAAGAGGACGGACATGACGGGGTTACTGGGTGTAAATAGAAGATAAGATCTTATTACCTCCTCTGCTGCCTCTTCCAGCAACGTCTCCTCACTACTTCCTCCCGACTCACCTCTCACCCGGAACTTCCTGTCTGTCCCTGACATCACTTCCTGTCTTCCATAGAGACTTCCTAACTCTATGGTAGAAGTGAGATCACCACCTTGTGGAGCTCAGAGGACATGCAGCCCCGAGAAACGTCTCGTAGTGTGAACAAGGCCTTGTGCTGTGTGTGTATGTACTGTATATCCTTATAGATGGGTCATCTCCACTCCCACCAAGGGGGAGAGAAATATATTACTGCCTAGTCCAGCCTTTCTCAGCCAGGGTTCCTCCAAAGGGTTCTAGGGGTTCCTTGAGCAATGGACAATTTCTGTCTCTCAGTAACAACTGACATCAATGATCTGTAAGGAGGGCAGTCTTCCCACTGATGACATATAAGAGGGTCCTTCTCCCATTGACCACCAATGTAAGGGACCACTACACTGACCACTGATATAAGGAGAAATTCCATCCAAACCGTGAGATTGGTCAGAAACTAATTGGTATCATTCTGGGCATTGCCAGACTAGGTCTTGGTGACAGAGTGAAGGGTGATGCTGCTCATACTATATGTAACCCTCATCTACATCATGGACATCTTCTTCAGCTTCTTAGTAAATAGGATGTACATTTTCACAATCCTATATGTAGCTCCTGTTGAGTAGGTGCTTTTTTGTAAATTTAGTTATCTGAGCTGTAGTTGACTCAGAATATTATGCCAAATTGTGGGTTTCTGTTCAGTTCACCTGTGTTGCACATCTTCCACTTGACTGTGGGTGTCGCTGTCACCAGGAGTCAAGGTCGGAATGGCAATGGGCTGGGGGTATTGAGTGCCTTCTTTCCAGAAGCAGCCCAGTGGGTGTGGTCTGCCCGCTGTGCATTCTGGATAGGGTGCTTGGGGGGCACCGATCAGGAATGCGTTACCAGTATTTTCCAGTCTCGGGGCATGCTGGCCCGAGGCTCCACAACTGAGAGTAGGCCCAGGAGTTTCTGGGGCCTACTGTTCCAGGGGTGGTCCTGTGCTGTCTTGCCTGCGGGAAGAAGCCGAACAATTGGGGACTCAATTGGAGGACGCATCCTGGCCAATTTACCCCACTGTGCTGCCGGCCTGGCTGAAAGATTCTGGCAAGTGGACTGTGTGCTTTCTTTGGAGCTTTGCAGAGTGTGTGGTTGCATGATCTTGTGGCAGAAAACTGTGTGACGACTCGACAACACTCATCAAGTCTGTGGCAGAGACTTTGAACAAGCTTTGCACCGGCTGCTAGGTCAGTGAGCGAGGCCTATCCGGTAGTTGCTGAATCCAGTGTGGAACCGATTTGTCCTCTGGATCTAAGACTGTACGCATGATCCACAAGCAAGGTACCTGAATCTCCCCTATCCCTCCACCCCTCTGATGAACCTTGTTTAATAAAACCCTTGAAGAAAAAGAAATTAAGTGTTGGTGCGGACATTTGTGAATAACTCTTCAAGAGGGACCCCTGGGACGAGTGTGGTGAACAGTAAGGTAACGGCAGGCCCAAATCTAAACCAGCAGCTCCTTCGGGGGTAGTGCTACATATAGAAGAGGTTGGGGGTCCTGAGTAGTCATAGAAATGCCCAGCACCCCGATAGTAGAGGAAAAGGTGGTCTGGTGACATGGAGAAGAAGACTCCGGTCAGTCTCTGGATCTCCATCATTGGAAACATGGTGAGACAACAAATACAGCGGGATGGTGGAGGAGATGTTGGTGTCGGTGTGGAAATGGACAGAACACGGGATGATGACACTGAAAGAACAATACGGCTTCATTCTACGATATGTCAAGGAGAGAACCGTACAGGAGAGACTTTTCTCTCTAATTAATGTCAGTAGAAGACCCTGACCTCTGTATATGATATACTCCTGACCCCTGTATATGATATACTCCTGACCTCTGTATATGATATACTCCTGACCCCTGTATATAATATACTCCTGACCCCTGTATATGATATACTCCTGACCTCTGTATATGATATACTCCTGACCTCTGTATATGACATACTCCTGACCTCTGTATATGATTTACTCCTGACCCCTGTATATGATTTACTCCAGACCCCTGTATATGATATACTGCTGACCCCTGTATATGATATACTCCTGACCACTGTATATGACATACTCCTGACCTCTGTATATGATATACTCCTGACCTCTGTATATGATATACTCCTGACCCCTGTATATGATATACTCCTGACCACTGTATATGACGTACTCCTGACCTCTGTATATGACGTACTCCTGACCCCTGCATATGATGTACTCCTGACCTCTGTATATGATATACTCCTGACCACTGTATATGATATACTCCTGACCCCTGTATATGATATACTCCTGACCTCTGTATATGATATACTCCTGACCCCTGTATATGATATACTCCTGACCTCTGTATATGATATACTCCTGACCACTCTATATGATATACTCCTGACTACTGTATACGATATACTCCTGACCCCTGTATACGATATACTCCTGACCTCTGTATATGATATACTCCTGACCCCTGCACTCTAGGCCCATTATTCAGGGTTACCTCTAACCGGATGACCTGTGAAGGCTTTTAACCACTTCCCACCCGGTCTATAGCAAAATGAGAGTCGGGAAGTGGTTCAATTATCCTTACTGGCGTGTTTGCGCGCCCTAGGGGGTCAGTCAGTCTGACACACCACAACACCTTTGACGGAGACTCTTTACCACGTGATCTACTGTGTCCAATCACGGCAGATCACAGTGTAAACAGCAAGAGCCGTTTATCGACTTTTCCTCACTCGCATCTAACAGAGAGTAGAGGAGAGCCGAATCAGCTGCTCTCCTGACAGGGGGGTCTATGCTGATTGTTTATCAGTGCAGCCCCCCCCCATGGATGCCCATCCAGGACCACCAAGGATATGCCGAGCAATGCCTGCCAGTGCATCAGTGATGCTTATCAGTGCCTTATCAGTGGCCATCCATGTTGCCTATCAGTGCTGCATGCCAGTACCCATCCGTGCCGCCTTATCAGTACCCATCAGTGTTGCCTATAAGTGTCACTTATGAGTGCCGCCTGATCAGTGCCCATCAGTGAAGGAGAAAACATTAATTTACAAAATTTTATAACAGAAACAAAGAGAAATGTTTTGTTATTATTATTAATTCATTACGTTCCATTCGTTTAGATGCGGCATTCGTTATTTCGGATAATTCGTATCTTCGGATAAATTCATATTCATTACGTTCACTAACAGCTAAATTTGAAAAGAAAATTCCGATACCGATAATTTGTTATTATTTTGGATTTTCGAATTTTGAATTTCCGCATGTTAAAATTTATTCAAATGAATGAATGTCGATCATAACTAATGACCCGAAAAACGAAGAAACAAATGAAAGGAAAACAAAGAAATGTTGGGTCAGTGCACATGTCTACAGCTTAGTAGATGATAAATTAGACAGATAACTGAGAAGCCGCAGATGTCACTCGCTAACAAGCTTTTAGATGTTTTACGAAGTTCCAAGGAATGTCTATACAAGAGGAAATCTATATGTTGTAAACGCCTAGAAGAGGCCACTTGGCATCCTGGCGTGAGTCGCTCCTTTCCCTGGTGAAATAAAAGGTTTGTTTTCCTGGAGTCCGTGTCCGGAGTCCATTCCTGGTTTCCCAGAACTCAAAGAGCCGTTTTGCTGCAACATTTATCTGGTGCATTGGCCGGGAAACCAGGTGTGACGGCTGTGACAGGTGACAACACCACCAGCAATTCTTCTCATTCCACCGACACACACAACTTTTTTTTCTCTTCAATACATTTTTTTATTATAATTTTTACTTCTAAACAGATTACAGTCATAGAATCAGGAAATAGTAAAAAGGTAGAAATGCGATTGGTCAGGAAAATGACTTGTCTGGAATGTGGAGGCGGAGTCGTACAATACAATACACAACGTGTTCCATTAATATAACAAAGTATTGTAGAAAAGATCACACCATAGAAAATGGGGGAAAAGGAGAAAATAAACCCGGATATTAAGGGGAAATTTGTGTACGAGGAACACCTTAACAATCACCACCATTTTATTCTCTAGGGTATTAGAAAATATATATAATGTTTGGGGGTTTTAAGTAATTTTCTAGCAAAAAAATCTGTTTAATCTTGAAAGCACCAAGTCTGAAAAACAGGCCACGGTCCTTAAGTGGTTAATAATCAATTCCACTTCTATATCCCGGGGGGAAGGACATGAAAGAAAAAACACAAGTACCATAGTGCTCTCTGCTTCTGAATTTATTATAAAAGCCCCCCCTAAAAAGTTACATTTACAATAAAAACAGCAAGTATCAGATCACCAGCTCACTCACCGCCGATCGACATTCACATTAGATTTTATTAATGATTGATTGTAATATGTTTATAAAGTGATATAAGCTCATGAAATGTGGGAGGGGTAACTCGGCTCGTTGGTCTAGGAGTACGATTCTCGCTCGGGGTGCGAGAGGTCCCGTGTTCATATCCTGGACAAGCCGTAGTTTTATATATTATTATTATTTTTTAGGATCGGTGTACAATTGATTTTTCATATATGTGATTGATTCATACATATTTATGTTTTCTATAATCATTTTTAATGAATGGATAACGAGGTCCTAATAAAGATAGAATTTGTCCCGGTAGATAAAGATATACATAGGAACATCTTTTCATTTTATTTTAGACTTGTTTTTTTATTGTATGTATATGGCGATACATCGCACACTCATGTGGAGATTAGATTGTAACGGGACATTACCACGGAGCTCAGCGGTGTGATCGAGTGAGAGCGCCCTGCTGGTTTGCAGATTCAGGCGACACGCTCTCCAGCTCTATGAATGTGAGCTCTGTAGTCACAGGAAGAGGGCGTGTCCTCACCGACTGTGGTGATGCCTGAACGGTTGTCTAGGCAACAGGCAGGTATATAAGGTTTCACCTCATTTGACCCACCCATCTACTGACGAAGGCCAATGAGAGGCCGACACGCGTTTAGAAGGGAGGAGCCCTATCTGTGATGTCAGGCGAAGCGCCGTGGGTCTAGATCGGCGGTGAATGAGCTGGTGATTTGATACCTGCTGTTTTTATTGTTATTTCTTGTAAGTGTAACTTTTTAGGGGACTCTCGCTATGACTAAGCACTAGTTTCAGTGCAAAACGCGTCAGCAGTCGGGTTTTATTTTGCTGTGACTTGTAGTGCTGTCCTTCTTTTAATAAAGGCGACAATTTGTTCAGAGTGCGGCTGTCCAGAGACAATTTTTGTTCCTGTGTAACTTTTTAGGGGGGTCTTTTATAATAAATTCAGAAGCAGAGAGCACTATGGTACTTGTGTTTTTTCTTTCATGTCCTTCCCCCCAGGATATAGAAGTGGAATTGATTATTAACCACTTGGGATCCTCGCGCCGTCTATTGACGGCTACAGCGGGGATCCCAAAAGCCAAAGTGCCGTCAATTGACGGCCGCCCCTTTGGGCGGTCCCCGCGCGCGCTCCAGAGCGTGCAGCGGGGAAATTTTGTTTTGGCCGTGTCCCTTGGACACAGCCAATTAGAGATCGCCGCAAACGGCCAATCAGAGTGGCCGTTTGCGATGCGATCTGGGCGGCCAATGAGAGGAGATCTCAAATGTAAACATATGAGATCATCTCTCATTGCCGCCTCTCCCTCCTCACACAGAGACAGCGTGTGAGGAGAGAGAAGTTCTGTGAGTGATAATCGTTACAGTGTTACAGTGTTACACAGTGTTACAGTGCCTGCCATCCATCCCAGTCCCATCCACCAGTGCCATCCATCCCAGTGCCATCCACCAGTGCCATCCATCCCAGTGCCATCCATCCCAGTGCCATCCATCCCAGTGCCATCCATCCCAGTGCAAGCCATCCCAGTGCCGCCAATCAGTTCCCACCTGTGCTGCCAATCAGTGCCCGCCTGTGTGCCAATCAGTGCCCGCCTGTGCCGCCAATCAGTGCCCGCCTGTGCCGCCAATCAGTGCCTGCCTGTGCCGCCAATCAGTGCCTGCCTGTGCCGCCAATCAGTGCCCACCTGTGCCGCCAATCAGTGCCTACCTGTGCCGCCAATCAGTGCCCGCCTGTGCCGCCAATCAGTGCCCGCCTGTGCCGCCAATCAGTACCTGCCTGTGCCGCCAATCAGTGCCTGCCTGTGCCGCCAATCAGTGCCTGCCTGTGCCGCCAATCAGTGCCCACCTGTGCCGCCAATCAGTGCCTGCCTGTGCCGCCAATCAGTGCCTGCCTGTGCCGCCAATCAGTGCCCGCCTGTGCCGCCAATCAGTACCTGCCTGTGCCGCCAATCAGTGCCTGCCTGTGCCGCCAATCAGTGCCTGCCTGTGCCGCCAATCAGTGCCCACCTGTGCCGCCAATCAGTGCCCACCTGTGCCGCCAATCAGTGCCCGCCTGTGCCGCCAATCAGTGCCCGCCTGTGCCGCCAATCAGTACCTGCCTGTGCCGCCAATCAGTGCCTGCCTGTGCCGCCAATCAGTGCCCACCTGTGCCGCCAATCAGTGCCCGCCTGTGCCGCCAATCAGTGCCCATCTGTGCCGCCAATCAGTGCCCGCCTGTGCCGCCAATCGGTACCCGCCTGTGCCGCCAATCGGTACCCGCCTGAGCCGCCAATCGGTACCCGCCTGAGCCGCCAATCGGTGCCTGCCTGTGCCGCCAATCAGTGCCCGCCTGTGCCGCCAATCAGTGCCCGCCTGTGCCGCCAATCGGTACCCGCCTGTGCCGCCAATCGGTACCCGCCTGAGACGCCAATCGGTACCCGCCTGAGCCGCCAATCGGTACCCGCCTGTGCAGCCAATCGGTACCCGCCTGAGCCGCCAATCGGTGCCCACCTGTGCTGCCAATCGGTGCCCACCTGTGCTGCCAATCAGTGCCCACCTGTGCTGCCAATCAGTGCCCATCAGTGAAGGTTTAGCACACACCAGCAAAATGTCCAAAAGGTCCTATTCCCTTCAGGAGGCTTTCCAAATAATTTCTGCCCCCGACGAGAGCAACGTGGAGCTCTCTCTTTCAGAGTCCCTTTCCAACTCTGATTCGGAGTTTGACGTCGCTTATGAGCCAGCCATCAGTAGCGCAACACTGAGTGACTCAGAGGAGGAAGATAGCCGGCCGGCTAAACGAAGGCGTGAGGAGGCAGTGCCATCCACCAGCACCGCAGTGCCATCTGCCAGCACCGCAGTGCCATCTGCCAGCACCGCAGTGCCATCTGCCAGCACCGCCGTGCCATCTGCCAGCACCGCAGTGCCATCTGCCAGCACCGCAGTGCCTCGGCAACAAACTTCCAGGACCCATGCCAGCCTTCCCTATGCCCTTCAGAACCCCTTGTGGCTTCCTGCTACTTCAGGAGAAGCCAACATTCCCCCTTTCACGGCCCAGCCAGGAATCCAAGTGAACACGGAGAATTTTACCCCACTCGATTATTTTAACCTCATGTTTACAGAGGACATGCTATCCGAAATTGTGGCCCAGTGCAACCTATTTGCACAGCAATTTATTGCAAACAATCCCACGTCCTACTATGCCCGTCCCTTCCAGTGGAGAGACCTTACGTTGGACGAGTTCAAAATTTTTTTAGGCCTCACATTTTGTATGGGACTCAACCCAAAAAACACTTCACGTGCCTTTTGGTCCAAAAAGCCGATCTACCACATGCCCATCTTCTCCACCATAATGCCCAGAGCCCGATACTTTGCCATAATGAGATTCCTACATTTCAACGACAATACCCAGTGCCACCCCCGAAATCACCCAGATCATGACAGGCTCTTCAAAATCCGGCCCTTACTCAATTATTTTTCCGAGAAATTCCCCCAATTGTACACCCCGGACCAACACATCTGTGTGGATGAGTCCCTTATCAAATTTAGTGGCAGACTCCAAATAAAACAATTCATGCCCAGCAAAAGAGCCCGCTATGGTGTGAAGGTCTACAAATTGTGTGACCGAGTCACAGGATACCTGTATGCCTACAGAGTATACGAAGGCAAGGACACCCAGATCAATCCCCCTAATTGCCCAGACTACTTGGGATCAAGTGGCAAAATTGTTTGGGAACTAATCAACCCCCTATTAGACAAAGGATACCATCTATACGTAGATAATTTCTACACCTCTCTTCCCCTGTTCCACAACCTGCACCGGAAGCAGACGCCAGCATGTGGCACCGTCCGAAACAATAGGAAAGGCTTTCCTCAAAGCCTGGTGAACCAAAAGTTGAAAAGAGGAGAATCAGCAAGTCTGCGTAACAATGCGGTTTTGGCGGTGAAGTGGAAGGACAGAAGGGATGTCTATATGCTATCTACTATCCACAATGACACCATTGTTGAAACCCGCAGAAGGCGTGGCACCACCATCCGAAAGCCCACTTGCATCCAGGACTATAATTTGTTTATGGGGGGGGTCGACTTTAATGACCAGATGCTTGAGCCCTATCTTGCCACAAGAAGAACGTACCATTGGTACAAAAAAGTTGCCATTTATTTTTTTCAATTGGCCATATACAATTCTTTTGTAATTTACAGCAACTCCACCCAAAACCCCAAACGCTTCCTTGGCTACCAAGAGGACCTTATCACTGCCCTTATTTTCCCCAACGATGCACCCCAAACCATCCGATCTGATGTTTTAAGTCGTCTCGCCGAGCGTCATTTTCCCGATAAAGTCCCTCCCACAGAAACAGGCCGACGACGTCAAAAACGATGCAAGGTATGCGCCAGTGAAGGAGTCAGACGAGACACAGCTTACCATTGTGCCGATTGTCCTTCCAAACCAGGCCTCTGTATAATTGACTGTTTTCGCCGTTACCACACCAAACTAAAGTATTAATCCTCCGTTCCTGCCTTCACACACCTTCACACCCCTTATGCCACCGCCTGCTCTGTAACTGACCCCGGCTTGTTTTTTGACCACGATTCTGCCTAACGATTTTGTAATGCCTCTGCCCGATTTGGAATTGACCCTGGACTGTTTTTTCGACCATTCTTCTGCCCAACGATTCTGTACTGCCTCTGCCTGATCTGGAACTGACCTCGGACTGTTTGACCATGTTTTTGCCTGCCTCATGGACTGATCTTGTACCCTGCTACTGGACTAGTGGGAACACAGGGGTCTCACATATGTGAGGGGCGCCAGAAAAGTTTTTCTGGATGAAGAAAACTTTTTCGTTTTCTCATCCTAGATTAGGGTCTGGTTGCCCGGAGGCTTCAAAGAGATTTGGGTGGGAGAAGCCTCTACCCCTGTCCCCATTCTGTCCTGAACGAGGCCCTACTTCTGCCTGCTGCCTGTAGGACCTATGCCATCATGCCTCTGCCTGTTGCATGAACTGACCACCTGCACTAACCCTGACGGGACAGTATCCCTGCCTGGACGTTGCTGACCAAGTCCCTGCCTGCTGCCTGGACCAGTGCTATCCTGCTGTAGAACTGCGCTACTATTACCACAGGTAATCTTTTGTTTACGCTTTGCTCAGCATAATGTATTTTGAGGTGTAATTCTTGGTATGTGCATACTATGTGTCTCTGGAACACCTGACGGTGTTCCTTGCATGTTGGATCTCTGTATGTGGTCAGGCTATGTAGAAGTCTCACACACGTGGTATTGTTGTACTCAGGAGGAGTAGCAGAATGTATTTTGGGGTGTAATTTTTGCTATCTAAATGCTATGTGTTGGAAATATCTTAGAAACATACAACTTTGTGTAAAAAAAAATGAGTTTTCATTTTTCTTCCACATGTTCCAAAAACTTCTGGAAAAAAATGAACCATTCAAAAGACTCATTATGCCTCATAGATTATACGTTGGGGTGTTAGCTTTCCAAAATGGGGTCAGTGTGTTGGTAATTCCATTGTCCTGGTGTTCCAGGGCCTTCAAAAGTGTAATAGGTAGTCAACTAGTTAGATGTGCAATTTATGCTCCTAAAACCCCTGATGGCGCTTCCTGCATGTTGGGCCTCTGTATGTGGCCAGGCAGTAAAAAAGTCTCACACATGGGGTATCATTTTACTCAGGAGGAGTAGCAGAATGTATTTTGGGGTGTAATTTTTGATATGTACATGCTATGTGTTGGAAATATCTTATCAATGGACAACTTTGTGTAAAAAAAATGCGTTTTCATTTTTTTTCCACATTTTCCAAAAACTGCTGGAAAAAAATAAACCGTTCAAAAGACTCATTATGCCTCATAGATTATACGTTGGGGTATTAGCTTTCCAAAATGGGGTCACTTTGTGGGTAATTCCATTGTCCTGGTGTTCCAGGGCCTTCAAAAGTGTAATAGGTAGTCAACTAGTTAGATGTGCAATTTATGCTCCTAAAACCCCCGATGACGCTTCCTGCATGTTGGGCCTCCGTATGTGGCCAGGCAGTGAAAAAGTCTCACACATGGGGTATCGTTTTACTCAGGAGGAGTAGCAGAATGTATTTTGGGGTGTCATTTGTGGTATGTACATGCTATGTGTTGGAAATATCTTATCAATGGACAACTTTGTGTAAAAAAAATGCGTTTTCATTTTTTTTCCACATTTTCCAAAAACTGCTGGAAAAAAATAAACCGTTCAAAAGACTCATTATGCCTCATAGATTATACGTTGGGGTATTAGCTTTCAAAAATGGGGTCACTTTGTGGGTAATTCCATTGTCCTGGTGTTCCAGGGCCTTCAAAAGTGTAATAGGTAGTCAACTAGTTAGATGTGCAATTTATGCTCCTAAAACCCCTGATGGCGCTTCCTGCATGTTGGGCCTCCGTATGTGGCCAGGCAGTGAAAAAGTCTCACACATGGGGTATCGTTTTACTCAGGAGGAGTAGCAGAATGTATTTTGGGGTGTCATTTGTGGTATGCACATGCCATGTGAGAGAAATAAGCTATTACAATGACAATTTTGAGAAATTTTTTAAATGAAAAATAAAAATCTTTATTTTGCAAAGTATTGTGGGAAAAAAACACAATTTCAAATAACTCACCATGCCTCTTACTAAATACCTTGGGATGTCTACTTTCCAAAAAGGGGTTATTTTGGGGGCATTTGTACTTTCCTGGCTTGTTAGGGTCCCAAGAAATGAGATAGGCCTTCAGTACATCAGATGTGACAATTTTTTATGATTTGCACTATAGCTTGTAGACTCTAAAACTTTCACACAGACCAAATAATTTCCAAAAATGTTGGGTTATTTTTATCAAAGACATGTAGCAGTATAAATTGTGGCCAAAATTTATGAAGAAATATTAATAATTTGCAAAATTTTATCACAGAAACTAAGAAAAAATCATTTTTTTTCCAAATTTTTGGTCTTTTTTCATTAATAGCGCAAAAAATAAAAAACCCAGAGGTGATCAAATACCACCAAAAGAAAGCTCTATTTGTGGGAAAAAAAGGACAAAAAAATCATTTGGGTACAGTGTTGCATGACTGAGTAATTGTCATTCAAAGTGTGACAGCGCTGAAAGCTGAAAATTGCTCTGGGCAGGAGGGGTGTTTAAGTGCCCAGTAAGCAAGTGGTTAATAAGTGAATGGAGGAAGGTGGTGTTTGGAGACAATTTATACGTTGATTCCCCACACAGAGGTGCAGTCTGGAGACTGTAGGAATTACTACCATTGGTAAAGTGGACGGATCGTGATCGGACACAAGGAGTGATCTGTCTATGAGTTTTATACTCACCCTTGAGGTGAGCATGCATTTTAGCAGGTGGGGGTGCGCACTGAATATTGGATCCATTTAAATCGGATTTTTCACAGCGGTGACAGCTTTGGAAACCTCCATATGAACTGTTTTTTTTTATCATTTATTTCTTTTTTCATAAATAGTTTTATGGAATGTATAATTATTTGTTTCTATAAGATTTATAGATACTCAGCGCTGCACTATTTTCACACAATTAATACGCAGCTTCTACTTTTCAGAGGTGCGATATCGTTCTCTGTACAATCCGTGTTTTATTGATTGCATGGAATATTGGAATTTTCTGAGATTGTGGATTTGGGGTTTTCATGAGCTGGAAGCCACAATCATAACAATGATGACAAATCACGGCTTGAACCCTCTTGCTTTGCATGTAACGAGTCTCTCTCATATATTAGTCTCGCCTTTTAAGTTGCATTAGTGAAATAAATTAACTTTTGCACCATATTAGAATTTTTCGAGTTTCACCCGCATATCAGGGTGTGCTTCTTCCCCACATGTCCAGCAACATTCACATACAAGACATTTCCCGCACTCACTTATACACCTCGAGGGGTTGTGTGGGACCCCTGATGTACAGGAAGACAGGACTTCAGTGAGGAACATTTCCCTCACTCAGGACAGGAATACGGCTTCTCCCCTGTGTGAGATCTCTGATGTGTGGAAAGATTGGCCCTCTGTGAAAAACATTTCCCGCACCCAGAACAGGAACAAGGCTTCTCCCCCGTGTGAGATCTCTGATGTGTGGAAAGACTGGACTTCCCTGAAAAACATTTCCCACACTCAGAACAGGAAAAAGGCTTCTCCCCCGTGTGAGATCTCTGATGTGTGGAAAGACTGGACTTCCCTGAAAAACATTTCCCACACTCAGAACAGGAAAAAGGCTTCTCCCCCGTGTGAGATCTCTGATGTTTGGAAAGATCGGACTTCTGTGAAAAACATTTCCCGCACTCAGAACAGGAAAAAGGCTTCTCCCCCGTGTGAGATCTCTGATGTTTGGAAAGATCGGACTTATCTGAAAAACATTTCCCGCACTCAGAACAGGAAAAAGGCTTCTCCCCCGTGTGAGATCTCTGATGTTTGGAAAGATCGGACTTCTGTGAAAAACATTTCCCACACTCAGAACAGGAAAAAGGCTTCTCCCCCGTGTGAGATCTCTGATGTTTGGAAAGATCGGACTTCTGTGAAAAACATTTCCCACACTCAGAACAGGAAAAAGGCTTCTCCCCCGTGTGAGATCTCTGATGTTTGGAAAGATCGGACTTCTGTGAAAAACATTTCCCACACTCAGAACAGGAAAAAGGCTTCTCCCCCGTGTGAGATCTCTGATGTGTGGAAAGATGGGACTTCCGTATAAAACATTTCCCACACTCATGACAGGAAAAAGGCTTCTCCCCCGTGTGAGATCTCTGATGTTTGGAAAGATCGGACTTCTGTGAAAAACATTTCCCACACTCAGAACAGGAAAAAGGCTTTTCCCCCGTGTGAGATCTCTGATGTGTGGAAAGACTGGACTTCTGTGAAAAACATTTCCCACACTCAGAACAGGAAAAAGGCTTCTCCCCCGTGTGAGATCTCTGATGTTTGGAAAGATCGGACTTCTGTGAAAAACATTTCCCACACTCAGAACAGGAAAATGGCTTCTCTCCCGTGTGAGATCTCTGATGTGTGGAAAGACTGAACTTATCTGAAAAACATTTCCCGCACTCAGGACATGGAAACCTCTTATGTGTTGGAAAGACAGCACCGTCCCTCACAGTCTGAGGTTCCTCAGGATAAGAGGAATACGATGGTCCGGCACCGTCCCGCACAGTCTGAGGTTCCTCAGGATAAGAGGAATACGATGGTCCGGCACCGTCCCGCACAGTCTGAGGTTCCTCAGGATAAGAGGAATACGATGGTCCATCTACACTGTGTGGTGCCGGATGGACATTTGAGGTAGTCGGGTTTTCTCCTGGACTATACCGTGTGATGTCCTCATCTTCTACTTTACAGTCTGAAGACAAAGTGAGACAATCCTCTGAGGTTTTCCTCATCTCCCGTCCATCTACTAAAATAGAAATACAAAGATTATTACTAGACATGAGCTGATTGGTTCCCCTAAACCAGGACTCCGCCCACATCAGGCATCTTTGTCTCTGAAGATCTTACAATTCCCCCCTCAAGGTAACTAGTAAATGGCTCCTCTGATCTCCTACCAGATCATTTCTTTATTCATGGATCTTAGTCAGAGAGTGAAGAAACGAGAACTGTCTTTTATAGGAGTGACAGTGATGAGGGGATTATAGGACGAGGGTCAGGAGTATGTAATGTACAGCATAGAGTATATAGTGCAAAAGTCAGGAGTATGTAATGTACAACATAAAGAATATAGTGCAGTGGTCAGGAGTATGTAATGTACAACATAGAGTATATAGTGCAGGGGTCAGGAGTATGTAATGTACAACATAGAGTATATAGTGCAGGGGTCAGGAGTGTGGGTCAGGAGTGTGTAATGAACATGTAGCACCATGGTGTATAGGAAGGGTGACTAATAAGTTTCCCAGGTGGTAGTTATCATTGCTTATTGTTAGGAGATCTACTGATTCCTCTCTAACTTTGGATGGCTGCACCTTTTCTCTTCTGTCACTAGGTGGCATTAGATAGACAAGGGTGATCGGGGGGTTTTGTGCCACCTGGACAGCTGTCTGGGTGGACGTGTGGTATGTCGCCCGGTTTGCTAGGCCGGAAGCCTGAGGCCTATCCAGGAGCAAGAGAAGCAGCGCAGGGTTGGGACTTCAGGATTGGATTCCAACCGAGAGTAAAGGTTCAGCCAAACGGGGAACCAGTTGTGGTCGGAGGTGGAGGGGAAGCTGTCGCCACTAAGGGACCATCCACCTTGTTACCGGAGACTACAGTTAGTAAGCTGGAGCCAGTACCAGAGCAATCTTCTCACCAGCCTGGGACAGTGAAGAAGTGGGAAAGCTTCAGCAGGTGCCAAGCCAGGGGCCCAGCAGGATAGCGGGGGTGACGCTTGAGGAATATACAGCGATTTAGTTGTAGAAGAGCTCAGGAGATTCAGTGGCCACTGAATCTGGAAGTCTAGTGAGAGACCGGGAGCTCAGGGAGAGAAGATCTGCAGTGAGAGACTGTGTGAGAAGAAGAGAACTATTCTGTGTTACCAAGAGTTATGTAGAACTACCGTTAGTGACTGTAACAAGATTTGTTACCATAGGAGACAGCGGTCCTACCTATACAGAAGTGGTGTCCGGCTGGAGGCCTTCCACTGTATAGCAGTCTACCTATAGAAGTCTCGGAGTCTGCCAATTGTCATTGCATCTACTCAAATGTGTCCTGGCCCTAAACCGGCTCTCCAAACGTTCTTGTTCAGAGATAATAAAGAGTATGTAATGTACAACATAGAGTATATAGTGCAGGGGTCAGGAGTATGTAATGTACAACATAGAGTATATAGTGCAGGGGTCAGGAGTATGTAATGTACAACATAGAGTATATAGTGCAGGGGTTAGGACTCATGATATTGGTATTCAGTAATCAGTGGTGGGTGAAATGATTACTGGAGACAAGTTGCAGAGATCCCACCCCGCTGCCTCCCATCTCCTGAGACTGCACTCAGTGACTTGGGTCTGAGACTATACAGACATATCCCTCCACCCGGCACAGCCAGCAAATAACAGAGCAAGTAACCCGGGAGAATTGTTCTGTCAGAGATCTCACTAGACCCAGGCATGGGGCAGAAGACCCAAGGTACATACCCCAGGTGTCTAGGTCAAGCAAACCCTATGGTGAAAATCAACATTTTGCTGCCAGCTGAACCCCAGAATCTCCATAAATCCAGTCTAGAGACATAAATTGTGTCTGCAGTACAGAGAAGGAAGATTATCCGAGAGAAATACAGGAATACAGGACGGGGGAACACAGCTCAGGAAAGTGACCAGGGGATTATAGGCTGATATCACCCAGTCCCCGCCCTACTCTGGACCAATCAGTGAGCAGTATGGGTGGAGGAATGGATTTAGTGTTAATGACCCACCTGTGCTGATCTCTGTAGGAGTGTCCTCCTCTATAAATGTCCCCGTTATTCCATCCTCCTCCATAGACTGCTGATCATCCCTCACATACGTCTCTTCTTCTTCTGATTTCACCTCAAATTCTATATCGATTGGATCTCCACTCTAAATCAAGAGAATGAGAGAGAATATCATCTGTAAGATATAAACTTACATACAAAATCCACACATCATCTCCACCAGTCCATGTTCTAGATGCTCCGCCCCACCAACCTTGTAACAGTGGGGGATGGTGTGACCTTCCTGTGTGGAATCCCGGGAATACAGAGGACGGGGACATCTCTCTGGTGGGTTCCTGGTATTAGGTGGCTCCATCATATCCTTGTGTCCTTCTGAAAACTCCTCCATTACTCCATACTCCTCATACTCCTCTTTATACTCTTCTTTAATAACAATATTATCATCCCCGAGGTTTCCACTCTGAATATATAATAAAACATTCATTATAATAAACATGTTTGTGTATAAATCATAACCACCAATAATTGTTCCTCATCTACCTGATGATGGTGGGGGATGGTGTGTTCTTCCTTCATCACCCCATCCTCATCATCCTCCTCCTTTATCTCTTCTTTAACCTCAACTTTAGGATCTCTCAGGTTTCCACTCTGAATATAGAATAAAAATGACATCAATGGTAACAATGCAGATAATGTACAGATCCTAATGATACTATCAGTGATTGTTCCTCATCTACCTGATGATGGTGGGGGATGGTGTGACCTTCCTGTGTGGAATCCCGGGAATACAGAGGACGGGGACATCTCTCTGGTGGGTTCCCATTACTGGATCCATCTGTAGGAAACACACACACTGACTGAATACATTGTTTCTATGTGTTTATCAGATGATGGGGGATCTAGGTGGAGCCTCCGTACTGCTCTCTCCTTTACAATAAAGTCTCCTCTTACCCGGTGATGTGAGGGGCGGCTGATTGTCCATCATGACGTCCTTGTAGAGATCCTTGTGTCCTTCTAAATACTCCTACATAGGGAAATAGACAGTGACATCCTGACACCTTATAGGAACCTGACACACACAATGATACAGTCACCATCCAGACACACCCCTTGTCTGTTACTGGATAATGTCCCAGAATTCCCGGCACCGCTCACCTCTCCTCCATCATCTCTCTGGTGACTTCTAGAATCTTCTTTGTATTTCTCTATTCTATCAGGGGGGGAGGTGGAGGCAATGTGATGGTCATCTGATCTCCAGTAAAGGTGTATATAGACTGCGCTGCCAAAAATATAAATCAAGATTATTAAACAGTTTTCCACATGTAAAAAATAAAGAAATTAATAACAGAAAACACAACTAATGTCCAATGTATCAAAAAGTCCCCTTCAAATATTAGTTGCTTGAAAAACAAGAGGTAGGTGATCAGGTGCTGTGCCATTAGTAACAGATAAACACGTGACCACTTCCAGGTGACCCCACATGGATGACACTCACCACAATGGATGGATCTTCTATTACTAGATAGGTCTCACTGTGCATTTTGGTTGGACCCGCTGTGTATCTTGTCACCAACTTGTCCATTTATATCTACCTGGATGTGATTTCTTCCAATGCCATACACTGCCACACCCACACTAAAAAAAAGTGATAAAATCCATTTAGTATAGACCAGTGGTCTCCAAACTGTGGTCGGGGGCCAATGCGACCCTTTGCTTACCTTTATCTGGCCCTTGGGGTACTATTCAATCCACTGACACTAACTATGGGGTATTATTTATCCCACGGACACCAACGATAGGGCACCATTCCTTCTATTGATATAAACAATGGGGCATTATTAATTTCATTGATATGAACAATGGGGCACAGTTCCTCCTACTGACACCAACGATGAGACACTGTTTACTTCCACTGGACGTTTTCTACTCCCACTGGCCCCTCTAAAGTCTAAACTGGACCTTTGTTTATAAAGTTTGGAGACCCCTGATATAGACTGATGAGGTGAGAAGGTGATTGGTGGGAAAGGTGACACATCTCCAAAATGGAGAATGTTCCGGCCTTGTAAGTGGGGGAATGTTCTGACCATGAAGAGATTAGTCTAGGTTTCCACACTATATATGTGTGTATCATCATCTGCTGGAGATAAAAGACATCACAGTGACTATGGAGGAAGAGGACGGACATGACGGGGTTACTGGGTGTAAATAGAAAATAAGATCTTATTACCTCCTCTGCTGCCTCTTCCAGCAATGTCTTCTCTCTACTTCCTCCCGACTCACCTCTCACCCGAAACTTCCTGTCTGTACCTGACATCACTTCCTGTCTGTATTCCTGATAGAAGTGAGATCACCACCTTGTGGAGCTCAGAGGAACTGCAGTCCTGAGAAATATATTGAAATGGCCTTGTGCTGTGTGTGTATGTACTGAATATCCTTATAGATGGGTCATCTCCACTCCCACCAAGGGGGATAGAAATATATTACTGACTAGTCCAGACTTTATCAGCCAGGGATCCTGTGAATTGATCAATTTCTGTCTTTCAGTAACAACAATTTCCTGATAATGTAAAAATGTCCTTCTTTCACTGATCACTGATATGAGGGGATCCTTCTCCCATCGGTCACCAATAAGAACCCATTCACACAGGGGCAACACCACTTCAAGCACGACTTTGGGAGGCAACTTGGACACAACTTGAGTATGAATCATCAGGCAACTTCAAGTCGCATCCTGAACAGGAGGCTTTCCAGTGGCCAATCAAACAACAATCAGCTCTGTGGGAGGGAGGGGGAGGGGTTTGCCTGAGAAATGTATGTTATCTTCCTGTATTGTTGCTTCAGTTAAGACAGTGATCCGACTTCTGAGGCGACTTCCATTGAAATCAATGGGTACAAGTTGCCTAGAAGTCGGATTGAAGTAGTACAGGAACCTTTTCTGAAGTCACAGCGACTTCAGTAGTGTACATTAAGACGGCTCCCATTCACTTCCATTCATTTTCTCGACCGCGCGACTTGGGGTGACTTGAAGTCGGATCCCAGGTCGCCCCAGTGTGAACCGGCTCTAAGGGAACAATAAACAGATCACTTGTTTGGTTTTGTTTGGACTGAATTTTCCCTGTTTGGGGGTGAGAAAACAGCTGCACTAAATTTGTATACAGCCAAGTTGAATTTCTCTCCTCCCTGAGTGTGTATGAAGAGGCGGAGCTTTGACTGTGTATGAAAAGACGGAGCCCTGAGTGTGTATGAAGAGGCGGAGCCCTGAGTGTGTATGAAGAGGCAGAGCTCCTGAGAATGTATGAAGAGGCGGAGCTTTGAGTGTGTATAAAAAAGGCGGAGCCCTAAGTGTGTATGAAGAGGCGGAGCTTTGAGTGTGTATGAAGAGGCGGAGCCCTGAGTGTGTATGAAGAGGCAGAGCTCCTGAGAATGTATGAAGAGGCGGAGCTTTCAGTGTGTATAAAAAAGGCGGAGCCCTAAGTGTGTATGAAGAGGCGGAGCTTTGAGTGTGTATGAAAAGGCGGAGCCCTAAGTGTGTATGAAGAGGCGGAGCTCCTGAGTGTGTATGAAGAGGCAGAGCCCTGAGTGTGTATGAAGAGGCGGAACTCCTGAGTGTGTATGAAGAGGCGGAGCCCTGAGTGTGTGTGAAGAGGCGGAGCTCTGAGTGTGCATGAAGAGGCGGAGCTCCTGAGTGTGTATGAAGAGGTGGAGTCCTGAGTGTGTATGAAGAGGCGGAGCCCTGAGTGTGTATGAAGAGGCGGAGCTCCTGAGTGTGTATGAAGAGGCGGAGCCCTGAGTGTGTATGAAGAGGCGGTGCTCCCGAGTGTGTATGAAGAGGTGGAGTCCTGAGTGTATATGAAGAGGCGGAGCTCCTGAGTGTGTATGAAGAGGGGGAGCTCCTGAGTGTGTATGAAGAGGCGGAGCTCTGAGTGTGTATGAAGAGGCGGAGCTCCTGAGTGTGTATGAAGAGGCGGAGCTCCTGAGTGTGTATGAAGAGGCGGAGCTCCTAAGTGTGTATGAAGAGGCGGAGCTCCTGAGTGTGTATGAAGAGGCGGAGCTCCTGAGTGTGTATGAAGAGGCGGATCCCTGAGTGTGTATGAAAAGGCGGAGCTCCTGAGTGTGTATGAAGAGGCGGAGCCCCTGAGTGTGTATGAAGAGGCGGAGCTCCTGAGTGTGTATGAAGAGGCGGAGCTCCTGAGTGTGTATGAAGAGGCGGAGCTCCTGAGTGTGTATGAAGAGGCGGAGCTCCTGAGTGTGTATGAAAAGGCGGAGCCCTGAGTGTGTATGAAGAGGTGGAGATCATGAGTGTGTATGAAGAGGCGGAGCTCCTGAGTGTGTATGAAGAGGTGGAGTCCTGAGTGTGTATGAAGAGGCGGAGCCCTGAGTGTGTATGAAGAGGTGGAGATCATGAGTGTGTATGAAGAGGCGGAGCTCATGAGTGTGTATGAAGAGGCGGAGCCCTGAGTGTGTATGAAGAGGCGGAGCTCTGGGTGTGTATGAAGAGGCGGAGCTCCTGAATGTGTATGAAGAGGGGGAGCCCTGAGTGTGTATGAAGAGGCGGAGCTCCTGAGTGTGTATGAAGAGGCGGAGCTCCTGAGTGTGTATGAAGAGGCGGAGCTCCTGAGTGTGTATGAAGAGGCGGAGCTCATGAGTGTGTATGAAGAGGCGGAGCTCCTGCTGGAACAGCGGTCGGAGGAGGAAGCCGAGTCTAGGAGGGAGACTGACAGAAAGCGCAGCAGACTTGCAGGAGTGAGCGAGGAGGATCCATCGGAGGTGAGGAGAGTGTGAAGGATGTTGGTGACTCTGGTAGATGAAAAGCTGGGAGTCATATTGCTCTGGTGAGTGGGGAAGCACTACTAAGGGGCGCCCTCACCATCACGTGTGTAAGAGGAGGAAGAAGGCGTGGCTACACTACAGCTGGCACAGTTTGGAGCACCGAGAACTTTCACATCTTATCAACTTTTCATTGATTGGTGGATTTTTCTGAACACTAAATTGAGCAAAAAATATTGTATGATTACATGAATTTGCACAGATTTTTAGTTTATTTATTATAGCAGCAAGTATTATAAGATCAAAGAAGTAGGCACAAAGTGGAAGCAGCTTTCAGCAGCTGCAGGGAGAGACGCACAGGAGATCAGTTCTTATAATTGCCCCCCTTCCCCCATCACACTGATCACATGCTCCTGTCCACCATGATTCCTCCTGCTGCCCTCTCTTATCTGTGGGGACACACGACTCTCCTCTCACATGGAGTGCAGAGCGGCGCTGTCAGTTTCCTTCAGTTTAGGTGCGGAAAACTGCAGACATGCTGCATAACCCCACACAGCTCCGCCCCGCACATCACACACGGGTTTGGGTGTGAACCAGACATAGAAAACAATTGTTATCTATGTGTCTTGCACAGATGTGCATTTCCCTAGTGCAGAACAAGGCAGATCTCTGCAGATGGTGAGAATAATGACCCCGAACTCTAAACTGATGACCTGTAAAGACTTTTATAGTGTCACCGATGAGAAATGTTTCATATCACAGATTTTCATCATTACACCGACACACACTCTTTATTTTTCTTCATTCAATAAACTTTTTATTATAATGTTACTTATCACAAGATTGCAGTCATAAAATCAGGGAATAGTAAAGGAAGAAATCCGATTGGTCAGGAAAATGACTTGTCTGGAATGTGGAGGCGGAGTCATACAATACAATACACAACGTGTTACATTATTATAACAAAGTATTGTAGAAAAGATCACACCATAGAAAATGGGGGAAAGGAGAAAATAAACCCGGATATGAAGGTGACATTTGTGTACGAGGAACACCTTAACAATTACCACCATTTTATTCTCCAGGGCCTCTGCTATCAGATAATATATGTTTGGGGGTTTTATCTAATCTTCAGGCCCAAAATCTGCATTTTACCATGTGTGCAAAAAGAATGGAAAACCAGCTCTGGCAGTGAAAGGGTTAATGTGAGCTAGATGGGATCACTCTGCTGTGGTCACACTCTAATCATTAGAGCTCCCCCTAGCTGCAGCCTGGTAATAACATTGCTAGGAGGTCTATTCATTTATCTGCTCCATACTTCCCATCTTTATATAAACATCTCCTGACATTTAGGGGTCTAGTCATAAATAATTGTACAGCAATTTTCCGGGTGAAAATACATGTACATTCCTTCTGTGTGAATGAGGGGAAAATGGAGTTTAATTGGCTATTTGCTGGTCGAATAATTTCCATTGATTTAAAATAGAAAATACTACATTTGCCACTAGCTGGAGATAATTGCTATTATACTTAGCGCCATCTAAAGTCCAAACATAGTATTTCTCATTGTAATTCAATGGTTAGTGTAATAGTGTTGTCTTATTGAAGTTCTATCCTTCAGTGTGTACTGTACTGATAAGTGTATGAGTATGATCTCAGGTATTAGTATGAAGACATGTCTGATGAAGGGAAATAAGAGGTCTGTTTCTCAAAGAATTTATTGGACTAATGTGACAATCATTCATCCAGCTGTTACAATTTCTGGCTGTGATCTAACACAGTGATTTCCTATGATCATCAGCTCCATCTAGTGGCCATAATCGGGTATTTTTCCTGAAATACCTCAATTAGTGCAATACTGCATTATGGTCACTAGATGGAGTCAAGGAAATCAGAGTATGAAATAAAATGCGGCCAATATTCATCTTAGCTGGGTGAATGCCGGTCATAAACGTTCAACTATTATTTTTTAAACAGACCTCGAAGTGTTTGTGAAATCCTCCACCACAAAATGTACTCAGCCAATGAGAGGTAATGACTCCATTTTTATTTTTCTCCTGCTATCAATGGCCAACACAGTACAACACTTCATCCATGTCTTTGGTGATCTCTGATCTCCTTATGAAGTGTTTACATGATGAAGATCAGCCATGGAGTATATCTGAGGTGTATATCAGGGTGTGTTTCTTCCCCACATGAGACCTGTGATGTCCAGCAACATTCATATACAAGACATTTCCCGCACTCACTAATACACCTCAAGGGTTGTGTGGGATCCCTGATGTACAGGAAGACAGGACTTCAGTGAGGAGCAATTCCCTCACTCAGGACAGGAATGTGGCTTCTCTCCCGTGTGAGATCTCTGATGTCTGTAAAGACTGGACTTCTGTGCAAAACATTTCCCGCACTCAGGACAGGAATATGGCTTCTCCCCCGTGTGAGATCTCTGATGACTGGAAAGATCGGACGACTGTGAAAAACATTTCCCACAATCAGGACAGGAATATGGCTTTTCCCCCGTGTGAGATCTCTGATGGGTGTAAAGAGTGACCTTCTGTGAAAAACATTTCCCGCACTCAGGACAGGAATAAGGCTTCTCCCCCGTGTGAGATCTCTGATGTGTGTAAAGATGGGACTTATCTGAAAAACATTTCCCGCACTCAGGACAGGAATGTGGCTTCTCCCCCGTGTGAGATCTTTGATGTGTGGAAAGACTAGCCTTTAATGAAAAACATTTACCACACTCAGGACAGAAATATGGCTTTTCCCCCGTGTGAGATCGCTGATGTATGGAAAGATAGGACTTCTGTGAAAAACATTTCCCACACTCAGGACAGGAATACGGCTTCTCCCCCGTGTGACATCTCTGATGTGTGGAAAGATAGGACTTCTGTGAAAAACATTTCCCGCACTCAGGACAGGAATACAGATTCTGCCCTGTGTGAGATCTCTGATGTCTGTAAAGATGGAACTTCCTTGAGAAACATTTCCCGCAGTCAGGACAGGAATACGGCTTCTCCCCCGTGTGAGATCTCTGATGTCTGTAAAGACTGGACTTCTGTGAAAAACATTTCCCGCACTCAGGACAGGAATGCGGCTTCTCCCCCGTGTGAGACATTTTATGATTATTAAGATTGGCTTTAGAAGGGAAACACTTCCCGCACTCAGTACAGGAAAAGCCCTTCTCTGTTGGAAGGACGGCACCGTCCCGCACAGTCCGAGGTTCCTCAGGATAAGAGGAATACGATGGTCCGGCACCGTCCCTCACAGTCTGAGGTTCCTCAGGATAAGAGGAATACGATGGTCCGGCACCGTCCCGCACAGTCTGAGGTTTCTCGGGATAAGAGGAATACAATGGTCCATCTACACTGTGTGGTGCCGGATGGACATTTGAGGTAGTCGGGTTTTCTCCTGGACTATACTGTGTGATGTCCTCATCTTCTACTTTACAGTCTGGAGACAAAGTGAGACAATCCTCTGAGGTTTTCCTCATCTCCCGTCCATCTACTAAAATAGAGATAAAAAGATTATTACTAGACATGAGCAGATTGGTTCCCCTAAACCAGGACTCCGCCTTTGTCTCTGAGAATCTTACAATTCCCCCCTCAAGGTAACTAGTAAAGGGCTCCTCTGATCTCCTACCAGATCATTTCTTTATTCATGGACCTTAGTCAGAGAGTGAGGAAACAACGAGAACTGTCTTTTATAGGAGTGACAGTGATGAGGGGATTATAGGACGAGTGTCCCCACCCCCTCTATCACTCATTGCCATCTTCCCAACACAAGAAGTCCTGCACTTCCTTATTTAGTCCATGATTTAGTCATGAATAACAGAGGGGCTGAGCCCCACCAGAGGTCAGAGAGTGAGGATGGGGGAGAACAACCAAGATGAAGACTGGACTGATCCTGAAGACCTCTATCATTGGGTTATTGACTCCTCCCTTATTATCACTTTCTGTTTGAGGCGCCTTTCACACAGACAGATAGAATGGTGCTTTTAGCTGCGAATTTTCTACCGCAGCTAAAAGCACACAATGCTTTCCTATGGCCCCATTCACACACACCGTTTAGCTGCGATTTCGTGCGAATAGAAAAAATTGAATTGAATGCGTCCAGGTGCGATTTAGCGCAGCTATATGCACTTAACCGCAGGTAATCACATTCTTTTGTGTCAACTGCGGATAGCAGCGTGAGAAAAAATAAAAAAGAACAAGAAGCACATCATAATTTAAAAAAAAATAAAAAGGGTTGCTATGGAAATGACTACCGCAGCTAAACGTGGCCGCATGTAACCGCACGTAATCGCAATGTACAAATGTAGCTAATCGCAATGCCCAGAGCCTTGAATTTCAATGAAAAAGTACATGCTTTTAATTGCGGCAAAACTGCCGTCCGTCTGAAAGGGGCCTAAGGTTCCAAAGTTGGAGGATGTTATTATTATCACCATGTAAAAGTCTGTGCTCCAATCACATCATCAGATATAAAATGTCCAGCTGGTGGAAAATGGGTGTAACAAAAGAGAATACATTTTATGTGTATACTGTATATAGCAGAGGGGAGAGAGTAGAAGTCAGGACTATGTAATGTAGAACATATTGTATAAGATACAACAGATACAACTATATAGTATCAGAATGATGTAATGTACAACATAGAGTATATAGTGCAGGGGTCAGGAGTATGTAATGTACAACATAGAGTATATAGTGCAGGGGTCAGGAGTATGTAATGTACAATATAGAGTATATAGTGCAGGGGTCAGGAGTATGTAATGTACAACATATTGTATAAGATATAACAGATACAAATTTATAGTATCAAAATGATGTAATGTACACCATAGATGTAGCGCCCTGCTCCTGATGACCAGGCGCTATGTTAAATTTAGTGGGGGTCTGAGCTGATAATTGGCTCAAGCCTCGTACACATGAGCCAGAATCTCGTCAGGAAAAAAGTTTGTTTTTCCTGATGAGATTTTTGGCAAGAATCTCTTGCCGCCCGAGTGTACACACACTCCTTTCAAAAGAACCACAATTCTTTTGAAAGGCAAGAACGCGGTGAAGTCATCGTGTACAACGAGCATGCGCTTGTCACATTCAATGACGTCGCCGCCATCTTGCTTCACCCTACCTATGCCGTGGAAGCTACCATGCATGCGTCAGTCATTTCGAGCTTGCGCAGGTTTCCACGGGGATAAGTATACAGACGCTCAGGTTTCTCGTCGGGAAACAGGCCGACAAGAATCTTGATGAGAAAATAGAGAGCAGGATCTCTATTTTTCTCGTCAGGATTCTGGGCAGATTTCCAGACGAGAAACCTGAAAGCCTCGTACACACGCTCACTTTACTCTGCAAGAAAGCTCTGCCAGCAGTGTTCTTGCTGAGAAAACCGAGCGTGTGTACGAGGCTTTAGACTTTAATGATTTATGCTAAAACAGCCTCTGTTTCGGCTGTGGCTGTGCTTGAAGGGATATTCCCACTGTTGCCTGTAGGTGGCGTTACCACCACAGGCCAATGTTGGAATTCGGGCAAGCCATGGTGTATTGGGTACCTTTACCCGGGAACCACCCAGTGGGAGTGATCTCCTCGCTGGGCATGCTGGGAAAGGATCAGGGGTGTACTGACTTATCGGTCATTCAGGCACGGACCGAGGGCCCGTTCCCGCTAGGGGGCCCGTGAGAGCCTCTTCATCTGTATTGCATACAACTCGCAGCCGGGATTTAGCAGGACGAGGCTGTGATAATACCTCTCACAGCGCGCTGCTCCTTGCCAGATCCTCCTTCCCTCCCGTCCACCCCAGGAACTTGTACATGACATCATCTGGGACGGACAAGAGGAGAGGAGGGGTCGGCGGGAAGCAGCGGAGGCCTAACGCCAAGGAGACAAAGGCACCCACCTGCCCCCAGAAGTCCCGAATTATTGGGCATGACCAAAAACAGTGTAAGAAATCAGCCTCCTGGTCGCAGCCGCGGAAGCAAGTGGCCGAAGACAGGAGACCCATCCCACAGTAAGGTAGGTCTGGTGGAAAATCTTAACTTGCATGATTCGGTCTCGGGACGCAATGACAGAATTTTGTAGGTATCACTGAATTCCGACCAGCCCTCGTCCTCTAAGGAGATGTCCATAGAGGTCCATTTGTCCTGAGCTCTATGGAATCTGGGGTTAGAATCGGTCAGCAGGGTTGCGTAATAAGTGGAAATAAGTTCAGTGGGATCCGGTTGTCAGAGTAGTTTTTCCAATGGTGGCAGGTCAGTGGGGTCTTTCAGGGAACCAAACTGGGCCTGTATAGCATGCCGAAGCTGGTAGTAGTAAAAATTGTATTTTTATAACAGCTTACCTGTAAAATCCTTTTCTTGGAGTACATCACGGGACACAGAGTCTTAGTGTCATGGTCTTACCTCTCTGCAGGCTTCTCATCACTGACATGTGCTGGCGGCCATCTTGCTTCATGGGGTTCTTGTAACCTGCCTCACTCTGCGGCTCCTCCTTCCCACTGGGAGGAGCTGGCTGCTCTGCATATATATATATATATATGACGGCAGCTGCAGCATTTCTTTGCTTGGGCCTCTCGTCTGTTACCCCTTCTGCGATCGTACTGCTTGTTCCTCGTTACCGACCTGGCTACGGACGTTCCTTCTGGTTCCTGACTCCCGGCTTCGTTTCACCCCGTCTCTGGCTACAGACTCCGGCTTGGCTGACGTCCTTCCCTGGCTATCGACCCTGGCACTGTTGGACGACTCTTCTGGCGGTTACGATGATCGTCAGCGTGGACTTTGACCTTGCAGTTTGGTTTTCAATAAAGATCCTCTTATTCATTTATCTGTTTTGTACGTCTGATTCATGCTTCCATGACACTTCGTCATTACTAAGTGGGTTATATGTTCCACCTTCAGGTGCTGGACACTGGTGTAATCAATTAGACAGGAAGTTCCCTCCCTATATAACCCCTCCCATACTGGGAGCACCTCAGGTTTTGTAGCAAAGCAATAAATGTCCCAATATCCCCCAAACAAGAGGGGCGGGAGCTCTGTGTCCCGTGATGTACTCCAAGAAAAGGATTTTACAGGTAAGATGTTATAAAAATCCTATTTTCTTTATCGTACATCACGGGACACAGAGTCTAGTAATTACTAAGTGGGATGTCCCAGAGCAATGCTTACTGAGGGAAGGGAGACACAAACAACGCAGACCGCCCTCAGACCTGAGGACCTATAATGCTGCCTGCAGCATACTGCGCCAAAAAGCTGCATACTCTTGTTGTCTTATGTTCACCTGATTGGAATTAGTGAACGTAAGCACAGACGACCAAGTTGCGGCCTTGCAAATCTGAGTCATAAAGGCTTGGTAATGCATCGCGCATGAAGCGCTTACTATCCTGATAGGGTGCACCCCAAAAAGAAACAGGGGGAACCCCTCACTTTAACCATAAGCCTGAATAATAACCTGATGAATCAACATTGAAAACAGTTGATTTAGACGCTGCCTGCCCTTTCCTGGGGGCCTCCTGGTAGCGCAAAAACATCAGTTTTCCGTATCCGAGCAGCCGCTTCAGATAGGCCTTGACTTTTCTTACTCTAACGAGAGAGAGTGTAACCATTTTAATAGCTGATCTGAACACATCTAGGGTCTTCTGGCAGCACAAAAAAACGTCAGATTTCTATATCTGAAACCATTTTTAACTGCTCTCATCTCTACTGAGAGAAAAGCAATAACTTTTCCTTCCGCGGAACAAGGTTTTATAAAAAAGGAAGGCAAGAACATCTTGATTCAAATGAACACTAGATCCTTCTAGTAAATAAGGCTGGGTGAGGATTTAACATGACCCTACTTGTAAGAATAAGTAAGTATGGCTCTATACAAGAAAGTTGCCAATACTGAAAACTCTCTTGCGGAGGCTAACGCAACCAAGAACACCAATTCCCTTGTTAGAAAGATGAAGGGAAATATGGTGCATCGGCCCAAGGTGCTGACCCTGTAAGCCGACAAAACTAGACCCAATCCTCCTAGCACAAGGGCGACCTAACTGGCGGACTTATACACGTTACCCCTTGTATAATGGCCCAGATCAAGAGTGTGAAGCAAGCAACCTTTGAAAATACTGACAAGGCCGAGATCGAATCCTTGATGGAACTTAAGGCTAGCTCCATCTCCTTTCCAAATGTAGGAAGGCAAGAATTTTACCTATGACATACTTCCAAGGATGCCACCCCTTGGTTTCACACCAGGAACATGGGCCTTCCAGATCCTAAGATATCTGGTCCTGGAGGCCAGCCATCCTGTATGAATCAAGGTAATTGCCGCCGATTCTGAAAGCCCCGATCCTCAAGAATGCGGGCTATAACAGCCAGACCATTAATTCCCATGTTTGCAAGACAGGATGTAATACCCCCTGCAAAGTAGGCCTGGACAATATGTAAGGGACCCTGGGTCCTCTACTACTACTCTTACTGTCCCTGCACAGTAAGGTCGTATGGGTTATGCTGAAGCAATTAGGCCGGCTTCCGTTCTCCTCTGATGTTGCACAGAAGCCACAAAAGTCACGGCACTGGGGGGAGAGAACACATAAACCAGCGACAACTGGTCCCACAGGATCACCAACGCATCTGTCCCGCATGCGGGTGGATCCTTTGTCCTTGACATAAAGCTGTTCAATTTCTTGTTGAACCTGGACGCCAATAAATGTTATGTACAGGGTACCCTTTCTGTGGCATTTGGTCAAAAAAAAAGTCGGGGTGTAGAGGTCATTCTCCCGGAAACAATTATTGACGGCTCCAGCGAATCGCCTGCCAATTCTGCTTTTCAAGAAATGACGATTGTCAATAGGCAAGGCACAAGCTCCTCCTTGGTAAACAAAGTAAATCACTAGAGTGGCATTGTCGGATTGTACTCTGACAGAACAATCCTGCAACCTAAACGTTCAGGCCCTTAAGCCAGATGCTCCATCAGTAGCTCTAGAATGCCGGATAAGACTCACTTGGAGCTTGACCACTTCCCCTGGGCCGTGGTCTCTTCCAGGCCTGGCCTCCATCCCTAGAGGCCAGCCTTCGCAGCCGCCACCTCCCAGTTAACGGGCATGAAGGATCTTCCTTTCTGACAATCTTTTAGTTAAGAACCATCAACTGAAATTCCAGCATATCCCTGAGATCAGACTCTTTGAATAATGCTAGGTGAGGATCCACTCGTTCCAGGCCGACAGAATAATGTTTATATCAGCCTTGAATAAAACTGAGCATAGGGAACTGTCTTGAATGAAGCCTTGAGGCAAATGTCCGGAGCTGGCTGTGCGTGTGCTGAGTAGAGGAGGAGGTGGTCGGTGGATGAGCCTGTGGCACAGATCATAGTCTTGTACCAGAAGACTGACATCCCTGATGGGCCAGGAGTGGATCTCTGCCTAAATACAACCAAGGAAGCTGCCATCTTGGCCTCTGTTTGATCACATGTGCAGCATCATGGCGGTTGAAGTTCGCTGTGGCTGCTTGTAAGAGTCCTTGTTGCTCTGGCTGGCGAATTGGAGGCAATCTTTTAAAGGCCCTGGCTGGGTTTGGCCACAAGCGTTCTGTTTTTATAAGTCTGGTAAGAGTCCCCCCTATTTGGTGATACCTATCGGTGGTGGCTTTCCTTTGGTGTGCTACTATAACTCGATTTATTTGCGGTACATCACCATATGATATATATTTCTTTCATGCACCTTGGATTTTGAACCTATCCACATAATTGGAGGAATACCATCTAGAGTGTCAGTGGCAGTTCCTGATAAAGACCCTAGCTGGGGGTTCCAGCTGCAAGCCTCGTTTGCTTGCCCTTCTGGTAAGCGCATAATCATATATTCATCTATTGTACCGGTGGAGGATTTATGCTTGCCAGTCACGCTGTATATTTTTACTCATCAATTCACTCACCTGATTTGAACTTTCACTACGATTTTTTGTCCGTTGGACCTTATGGACACTATTTATATCAATTTATTTATTATTATTCACTTTAATAATTTATACTCACTTATGGTTTAGCGCAACTAATTTTTTCCTTTTTTGTCTATATAGCACCCTGGCAGCAGAAAAAAACATTTGGTCCTTGAAACTGACCAAAAGTACTGGAACCCAGGATCCAGCCCTCCGCAGAGAGGCATTATAGGCTAAACCTCATTCTTCGTACCAAGGCCCGGGTACTGTCCACTTTGGCTATGAAGCACCTTGGACGGATCCGGTCTATTCCAGCCCCAAAGGACCCATAAGCACAGCTTTCTTCAAACGTGACCAACACCTAAGACACTGGTGAAAAAACTGAGGTGCTCCCAGTATGGGAGGGGTTATATAGGGAGGGAACTTCCTGTCTAATTGATTACCCACTTAGTAATTACTAGACTCTGTGTCCCGTGATGTACGATAAAGAAAAAGTGGTGTTTGGGAACCTGCCACTGAGGTACTGCACATTCCACAAACTCACGGAAGGGGGCAGAGCCTACCAACTGAAAAGGCAGCAGTTGAAGTGCAAGCAATTTAGCCAAGTTTTCATTCAACTGCTGGGAATGTGGATGGCTGGGAGCGAACTTCTTTCGCTGGGGCAGGGAAATTTGCCTGGTACAATCCGACATTGGTGTACCGAAAGAAGATTGCCCGCAAATACTTGGCAGTGACACACCTAATTCTACACCTTCAGTCCTATCAGTGCAGGTTTCTGAGAGGACTGAGGGTATAGTGGGGTTGGAGAACCCAGCTGATGAGGAGCAAGGAGAGGTCCGCTTTGTTATTTGGTATGGATCTTTTATGTACACTTGCCAATGAACTGCATGGCAGGTCGACATATGTCTGGTCAAGCATGTGGTGCCCAAGCGGGTTATGTTTTGGCCATGCGAGATACGCTTGAGACATATGTTGCAAATAGCAGCAGTGAGATCTGATGCACTTGTCTCAAAAAAGGCCCACACCAAAGAACTTTTGGAATAATGCTGAGAGACAGCAGCGCCCTGCACATGAGCTTTGTGGTGTGATGCAGTTGGTGTGCTGCCTTTAAGCTGGCCACAGGAGGGCATCCTGCCTCGTTGGAGATGTGCCTGTACCTCCTCCTCTCAGGCACCCATGTGGAGTCAGTGACCTCATCATCCCCTCCCTCCCCATCACTGTAGAAAACCTGGCAGTATGCTGCAGCTGGGGGAACATGACTGCCAGATTGCTGTCCATCTTGGACACCCCCTCTCTCTGGGCTCACGTTACTGCCTTCCTCTAGCTATGTACCATCATCAGAGCCTTCAAAACGCTGGGCATCCTCCTGCAGCGTGTACCCAATACTGTGGTCAAACAGTTCGGGGGACTCCTCAGGAGGACATGGTGGGGCTAGGGAAGGAGTGATGCCATTGAGTAGAGGGAAGAGGCCGCTTTGGCAGACAAAGTACCCTGAGCCTGGGTGAGAGAGGATGAGGAGGATGAAGATGGCTTGGTCGTCCACTCTACCTAGTCTTTGGCATGTTGCGGCTCAACGCGGCCAGCTGCTGAAAAAAAGGACGAGCATGTGCTGATGAGGATGCACCGTGTCCATGACCAGCACTGTTGCCTCTAGACAGAGCCCGCTTGCCCTCTTTTATTGGCCTGTGAGTGTCTGCCACTCCTTGTTGGCCTTCCAGACATATTGTATTTGCTGTATTGGAATAGGTACAAAAGGAATTGTCTACAGTCAGCTTTAGCTGCACACTGAGCCCAGTATACACAACACTGACTTAATATACTGCAGCGAGAATAACAGGAACACTCTGAAGTGAGATCTAGATAAACTGAATACAGTGTATATATACATATATATATACACAACTCCTAGGATGCATATATATACTAAATACACTGACTGCAGCTACCTGAATCGCCTGCCTGCTCTAACTGAAATTAAATGACACTCTGACTCTCTCTCTATCTCTCTCAGACTCTCACAAGTCACAATGCCGCAACACATTACACAAGGCCAACACGCAGGCGGCCTTATATAGTGTGGGGCGTGTACCTACTCCCCTGAGCCATGATTGGCCAAAGGCACCCTTCCTTTGGCCAATTATGGCTCTCTGTGCTGACGGGGCTATGATTGGCCAAAGCACGTGGGTCATAGTGCATGCTTGTCCAATCATCAGCCAGCAATGCACTGCGATAACGCAGTGAATTATGGGCCGTGACACGCCACTTGAATTTGGCGCGAACAGCCCACAATGTTCAAAATTGGGCGAATGAGTGAACAGCCAATGTTCGAGTGGAACATGAGTTTGACTCGAACACGAAGCTCATCCCTATTCGCTACACATCATGGCTTTCATACGCAGGCTCATTTGGCTATCCCTACAGTTTAGGTTCCACATCCACTGCAGGTTTATAATGTGGTGCAGAATTCGGCAGCAGACGCTCTGTCTCGTTTTGATTTCTCGTCCTTTTTCCAGCAGGTTCCGGATGCAGACCTCTCTGCCACCCCGTCCCTGCATGTCTCGCTGTTGAGGATGGATTAAACACGCACTGGGCAGGGGCATTATGGTTGATTGACAGGTGACTGTCTATCAACACAAGGAGGGCTTACAGTACGGCCTGGAGAACATTTCAGTCTTTCCTAACCCGGTACCCTAGGTCAGATTGTTTTTATAATCACTACCTTTTGTCTTTTGTGGCCTACTGTAATTTTCAACTGAAATTGTCCCACAATACCATCAAGGGGTATTTGGCAGGTAGCCAACATTTTATTTCTCTACTTCATCCCGGTAGGCAGTCATTGTTTGCAGCTCATTCTGTTAAAGCTATCCTCAGGGGTATTCAGAAGAGCAACCCCCCCAAGCCCTACTAACAGGCTGCCTATCGCAGGGCACATCTTCCGGGCCATGTCGGATATTTTGTCTAGGTCTCCTTTTGGGCAGCTACCTAGCCTGGTGCTGAAGGCGGCTATTTAGCCTTTTATGGTTTCCTTAGACCGGGGGAGTTCGCTTGTATGGGAGAGAATTCCTGTACACTGATTAGTCAGTCGATCAGGTACCCTGACCATTTCGTGTTACACCTAGAGGCATGTAAAACGCAGCAAACTTGGGCTGGTACCGATATCAGGTATTTCAAGATTGAGGCTGGTTGGTGCCCGGTTTCGGTTTTACTCATGGCCGTTATCAGGGAACCCAGGGATAGTCCTCTTTTGATGGTAAACGGGGCCCCTCTCACCTCTGCACTTTTCATAAAGTATTGTTGCACCCTCTTAGGGAATCTGGGGTTGAATCCCATGTCCTGCTCAGGTCATTCATTTAGGGTTGGGGCCGCTTCTGTGGTATCGTGCCAGGTGTCCCGGTTCACATTATTAAAAGGTTAGGCAGGTGGAGGTCATCATGTTACTGCAGGTACATCCCGGAGCCACTCATTGAGAGGTCTCAAGCATTTGTTCATTTGGCCGATTAATTTGTATTGTTTCAATAAACCTCCTTTATATACTCATCCTAATGTCTTTTGTTTTTACCCCCTTTTAGGCATACTGACCACGGCACACCCCAGGTCACCTTTCAGCTTTCTTCTGTTTTCTTCCCCTAGTTCCACAAGAGGCTGAGTACAAATAAATTGTGTCTGCAGCACAGAGAAGGAAGATTATCACCCAGTCCCCGCCCTACTCTGGACCAATCAGTGAGCAGTATGGGTGGAGGAATGGATTTAGTGTTAATGACCCACCTGTGCTGATCTCTGTAGGAGTGTCCTCTATAAATGTCCCCGTTATTCCATCCTCCTCCATAGACTGCTGATCATCCCTCACATACGTCTCTTCTTCTTCTGATTTCACTTCAAATTCTATATCGATTGGATCTCCACTCTAAACCAAGAGAATGAGAGAGAATATCATCTGTAAGATATAATCTTTATTATTGTGACATCACATCTATAAAATCCACACATCCCCCCAAAAGTCCATGTCTAGATGTTCCGTCCCACCAACCTTTAAATAAGGAGGGATGGTGTGACCTTCCTGTGTGGAATCCCGGGAATACAGAGGACGGGGACATCTCTCTGGGGGGTTCCTGGTATTAGGTGGCTCCATCATGGTGTCCTGGTACAGATCTTTGTGTTCTTTTTGAAACTCTGACTCCTCCATCACCCCATCCTCATCATCCTCCTCTTTTATCTCTTCTTTAACCTCAACTTTAGGATCTCTCAGGTTTCCACTCTGAATATAGAATAAAAATGACATCAATGGTAACAATGCAGATAATGTACAGATAATAATGATACTATCACTGATTGTTCCTCATCTACCTGATGATGTTGGGGGATGGTGTGACCTTCCTGTGTGGAATCCCGGGAATACAGAGGATGGGGACATCTCTCTGGTGGGTTCCTGGTATTAGGTGGCTCCACCATATTCTTGTGTCCTTCTGAAAACTCCTCCATCACTCCATACTCCTCATCCTCCTTTTTATACTCTTCTTTAACATCAATATTATCATCCCTGAGGTTTCCACTCTGAATATATAATAAAACATTCATTATAATAAACATGCTGTGTATAAATCAGAACTACCAGTAATTGTCACTCATCTACCTGATGATGGTGGGGGATGGTGTGACCTTCCTGTGTGGAATCCCGGGAATACAGAGGACGGGGACATCTCTCTGGTGGGTTCCCATTACTGGATCCATCTGTAGGAAACACACACACTGACTGAATACACTGTTTCTATGTGTTTATCAGATGATGGGGGATCTAGGTGGAGCCTCCGTACTGCTCTCTCCTTTACAATAAAGTCTCCTCTTACCCGGTGATGTGAGGGGCGGCTGATTGTCCATCATGATGTCCTTCCCGGCACCGCTCACCTCTCCTCGATTCTATCAGGGAGGGAGGTGGAGGCAATGTGATTATCATAGGATCTCCAGACTTCACAGGAGGAAAACTCTAGATTTGAACACATATAGTAAAATCAAATGACATTCCCAGAATCCTCCTCACCTCACCAATCAGGTCTCCTTTTTTATCAAAACCCCACTGGGATATAATTTAACCAGACAGGGCCCCCACTCTGTAGGTTAAAAGCTTATTGCAAGGAATTCTGGGACCAACAATCTTGCTTTTGCTTGTGAGAGGGACATTGGGAGGAGGAGCTGTGAGGTCAGTGTGATGTCATAGGATTTTCTGACTTGGATTGGAAGGACATTGAGAGGAGGAGCTAGCTATGAGGTCAGTGTGATGTCATAGGATTCTCTGACTCTGGTTGGAGGGACATTGAGAGGAGGAGCTGTGAGGCCAGTGTGATGTCATAAGTAAGGATGAGCTCAAGCGTGTTCGCATGGTACACGTGCAGAGCCCGCCAGAAAGTGTGCACAGCGCTGCGCTAATCACAGCCAGGGAGACATTTCCCCATCTCTGCAGCCGAGCATCGGGACAGTTTCTCCCTGGCGGTGATTAGCGCAGCGCCGTGCAGACTTCCTGGCGGGCTCTGCATGTGTACCATGCGAACACGCTGGAGCTCATCCTTAGTCATAAGATTCTCGGACTGTGGATGGAAGGACATTGAGAGGAGGAGCTTTGAGGTCATTGTGATGTCATAGGATTCTCTGACTCTGGTTGGAGGGACATTGAGAGGAGGAGCTTTGAGGTCATTGTGATGTCATAGGATTCTCTGACTCTGGTTGGGGGGACATTGAGAGGAGGAGCTGTGAGGTCAGTGTGATGTCGTAGGATTCTCGGACTATGGTTGGAGGAGCTGTGAGGGGCGCTCTGTGAGATATCTGTACACAGAGTCATTTCTCCCGGGTGCGTCCCACCTCTCCTAAATAATAGATGAACGTTGTCTTTAGGCTTTGCCAGGACACATCATATTCCTGTGATCTCCGTCTACTCCGGAGACTTTACTGATCACATTTTAGGATGAAGATCTGAGACTGGGATCATTATGGAGACATTCGTTTTCAGGACATTCACTACAAATTAGATTTTTCCCTCTTTCTTCCTATTTGAATCTTCTAAAATAAAGACATACACATTCCAATCCCCCCTACATACCCCCCCCCCCCCCCATCTCTAATAAACGTCATATAACTGTTAGTATAGACTGATGAGGTGAGAAGGTGATTGGTGGGAAAGGTGACACATCTCCAAAATGAGGAGAATGTTCCGGCCCCACAAGTGGGGGAATGTTCCGATCCTGAAGGGGTTAATCTAGGGTGACCAGACATCCCCGGTTTCAGGGGACAGTCCCCGGATTGAGGACAGTGTCCCCGGTCCAAGTCTGTCCCCGGATTGGATTTGAACAGGGACTGGGGCAATTTCAAAGACAATCAGTGCAGAATAAAAAATAATAATTCTGAATTACACACCTCCACTCCTACTAGCTTAGGGGGGTGTATATTTTTCCATTATCTGTGCCCCTTTCTGATGATCATGTGCTGGTCGGAGTGGAGGGAATATTTCTTCAGTTTCAGGCGCATGCCCATTCCGCTCCGCTCACATGTTCACATGCCTTGGCTTAAGTCCCGGTCAGACGCCTGCCTGTTTATCTCCTTGCCTTCCCTGGTGGAGGGATCCTCCTCCGCACACCACTCAGTAGTAGCCGGGGCCCGGAGTGTAAGACTTGACAGGCTGTGAGGCGGGCGGCACCGGGCAGAGAGTCGCTGATTGCCGCCATTACTAGTAAAACAATAATATGTCCCCGGATTTCATTTAAAAAATCTGGTCACCTTAGGTTAATCTAGGTCTCCACACTATATATGTGTGTATGATCATCTGCTGGAGATAAAAGACGTCACAGTGACTATGGAGGAAGAGGACGGACATGACGGGGTTACTGGGTGTAAATAGAAAATAAGATCTTATTACCCCCTCTGCTACCTCTTCCAGCAACGTCTTCTCTCTACTTCCTCCCGACTCACCTCTCACCCGAAACTTCCTGTCTGTACCTGACATCACTTCCTGTCTTCCATAGAGACTTCCTGTCTGCCATCTTGTGGAGCTCAGAGGAACTGCAGAAACATCTTGTAGTGTGAACACGGCCTTGTGCTGTGTGTGTATGTACTGTATATCCTTATAGATGGGTCATCTCCACTCCCACCAAGGGGGATAGAAATATATTACTGCTCGGGGGAGGGGGGAGAGACATTTTGGCCCCTTTGATTTTGCAGTAAAATTGATGTGAGATTTAGTCATGTAGAACATCTGTTATATGGATACAAAGAACCCCAGCCGAGAGTAAAGGGTGGAAATGGCTCCTGATCCCCAGATTTGGGCAATTATGTCCCCAATATAAATAGAAAAAAACCTGCGCTATGTGTAACAACTCAAATACCTCCAGAAATAACTTCTACCGGACTGCTGCTGTAACAAAGGTAAGTCTTCCCTTTATCACCTAGAAGAGCATTATGTGTCACAGCAGGGCCGATCCTAGGGTCACAGGCGCCTGGGTGCAGAAATATTTCTGGCGCCCCCAAAAAGGGGGCGTGGTCATCTTACCAACTCCTCCCCTTTACAAATGTTTCTATGGTAATTACTCAAACACAGAGATGCTCCCCTAAGAAGTCTTTGTTACCCTGGGATCCTCCCATGATCTTTTAACAATAAAGAAAATACTGGAAGAGCGTACACTAATGAGACCTGGAGGGGAACCTCTCTGATGTTGTTAGAAAGTGCCCCAGACATAGTACAGGAGATGGTCAGAGACTGTAGACATGATACAAGAGATGGTCAGAGACTGCAATCATAGTACAGGAGATGGTCAGAGAGTGTAGACATATTAAAGGAGACGGTCAGAGAGTGTAGACATATTACAGGAGACAGTCAGTGACTGCAGATATAATACAGGAGATGGTCAGAGACTGCAGTTCCTATTGACATAAGTAGATAATGGCCGATCGGCTCTCACCTGACCCAGCGATACAGCAACAACGGTTCCTCTGATCAGGAGTCAGCTCACTCTGAAATGCCCATGGATACTCCGCTGGGTAGAGCCCAGATCTGTATTCTGGCAATGACTCCATTCCTTTCTCCACCAGGGATTGCACTAGACTGTGTGGCTTTCCATCTGGTGGCGCACGGCAGCGGGGTTCTCTCTCTGATGGTGTTCTCTCAGCACTGTCCTCTCCCTCTGGAGTCCTGGGTGCACTTCCCTGAAAGCTTTCCTGGGGTCCTGGCTCTCTCTCTCCCATTCAGCTGAACATGCCGTGTGGGCTGCAGTTTCTTTGTTAAAGTGGGGCTGCCAGTCCTCGAACTACAAGTCCCACAATCCTCTTCTCTGCTCCTTTTTCTATTCTATTTCTTCCCTGGCCAATATGAAGGTGGGGAAAAAACATAAAGGGTGGCTGTGCTGGCAAGCGCCGCTCACTAGTACAGCATTGCACGCAAAGAGAAGGAGGAGAGGGAGTGGGAGGAGGAATGAAGAGCCCGCAGCTGCAGTGGCGTCCCTAGGGTTGTTGTCACCCGGTGAGGTAAAAAATGGTGTCACCCCCCTTCCCATTCAGTACAGACCCCCTCCACTAAGTATAGACCCCCCTCCGTCAGTGCAGACTCCTAACTAAGTATAAACCCCCTCCTTCAGTACAGACCCCCCAGGACAAACCATCCCCCCTCAATTAGTACAGACCCTCCTCTATTAGTACAGACCCCCCCCAGGACAAAACACCCCCCCCCATTAGTACAGACCCCCTTCCAGTAGTAAAGACCGCCCCAGAACAACCCCCCCATTAGTACAGACCCCAGGACAAACCAATCCCCCTCCATTAGTACAAACTTCCCATGACAAACCCCCTATTAGTAAAGACCCCCAGGACAAACCCCCCATTAGTACAGACTCCCCCAAGGACCAACCCCCCTATTAGTACAGATTACCCCCCAGGACAAACCCCCCCCATTAGTAAAGACTCCCCAGGACAAAGCCCACCATTAATACAGCCACCCCCAGGACAACCCCCCTCCATTAGTACAGACACCCCCAGAACAAACCCTTATCTCCATTAGTGCAGACCCCCAGGACAAACCCCCCATTAGTACAGACTCCTCCCAGGACAAACCCCCCTCCATTAGTACAGACTCCCCCCAGGACAAACCCCCCTTTCCATTAATACAGACATCCCCAGGACAAACCCACCTCTCCATTAGTACAGACCCCCCAGGACAGTCCCCCATTAGTACAGACTCCTCCCAGGACAAACCCCCCATTAGTACAGACTCCTCCCAGGACAAACCCCCCATTAGTACAGACTCCTCCCAGGACAAACCCCCCTCCATTAGTACAGACTCCCCCCAGGACAAACCCCCCTCCATTAGTACAGACTCCCCCCAGGACAAACCCCCCTCCATTAGTACAGACTCCCCCCAGGACAAACCCCCCTCCATTAGTACAGACTCCCCCCAGGACAAACCCCCCCCATTAGTACAGACTCCCCCCAGGACAAACCCCCCCCATTAGTACAGGCCTCCCTCAGGACAAACCACCCCCCAGTAGTACAGAACCCCCCTCCCGGACAATCCACCCCTTCCATTAGTACAGACCCAACCAGGACAAACCCCCCATTAGAACAGACCCCAGAACAACCCCCCCCCCATAGGTGCAGACCCCATTAGTACAGACCCCCAGGACAAACCCCCCCATTAGTGCATACCCCCAGAACAAGCCCCCCCCCCCATTAGTACAGCCCCCCCGTTTGTACAGACTCCCCCATTAGTACAGACCCCCCCAGGACAAACCACCCCATTAGTGCAGACCCCCCAGGACAAACCCCCCTCCATTAGTACAGACTCCCCCCAGGACACCCCCCCCCCCCATTAGTACAGACCTCTCTCAGGACAAACCACCCCCCCCAGTAGTACAGAATCCCCATCCCGGACAAACCCCCTCCATTAGTACAGACCCCCAGGACAAACCACCCCCTCCATTAGTACAGACCCAACCAGGACAAACCCCCCATTAGAACAGACCCCAGAACAAACCCCCCCATCAGTGCAGACCCCCCCAAAACAAACCCCCCATTAGTACAGACCCCCAGGAAAAAAAAACATTAGTACCGACCCCCCCAGTATAAACCCCCCCAATTAGTGCATACCCCCAGGACAAGTCCCCCCCATTAGTACAGACTCCCCCCCATTAGCACAGACTCCCCCCCATTAGTACAGACTCCCCCAGGACAAACCACCCCATTAGTACAGACCCCCAGGAAAAAAAAACATTAGTACCGACCCCCCATAACCCCCCCATTAGTGCATACCCCCAGGACAAGTCCCCCCCCATTAGTACAGCCCCCCCCATTAGTACAGACTCCCCCAGGACAAACCACCCCATTAGTGCAGACCCCCCCAGGACAAACCCCCCCCCATTAGTACAGACCCCCAGGACAAACCCCTTCATTAGTACAAACTCCCCACATTAGTGCAGACCCCCGGGACAAACCCCCCCCATTAGTACAGACTCCCCCCCAGGGAAAAACTCTGCCCCCTACATTACTACAGACCCCCCAGGACAAACCCCCCCTCCATTACAGTACATAAAAACACCGTGGCAGCTGCAGAGGAGGGGACAGTGTGCAGCCGCGCCGCCCGGGTGGATCACAGATCGCCGCAGACAGGAGTTGTTTTATGACACAGAGAGGAGCAGAATATGTGTCAGGCATGGACCGCCCCCTCAGCGACGTCACTGAGCAGCTAGCGTCTCTCCGCACAGAGACAGCTGCTCCGAACTCCGGATTCTTCACTCCCCTCCTCTAACAGGAGGAGGGAGGGGGGACAGCCATAGGAAGGGGGAACAGCCATATAGGACAAACACAGCGGCAGCTGCGGGGAGAGCCGCCGCTCTACACGAACAAGGAGAGAAGAATTGAGGGGAGCACTCTGGCGCTTCAGCGCCCCCACCTCTGTGGCGCCTGGGTGCACTGCACCCAGTGCACCCCGGGTAGGATCGGCCCTGTGTCACAGCGCTGTCCTATTGTGTGTGCCGCCCATCAATTATCACACATACACTAAAATATGTGGAGACATTCATATATAAAGTGCTAGGGGCTCCAATAATATTCTCTGCAGATCTACTGCTTCCACTTTGCACCTACTTCATTCATCTTATGGTGTTTATCAAGAAATGAAGTAATCTGATCCATGTGCAAATTCATATACAACATAAAGAGCTTTGTGCTCAGGATGATGTTCCCTGCAGATCCACTACTTCCACTTTGCACCTACTTCTTTATTCTTATGATATTAGCTGCTATATTAGATAAACAAAAATGATTCCATGAATTTACACAGATTTTTATTTTATTTATTATATCAGCAAATCTGATAAGAATAAAGAAGTAGGTGTAAAGGGGAAGCAGTGGATCTGCAGGGAACATCATCCTGAGTACAAAGCTCTTTATGTTGGATATGAATTTGCAGATGATCGGGTCACATGACTGATTGATAAACACAGTACAGCCCCGCCCACAATATAATAAATGTCTCCTCTTCTCTCATCATCTCCTTTTATTTGTCACTTCCCCTTTAATCCCCTCCCCCAACATCTCCCCATTACTGGGTGATTTTGGGGGATCTCTGGTCTGTACATCAACATGTCCAAATCTCAGACATGACCTATCCCCTCCCCCACACACCAGTCACACGTGTCATACATCACTGTGATTGGCTGGGAGGGATTCAGCCATTCCTTACCTGGGGTGAATCTATCCTCCAGTATAGACCAACTGTATGGAGCCAACCTCCCCTCCCCCGATATACAAGAAATTAGACCACCCCTCCCCCGATATACAAGAAATTAGACCTCCTCCCTCCCCCGATATACAAGAAATTAGACCTCCTCCCTCCCCCGATATACAAGAAATTATACCTCCCCCTCCCCCGATATACAAGAAATTAGACCTTCCCTCCCCCAATAGACAAGAAATTAGACCTCCCCTCCCGTGATATACAAGAAATTAGACCTCCCCTCCCCCGATATACAAGAAATTAGACCTCCTCCCTCCCCCGATATACAAGAAATTATACCTCCCCCTCCCCCGATATACAAGAAATTAGACCTCCCCTCCCTCGATAAACAAGAAATTAGACCTCCCCTCCCGTGATATACAAGAAATTAGACCTCCCCTCCCCCGATATACAAGAAATTAGATCTCCCCTCCCCCGATATACAAGAAATTAGATCTCCCCTCCCCCGATATACAAGAAATTAGACCTCCCCTCCCTCGATAAACAAGAAATTAGACCTCCCCTCCCGTGATATACAAGAAATTAGACCTCCCCTCCCCCGATATACAAGAAATTAGATCTCCCCTCCCCCGATATACAAGAAATTAGACCTCCCCTCCCGTGATATACAAGAAATTGGACCTCCCCTCCCCCGATATACAAGAAATTAGACCTCCCCTCCCCCGATATACAAGAAACCAGTTGACTTTCTGCCTTGGTTTTCTTTATGGCTACTCCCTGCCTCAGTCCCGGGGGAGACCACTCATGCCAGACCACCGTTCAATCCCACCCTTGGAGCTGACCTTATTCTTTGGGCTACTTTGTAAGTAGGAAAGGAATTGTCCTTTTTTCATCTCTAGGATAGAATGCATAGCTAGCTACTAAATGTATCCATTATTCCATTACTTTATAGTTTAACCCATGCAGCCAACTCCTGACGAGTGGCAAATGGCCATGAAACGCGTTGAGTGTTCATCCAGGGATGCCAAGCCACGCTAGCTCCAATAATTCTAACCAATCGTGTTTTCTATCGGTATTTATTATATGAATTATATATATATTATATTTCTTCTATCTTTTGTCTGTATTTATTTGTTCTTTGCTATGAAATGTAATGTCTGTCACAAATCATGTTTAGTGATCACCTCTGTATTAATAAATGAATTATTATTATATCAACTTATGTAGATTTTTTATGGTTGTATTTTTACATCATAAATGCGTTCTTATATTATATTATTGAATGATGTTTCCTAATATCACTATCATGAAGCACCCCCAGGGGATTGTGACATTCAAGTTATTTACATTCCATACACATTATCAGATACACCCACATGCCTCCATCAAAGTCCCAATCTACCTCTCCATTCCTTCTTACATATATATGCCGGGATGGAGGCATGCCGGGGTGTAGCTCTAGGTATAGACAGCTCATACCCATTTTCTAGCTGTTTTATTAGCTATACATTTGTTGTGACCTTGTGTTCTGTGTCTTTAAGACTTTTCTATATGTAATACAAATATCTTTGTTAAACAATTGGTTATATAAGAACTGTATCTATTTTTTATTACTTTTTTTGTGTTATATTTGATCTTCTGTGGTAGCTCTGTAAGGTATTTTACAGGCGTGATTACTATGAGACATTTCTTGGGGCTGCAGTTCCTCTCATCTCCACAAGGTGGTGATCTCACTCATATCCAGACATGAAGATTCTATGGAATGCAGACAGGAAGTGATGTCATTACAGACAGGAAGCAATCTGGAATAAAGACAAGACGTTCCATGAGGCAGGAAAGAGGCGACATTGCTGGAAGTAACAGCAGAGGAGGTAATAAGATCTTAATTCCTATTTACACCCACAGAGGTCACCTCCCCCGATCACTTCCAGCAGCCCCCCAGTGAGGGGCTTCGTTCTCTGTGACCCCAAACATGGCACAATGCAGCCACTGAGATTCCCAAGTGATGACAAAGGCTGAGGTGAGGGGCATGAATGGGGGAGGGGTCTGAACCGCGGTGCCAGTCAGAGGGGGTTATGGGCGGGGTTAGGGTTGCCACTTTTTCTTTATGCCAAACCCGAACGATTTAGAGGCGCACAGTATATATATTTTTAGTATACACTATAGGATTGTAACACACCTGGGACACCTTTGGGAACTCCAAAGAGAATAGTAATGTGGCGCACATAGTGCCCCCTCACCCTCCTGTCACATTCTGTCCTGAGCCACATTCCTGTCTGAATATTGTGTCCGGGTTTCAGGTGGACTGAAGCCTGGGCACATGATTCAAAACCCGGACTATCCGGAGTGAATCCTGGAGAGGTGGCAACCCTAGCAGGGGTGACAGAGGTATGAGATGATGAGGATGGATAGGAATAGGTGGGACAGATGAAGGGACAATAATATGGGCATCCCTGAAAGGGGCACATAGGTGTTGGGGGAGATGGGGGCAGAAACTCCAGAGAGCAGCTGGCAGTAGGAGAGGAGTTTGAGATGTGCAGAGAGTTGGTCCTGCCCCCCACACATCTCAAGGGCCACACACACACCGAGGACCCCCACCCCACATACAGGCACTCATCAGGCCCCAGGCACTGCAGCTGGCATCAGTGTCGGGTCCCTCAGAGCCGGCACAGGGCACAGCCCAGTATGGAGAACTTTGATCTGGTGTCTGGGGGAGGAGGAGCGGGGAGAGGAGTTGGCTGATGTTGGGGGGCGCTGTGCCCGTGTTGGGAGCAGATCAGACACAGCAAGGGGGCTCTGCAAAGGCTGAATGTGCTGCACACGCTGTTCTCAGCAATCCTTATTGGCGATCACCAGGGGAGCCTCCCCTGATCCTGGGACCCTTTACTCCAACAGAAAGACCCTTCCCTGCTGTCTCAGTCCCCCCTGCATTGGCAGAATGCCAGGGACACAGGTGTGACCTTTGTGACTGTAATAGTTCTGCCACTGGTTCTGAGTAAACTAGAGGAGCTGAGGGGTCTCTGAGGTGGTAGTGGGACTAAGGGATTCTGGGAGCCTCTGAGAGTTTACTTCATCTGAAGGGCTCTGGGACCCCTGAGGAGGAAGTGTAGATGAAGGACTTTGGGGGCCTCCTAGGAAGTAATAGGACTGAACAACTCTGAGAGGTTAGTGGGGCTGAAGGGCTGTGGGGGCTCTGAGGGGGTAGTCAGGCTGCAAGGCTCTGAGGTAAGAGGGGGGGCTTCTGGGCTCATAGGGGCTCTTGGTCTCTGATGCTCCTCCCACCCCACCTGCACTTACTTTTCTGACCTTCTTAAAGAACTCCTGCCAGCAAATGTAGGAAGCCTTCACCTCACCATCTCACTGGTCAAGGAAAATGTTCCAGAACACAAAATAGACCAAGACTAAGAGATTAAACCCCTCCCCCTGTTGTCCTCCTCCTACCCACACTGAGTTGCTATTGGAGAGTACAGAACAGACTCCTCCCCCACAGTTCTGTACTCCACCATCAGAATTCTCCTGCTATCCAATCCAATCCCTTCTCTTACTGCAGACAGTGACATCACTCCTGTCAGTCAGCAGGCTGCCGGAGATTGGAGTCTTGCAGCCGGAGTTCTGGCAATTATCCTGATTAGCCATTCCCCTTCCTGGACATCATGATGACCTAATATTGTCCTCACAGCATGGCCTCAGAGCAAACACGTCAAAGAAAGGAGCGTATTTATCATTCCTTGTCTGCAGATCTAAAACTAATCAAAACCAATTCAGAAACCAAACAAACCCAACAGAGAGAAGAGAATTTCTGATCTGGTAAGACAAGAGGGTCCCAGGAGCCAAAAAAATCAGATGCTAAACAGTCCAAACTAAATGTGTTCCCATGGGGGTAGTAGTTCTTAAATATCCAGCGACCCTCCTATTACCCCCCCCCCCCCACATCCACATCCTATTATTGTGTGACCAATACCATCCAAATAATTCTTACTTTCATTTCCCAAAGTTATCTGTCTACAAGGAGACCTGTATAGATCAAATGACGCCACCAGTGAGGATGGAGGAAGACCGGAGTCACATGACTGAGAAGATACTAAACCTCACCCTGGAGATCATCTACCTGCTGATCGGAGAGGTGAGGAGGATTCTGGGAGGTCACATGACATCACTCTTATCTCTATTAGTAATACAGACCTGACAGGAGAGGCGAGGGGGATTCTGGGAGGTCACATGACATCACTCTTATCTCTATTAATAATACAGACCTGACCGGAGAGGTGAGGAGGATTCTGGGAGGTCACATGACATCACTCTTATCTCTATTAATAATACACAGACCTGACCGGAGAGGTGAGGAGGATTCTGAGAGGTCACATGACATCACTCTTATCTCTATTAATAATACAGACCTGACCGGAGAGGTGAGGAGCATTCTGGGAGGTCACATGACATCACTCTTATCTCTATTAATAAAACACAGACCTGACCGGAGAGGTGAGGAGGATTCTGGGAGGTCACATGACATCACTCTTATCTCTATTAATAATACAGACCTGACCGGAGAGGTGAGGAGGATTCTGGGAGGTCACATGACACCACTCTTATCTCTATTAATAATACAGACCTGACCGGAGAGGTGAGGGGGATTCTGGGAGGTCCCATGACATCACTCTTATCTCTATTAATAATACACAGACCTGACCGGAGAGGTGAGGAGGATTCTGGGAGGTCACATGACATCACTCTTATCTCTATTAATAATACACAGACCTGACCGGAGAGGTGAGGAGGATTCTGGGAGGTCACATGACATCACTCTTATCTCTATTAATAAAACACAGACCTGACCGGAGAGGTGAGGAGGATTCTGGGAGGTCACATGACATCACTCTTATTTCTATTAATAATACAGACCTGACCGGAGAGGTGAGGAGGATTCTGGGAGGTCACATGACATCACTATTATGTCTATTAATAATACAGACCTGACCGGAGAGGTGAGAAGGATTCTAACATGATATTCCTATTGGTTCCTCAATACAGAGATTTCCTCTTGTGAAGTCAGGTGATCATATGACCATCACAGTGCCTCCATGTGACTCCCTAAAACCCGAGAGACACAACATGGAGAAGATTCTAGAAGTCACCAAGAAGATGATGGAGCTGCTGACAGGAGAGGTGAGGAGGATTCTGGGACATTATCCAGTAACAGACAAGGGGTGTGTCTGGATGGTGACTGTATCATTGTGTGTGTCAGGTTCCTATAAGGTGTCAGGATGTCACTGTCTATTTCTCCATGGAGGAGTGGGAGTATTTAGAAGGACACAAGGATCTCTACAAGGACGTCATGATGGACAATCAGCAGAATTTGAGTTTTGTGAAGAATGTAAGGAAGGAATTTCCCCGGAATGAGAAGATATTGAACCTCACCCTGGAGATCCTCAGCCTGCTGACTGGAGAGGTGAGTGTAATGAAGGGTTAAATCTGACTCCGCTGTACACTGGGATGTATTCAGAGTCACTTTATTTCTTCTGATGTTCTGCTAATCAATAACGACATCCACACAAGTACTATAAATACATGAAGAGTACGTACTCTATGATATTTGGTAATAGCACAAGATGGCGGCATTGGATATAGGAGAGAACAATTCCAGGTTTAGTCCAATCAGTGAGACCGATGATTACCAGCATGCCACGCCCACTGACCACTAAATCCATGGGTAACATTTCCTGGTGGGTCAGTGAGCCTTACTAGTAAAACATTAGTGACTCTATTATATGACTTCTAGAAGGATCTATAAATCTGACCACATTGTAATCATATCATTGGATGGAGATGTCTGTCCTTTGCTGAACCGGGAACATTGTGACCAATCCCTGGAGAATAAATATAGAGCTGACCATAGAGATGAGGGATTATGGGAGAAAAGAGCCATCTTATAGAGGAGCTCCAGTCTCCTTCACAACAAAATAAAAGTCAGAAGCTACAAATACTGTAGCTGCTGACCTTTAATATTAGGACTAGAGATGAGCTTCGTGTCCGGTCATCGTATGTTCGACAGTTCGTCAAAATACGAACGCTATGGTCCGTTCGCGCCAAATTCGAGTAGCGTGTTACGGCCCATAATTCACTGCGGCAGTGCATTGCTGGCTGATGATTGGCCAAGCATGCACTATGACCCGCATGCTTGGCCAATCACAGCTTGCAAAAAACGGAGAGCCATAATTGGCCAAAGCCAGGGTGGCTTTGGCCAATTATGGCTCAGGGGGTTTAGTACACGCCCCACACTATAAAAGGCCGCCTGCAAGTCGGCCTTGTGTTGTGGTGGTTAAGAGAAGACAGAGAGAGAGTGTCATTTATTGCAGGTAGATAGAGCAGGCAGGCTAGTCAGTTAGAGTTACAGTGTGTAGAGGATATATATGCATCCCAGTTGTTGTCTATATATATTTATACACTGTATTGAGTTTAGCTAGATCCGCTCTTCCTAATATACTGACAGGCAGGCAGGTGATTGTGCTAGCTGCAGTATTCTCACGTGGTGTACTGTCTGTGTCCTCTGCAGTGTGCACCCAAAGCTACGTGGTGTGTGTACTGTCCGTGTCCTCTGCACATTGTGCACCTAACGTAAAGCTGGTGTTTCTCATATTTACTCCTAGAGGCAGGGATCTGCTCATATTAACAGTCAGGGGATATTGCTGCAAGTACTTTCACGTGGTGTACTGTCTGTGTCCTCTGCAGGCCATTAGTATGTCTGGAAGGACAACAAGGAGAGGCAGAGATTCACGAGCTGATAAAAGAGGGCAAGCAGGCTCTGCGTCTAGAGGCAACAGTGCTGGTCGTGGACACCGTGCATCCTCATCAGCACGTGGCCGTGGGATACGCTCGTCCTTTTTTTCGGTAGCTGGCCACGTTGAGCTGCAACATGCTAAAGACTTGGTAGAGTGAATGACCAAGCCGTCCTCATCCTCTCTCACCCAGGCTCAGGGTACTTTGTCTGGAAAAGCAGCTGCCAAGGCGGCCTATTCCATCTGCTCAATGGCATCAGTCACTCCTTCCCTAGCCCCACCATGTCCTCCTGAGAAGTCCCCCGAACTGTTTGACCACAGTGTTGGGTACATGCTGCAGGAGAATGCGTAGCATTTTGAAGGCTCCGATGATGATACACAGCTAGAGGAAGGCAGTAACGTGAGCCCAGAGAGAGGGGGTGCCCAAGAAGGACAGCAATCTGGCAGTCATGTTCCCCTAGCTGCAGCATACTGCCAGGTTTTCTACAGTGATGAGGAGGGAGGGGATGATGAGGTCACTGACTACGTGGGTGCCTGATAGGAGAGAAGAGGAGGAGGCACATCTCCAATGAGGCAGAATGCCCTCCAGGGGCCAGCTTAAGGGCAGCACACTGACTGCATCGCAACGCAGAGCTCCGCATGTGCTATTCCAAAAGTTCTTTGGTGTGTGCCTTTTTTGAGACAAGTGCATCAGATCGCACCACTATTTGCAACATATGTCTCTAACGTATCTCGCGTGGCCAAAACATCACCCGCTTGGGCACCACATGCTTGACCAGACATATGTCGACCTGCCATGCAGTTCATTGGCAAGCGTACCTCAAAGACCCACACCAAAGAATAAAGCGGACCTCTCGTTGCTCCTCATCAGCTGGGATCTCCAACCCCACTATACCCTCAGTCCTCTCTGAAGCCTGCACTGATAAGACTGAAGGTGTAGAATTAGGTGTGTCACAGCCAAGTACTTGCGGGCAATCTACTATCGGTACACCGATGGCAGATTGTACCAGGTAAATTTCCCTGCTGCAGCGCCAAAAGAAGTTCTCTCCCAGCCATCCACATGCCCAGCGGTTGAATGCTAGCTTAGCTAAATTGCTAGCACTTCAACTGCTGCCTTTTCAGTTGGTAGATTTTGCCCCCTTCCGTGAGTTTGTGGAATGTGTGGTACCTCAGTGGCAAGTTCCCAAACGCCACTTTTCTCACGGAAGGCAATTCCGTCTCTCTACCGGCATGTGGAAGGCAATGTCCATGCCTCGCTGGACAGGGCGGTCAGTGGTAAGGTGCATATTACCGCTGACTCATGGTCCAGCAGGCATGGACAGGGACGTTACCTATCTTTCACTGCACATTGGGTGACTCTGCTGGCAGCTGGGAAGGACGCAGGACAAGGTACAGTAGTGTTGGAGGATGTTCCGCCACCACGCCTCCAAAATGCTACTACTGGTTGTGACACACCTCTCTCCTCCACCCCCTCCTCTTCTTCTTCCTCTGTGGCCTCTTCCTGTGCTGATGTGTCCTCGGGACCAGCGGTGCTCCGTAGGCGTTAAAGGGGCTACGCAGGAATGCAGGCAAAGAGATGCCATGCGGTGCTTGAGCTGGTGTGCTTAAGGGACAGGAGCCACACTGGGCCAGAGGTTCTGTCAGCTCTGCAGGGGCAGGCTCAGAGGTGGTTGACGCTACGCCAACTTAAGCCAGGAATGGTGGTTTGCGACAATGGCACCAACCTCCTCTCCGCCCTGCGACAGTGACAACTGACCCATGTGCCTTGTTTTGCTCATGTCCTTAACTTGGTGGTGCAGCAGTTCTTGGGCAGGTAGCCGGGCTTATAGGATGTCCTGAAGCAGGCCAGGAAAGTCTGTGTGCATTTCCAACGGTCATTTAATGCCAGTGCTTGGCTGGCAGACCTCCAAAAGGAATATAACCTGCCCAAGAACTGCCTGATCTGTGACATGCCCACCAGGTGGAACTCTACGTTGGCCATGCTGCAGCGGCGGCACACGCAGCAGAGGGCCATCAATGAGTATCTGCCAATATGGCAGCAGGACAGGGTCAGGGGAGCTTGTTTTTTTTTTCCCCATGCCAGTGGGCCATGATCAGGGATGCATGCACTGTCCTGTTACAATTTGAGGAGGCCATGAGGATGGTGACAGTGCATGCATCAGTGACACCGTCCCTCTTATTCACTTGTTGGAGCACACGCTGCGTGGATTAATAAACAGGGCCCTTGATGGAGAAAGAGGAGGACTTCCTTACCTTTCAAGGCCCCCTTTATCCAGACAGTGTTCCTGCTTGCCCGCCTATCACACAGGAAGAGGAGGAGGATTGTGTCAGCATGGAGGTGGAGCCTAGCACTCAGCATCATCAGCAGTCTTCAAGGGATTAATTACAGTCCCAAGAAACCCATGGACTTGTACGTGGCTGGGACGAGGTGGCTGTGGATCATGTCGTCCTCAGTGACCCAGAGGACTCCGCACCGAATGCCTCAGCAAACCTACGTTGTATGGCCTCCCTGATCCTGCAAAGCCTGATGAAGGATCCTCGTATTCATGCTATCAAGGAGAGGGATCATTACTGGCTGGCAACTCTCCTTGATCCACGTTACAAGAGTAAGGTTGCGGACCTTTTCTTGCCGGCACAGAGGGAGCAGAAGATGAAACATCTTCGGGAGGCCTTGCAGAAAGGTCTGTGCAATGTGTTCCCAGAGACTGGGAGGTTACAAAATCCTGGTCCTGGACAACATGTTGCTGAGGCTTCGGTCAATCACAGAAGGAGCGGTGAAGAAGGTGGCCGTCTGACCGATGCGTTCAAACAATTTTTTAGTCCGCAGCCCCAAGGTATGACCAGTTCCAGCAACCATCGCCAGCGTCTGTTTTACATGGTGCAGGAATACCTAGGGGCAAGATCAGACTTGGACACCTTTCCCACCGAAAATCCTCTGGCTTACTGGGCCACTTGAGGATGGATCACTGGCCAGAGCTTGCACAGTACGCAATTTAGCTACTGGCTTGTCCTGCATCCAGCGTTCTTTCAGAATGCACATTCAGTGCTGCTGGGGGCTTTGTAACCGATCACAGGGTACGCCTCTCCACCGACTCGGTCGATCAACTGACCTTCATAAAAACGAATCAGGCTTGGATCAACACCAGCGACCAAGCACCTGATGTTGATGTAACTGAATATTTTTTTTTGAAATGACAGATCCCTTCAAGACTGCCTATGCTGATGCTGAGTGACTGTCCTGTTATGCTGAGTGACTGTCCTTTTCCTCCTCAATGATCATGCTGATAGCTTGTAAGAACATTTTTGGTTCTGGGCACCACCACCAGTGACTAAGGCCCAATTTTTCTGCCCCTGTTTAACAGGGGCGTGTAATGAAAATTTTTGATGCAATACTTTGCAGCAGGCTCATTCCTGCGCTCCAACTAGAGTATCTGTGAGGGGTTGTGGCACCAGCACCACCACCAACAAAAGCCCAATTTTTCTGCCCCTGTTCAACAGGGGCGTGTAATTACAATTCTTGATCTAATATTTCACAGCAGGGCCCATTCCTGTGCCCACCAATAGTAACTGTGAGGGCTTACAGAGTTGTTGCACCAGCACCACCACCAACAAAGGCCCAATTTTTCTGCCCCTGTTTAACCGGGGCGTGTAATTAAAATTTTTATTGCAATACTTTGCAGCGGGCTCATTCCTGCGCTCCAACTAGAGTATCTTTGAGGGGTTGCAATGTTGTGGCACCAGCACCACCACCAACAAAGGCCCAATTTTTCTGCCCCTGTTTAACAGGGGCGTGTAATTACAATTAAAATGAGCACTTTTGAATTTGAACGTCCGAGTCCCATAGACTTCAATGGGGTTCTAAATGTTCGCCCAAACGTTCGGTCCGTTCGAAGGTTCTGGTGCGAACTGAACGGGGGGATGAACTTACCTCTCCACCAATCCAGTGGTGTCTTCACCAAAGTCTATTTTTCAATCAGCTCTTAGGTGCTGCCACTGCCATCTGGGCTAAGGGAAATGGGCAGTGAAGCCTTGCACCTTCACAGTCAGTTCCCTACTGAGCATGCGTGAAGCATGCTGTGCTTTGTGATTGGCTCAGCAGTGGGGGAGGGAGGAGGGGGTCCAAACTTTGGATTGAGTTCATCTGTGAAAACTAGGTACCCGCTCATCACTGACAGGAGCCAAATGTGGCTATGGGGGGGGGGGTGGGGAGCAGGAGACAAGCCAGTGGACCTTGCCCTTTTGGGTGGAGTTCCTCTTTAATGCATGGGCACTGCCCTGGGGGGCTCCTTGATAATCTTGCATTACATCATACCAATATTCCGGGACAGTCAGTCAAGCTTTTTACTAAGCTGTCCCGGGATAGCTGTGTCCCTGGCAGTGTCCCGGAATCTGGTGTGTGGGTACAGCAGCAGCCTGTCACCGGGCCAAATCTACAATCAGAATGACCCCCCCCCTACATTTCAGGAGTTAAGGAAGAACCCCGAGGTGGAGCATCTTACTATTGTTGTTTGTGTGGGTGAGATGTGTACTGCTCCAATTTCCACTAGACCTCCTCTCCTATTCATCCCATGTGATTGGAGCCGTACACATGATCCCACCCACACGAGCAAGCAATAGTAAGACGCTTCACCTCGAGGTTCTTCCTTAACCCCTACAAAGCACCGAAACTGTGGGAGGAAGAAACGGGGGGTTTATGGGGAGAGATATTATTCCACTTATAGGTTTAGCCCAGTGACAGGCTGTCAGAACAGGTAAGATCTGTGACAGCAGCTTCCCTGTGCTGCTCAGCTACATTGCTGCACCCTGTACTGTGCCCTCCCACCCCGACCTGTACTGTGCCCTCCTGCCACTCTCCATATTGTGCTCTTTTGTCTCCAGTACTGTGATCTCCTGGACCCTGCAATGTTCCCTCCTGACTCCTTTGTATTTTGCCCTCCCACCCCCACCTTTACTGTGAACTCCTGACCCTCATATTGTACCCTCCTGCCCCTTTGTACTGTGCCCTCCTCCCCCTGTACTGGGCCCTCCTCCTCCCCCTGTACTGTGTCCTCCTGCCCCCTATGCTGTGCCCTTCTGACCCTCCTGTATTATGCTCTCCTGCCCCCTGTACTGTGTCCCCCTTCCCCTATGTACTATGCACCCCTACTCCCTATACTGTGCCCTCCTGAATTATTCTCTCCTGCCCCCTGTACTGTACCCTTATGTACACCATGTACTGTACCATCCTGCACCCCACCCCCCATGTATTGTGCCCTAATTTTTTTCCTGTAATCTTTCCTCTTGCCCCCCCTGTACTGTACCCTCCTACCCCTGTGTACTGTACCCTTCTGCACCCCCTGAACTGTAACTTCATGCCCCCCTGTACTGTGTCCTTCTGCTGCCCCGTGCCCTGTGTTGATTAGTCTTTGATATATGGCATGTATTCTCATCTTTTAAAATCTATCATTTTGAAAATACTAATAAATATTCACTTCTATCAGCTATTTATACTTCACTTTTTGAGAGTCGGTGCATAAATTGGGGCCCCAGAACTTTCCCCTGAAGTCCATAATGATATTATATGTCCATGTGGGAGAGAGAGAGTCACGGAGCAAACGAAGTTGGGGGAGGGACGGCATCACAGGGCCACAGGAGATAGGCTGCTTTAGTGTAAGGGGAGCGGTGGCCGGTTAGTGGGCGAGGGCGGCAGAGGGGAGAGAGCGGTGGAAGTGATGTTTTGTCACTCCTCCATTTTGATAGCAGAGAGAGAAGTTGTGAGGTAGGAGCTGACTTTACAATGGCGGCCGTAGCGGAACTTGTGACCCAATTGCGCACTGTGGCGTCTGGCCAGGGGGCTAAATGGGTCATGGCACAGGTGGCCGCGACGTTAGATGGCTCGGCCGCGGCACCTGCCAGGGGGGGGTAAATGGTCCTGGCCGCCGGAGCTGTACAGTCTGGATACCTCCCCGGGAGTAGACCATCTCTCACGGAGACCCGCCAGGGGCCCTCCGGCTCCGTCTCCGCAACGGTCGCAAGCTGGGCCTGCGGGGGGGCTGACGGCAGTGTCAGATGGAAGGTCGGTGCGGAGCACAGGGACGATGAGGGGTGAAGGGAGTGGTCACACAGTGGAAGCCCGGGCCAGGGGGCGAAGCCGGAGTTCGTCGGTGGAGGTCGCAAGCGGGTCTGGTGTTTCAGCACAGAGGGGTCGGAGTGCAGTGCAACACAGGCCATTGGCAACCAGCTCACGTCTGACTGGGGTGCAAGCAAGGGATGTCTCGCCAGCTGGGAGTGCTGAAAGGTCGGAAGGGGAGCTGTCCGGGTCGGAGAGCGGAAATGATCCGGGACATCGGTCAGTGGTGGATTCCAGTCTGGCGGCGCGTGGACCTAGTCCAGTGCAGCTCGGTAAGTCCAATTCTTCCTCTACTGTATGTGGATTGTTGCAAGATTTGTTGGTGCAGGGTAGTGACGGGGCGGGCCCGGGAAGGACAGGGCTCAGGCAGCGGGAGGTACGGCCTTGGGAGGGCAGGTGGTTGGAGCGGAGTCACAGGATTTATGGGCCGGGTTGCGGGATCTGGTCAGGAGGTTCGACCCGGGCTCCGGTAGTGCGCCTTCTCCCGTGGTGGCATGGTCCCCACAGGGGGGTCTGCTCAGACAGTAGGGGGGCCTGCGGTAGCTGCGGTAGTACCGGCAGTTCCGAGTGCGCATGCGGCAGCAATGACTGGGGTTGCATCTTCAGGTGGGACGGGGGCATCTGCGCCTGGGTGTGCTCCCGACGCAGCAAGCGAAAAGGAGACCTTCAGGCTGGCAGACGCGGCAAAAAGTAAAATGTAATTTGCTTCGAGGCCACCCTGGGGGCTCATCTAAAGCCGGAGGTTAGGGAGAAGATTTGGAAGGGGGAGTATGTTGAAATTTTCACATTGCTCCCCCTTGAGAAGTTCAATCTGGACAGGTTGAAGCCAGAGGAGAGTAAAAAGAGGGGAGGAAGCTCCAGAACACTGTTCGGGTTTGTTCATTTATTTAGAGGCCATTAGTGCGGCATACCGGACGTATGGAGGAACGGCGTGGTTGCGGTATGACGAGCAGTTCCGGCAACGGATGGCCTTCAGACCTACTCTGCATTGGGATCAACCTGTGGATGACATTGATGATGGCGGCGCAGGTCCCGCAGCAGTTTTTTTCGGGGGGGGGGGGGGTTGGAGGTACATCTGCCTCTGGACAACCGACCGACAAACAATGGGGCTTTTGCTGGCAATTTAATGAAGGAACATGCAAGTATGGCACAAACTGCCGCTTCAAACACACATGTTCAGGATGTGGAGGTAACCACACTCTGTTCAAGCGTGGCAAGAACCGTCCCGGAGAGTCTGCGGGTAAGGGGAATGACTGCGGTTCGGGTGGGAAGGATACTGCCCTTCCTCAATAGATATCCTGATAGGCACGCGGCAAGGTTGCTGGAGGAGGGCTTTGCTAGCGGTTTTCGAATCCCCTGTTCAATTTCAGTTATTCCCCCAGAGGCGAAGAATTTGAGGTCTGCCTTACTGCATCGTTCAGTGGTTTCGGAGAAACTGGCCAAGGAGGTGCATTTGGGGAGGATGGCTGGGCCGTTTACAACGGCTCCGTTTAGGGACTTGGTGGTTTCCCCACTGGGGGTGGTTCCCAAGAAGGAACCGGGCAAGTTTTGCTTGATACACCACCTGTCTTTCCCAAAGGGCGGCTCGGTTAACGACGCCATCGCACCAGAGGAGTGTACATTCGACGCTGCGGTTTAGTGGGTGCGAAGGTGTGGGCGGGGCGCCCTCATGGAAAAGTCAGATGTGTTGTCAGCTTTTCAGTTGTTGGGATGCACTTGGGATGGGGCATACTATGTGGATCGTTGTTTGCCCATGGGTTGCTCCATCTCTTGCACGTTGTTTGAGACCTTCAGCTCCTTTTTGGAGTGGGTAGTGCGCGACGCTTCGGGGCTCAGCTCGATTATCCATTACCTGGATGATTTCTTGTGCGTGGGCTCTCCGGGGTCGAATGCATGCTCAGTCTTGTTAGGCACGTTGCAGTATGTGACGGATCGTTTCGGGGTCCCCTTAGCACCCGAAAAGACGGAAGGCCCCACGACTTCCATTGTTTTCTTGGGCATTGTGTTGGACTGCGGATGGAGTGTCGACTCCCGGAGGATAAGCTGGAGGCTTTGAAGGAGGAAGTACGGGGGATTATTGGGCTGGGGAAGATTCAACTGCCTAAGATGCAGTCGCTGCTAGGTAAGTTAAACTTTGCCTGCAGGATAATCCCCATGGGTAGGGTGTTTTGCTGCAGGTTGTCGGGAGTGACAGCCGGCGTGCGGACTCCGACTCATTTTGTGAGTCTCAATGGTTAACACAGGGCTGACTTGAGGGTCTGGCACAAGTTTTTGGAGTCCTTTAATGGACGAGCTTTGTGGATGTCTGGGCAACTTCGACTTGGAGCTGTTTACGGATGCTGCGGGCTCTATGGGGTATGGAGCGTTTTGCCAAGGTAAATGGAGCGTGGAGTCCTGGCCAAACACGTGGAAGGAGGTGGGGTTCTTGAAGAACTTGGTACTCCTGGAACTGTTCCCGATCGTAGTAGCGCTCGAGCTGTGGGGCGAGTCTTTTCGGAATTCGAAAGTGCGTTTCAATTGCGACAACTTGGGGGTGGTGCAGGTAGTGAATCACATTTCGGCGGCATCCCCATCAGTGGTGAGTTTACTGCGTTATTTAGTGCTGCGATGCTTACACTTGAATGTATTCATTTATGCCGTACACCTTCCGGAGGTCAAGAACACTTTGGCTGACGCTTTGTCTCATTTTCAGTGGGACAGGTTCCAGGAGTTGGCACCAACAGTGGAGCGACACGGAGTTCCCTGTCCCGACTGGATGTGGAACATTGCTTTGACAGCGCAGCACGGTGGATCCAGCAGTCAGTGAGTGAGGCTACATGGAATGCCTACTCAAAGGTATGGCGGGAATGGATAGCTTTGGCTCAGGGACTGGGGATAGCCCTGGTTGGGCACAAGGCTGGTGTCGCTGTGCTGTATTTTCTTACCTTGAAGATGGAGCAAGGGGTCTCGGTATCTGCGATCGATCGGTTGATGGCAGGTTTGACTTCTTTAAGTGGCACGGGGTAAGGGACTATACTAAGGAATTTTGGGTAAAGCAGGCGGTAAAGGGGTACAGGAAGGGTCGCAGGGTTAAGGATCATCATAGGCCAGTTTCGTTTGGTATGCTGCAGAACCTGTTTCTGCATTTACACTCAGTATGCTCGTCGGTGTACGAGTGTGCACTTTTCAAGGCTGCTTTTGCGCTGGCCTTTTTCGGGGCACTGAGGGTGGGTGAACTGGTCAGTCCTTCGAAAGGGGCGCAAGGTGGTCTGTTGGTTCAGAATGTGGAGTGTTTGGAGGGAGCGGTGGGAGTTTGGGTGCGTAGGTCAAAAACGGCCCAGGGGGGTAAGGGCATGCGGCTTCAGATGTTTAGCGTTCCGGGAGCAGAAATCTGTCCTGTACGGGCGGTGGAATCCTTTCGTTCCATGCATCCTGGACGAACTGGGTCCTTTTTTATGCATCGGGATGGGTTGGCGTTGTCGAGATTCCAGTTTGTAGCTGTGTTTAGAAAATGTTTGGTGGTGGCAGGGTATGACCCAAAAGATTATACTGCGCATTCATTCCAGATCGGGGCCACTACGGAAGCTGCTCGGACTGGGTTGAATGCAGACATGGTTAAAAGGATCGTGCGATGGGACTCGGATAGATGTAGGATCTACATTCGTCCACATTTATTGCATAAGTAGTTGGGAGCCATGGCAGTTCATTGGTTTTACAGGTTCTTTGTATTAAAAAAAAAAAAAAAAAAGAGGGGGGTCCTCTAGAAGTTTGTGTGTTCTGTTTGATGTTTTTCAGGTGGTGAGAGCAGCCTGGTTTGGATCCTTGGCCACTCATACGTTTTTTGGGGGGCCAGACGGGCTGATCAATGGCCCAATGGGAGGCAGCTAGGTATCCCCTTACGAGAAGCTCAGGTCAGATGGATTGGGGTACCGGGAAAAAAATTGCGTGCCTGGACAGAGCACCCGATGTTTTGGTACACCATACGGGAGGTAATGACATGGGGGCCAGGTCTATGCACCAATTGATAAGGGACGTGAAGTACGATTTCCTCAGGCTACGCTCTTTGTTCCCGGGGATGCTTATTATTTGGTCCAACATGGTAAGCAGAATGGCTTGGAGGTGGGCTTGGTTGGTGGAGAAGGTTAATAAGGCTCGGGTAAAGGTTAACAAGGAGGTAGGGAGGTTCTTTATTTGCAACGGTGGTTTGGTGGTGCACCACAGGGAGCTGGAGGTGGATACCTGGTGGTATCTACGGAGGGATGGGATTCACCTCAATGATGTGGGCATTGATCTGTGGGCTCTGGGATTGCAGGAGGGAATCCAGAGGGCCCTGAGGGTTTGGAGGTGCTCGCAAGGATAAGGCTTTACCCTTGTGAGCTGTGGTGGCGTTGGGTCTATGGAAGACGAGGAAAGGCTGGAAGTTGGGTAGGTAAAAGGTTGTACCCATAGGTGGTATGGTGGTTATTGGGTACCTTTCGGTTAACCAGGAAGGGGTTAAAATGTTAGGTCACTGCGGACGGTTGTACTGCCTCTGAGTCGGTGTCTTGCACTGAGGCCTAGGTAATAATTGTTTTTCCAAGGGGCCAAGTTGAGAGGGGTGGTCTTCCAGACCACTAAGTATTGGAACTATGTATAAAGTTATTTAAACGGTTATTTATGTTAAATTTTGAAATGGTTAAATAAAAAAGGGCGGAAGGTCAATGTAACTCCACAACATGGTCCCTTGTATCATTGGGGTTTGTGAGGTAAGGTATAAGATGTTGGGGTCATAGAGATAGTGGGTAATGTGTTGCTAGGATCGGTCCTTAACATTTCATGATATTTATCTTTGTATAACACAGAACTGTACAGTAATAATGAAAAAATCAACTGAGAATGAGACAAGAAGGAGAAGATCCCCGAGAATCCAGAATCCCATCACCATCCCCCCACCTCCATCCCCGATCCCTACAAGACTCAACACACAGAAGATTCTAGAAGTCACCAAGAAGATGATGGAGCTGCTGACAGGAGAGGTGAGGAGGATTCTGGGAATTCTGGGACATTATCCAGTAACAGACAAGGGGTGTGTCTGGATGGTGACTGTATCATTGTGTGTGTCAGGTTCCTATAAGGTGTCAGGATGTCACTGTCTATTTCTCCATGGAGGAGTGGGAGTATTTAGAAGGACACAAGGATCTCTACAAGGACGTCATGATGGACAATCAGCCGCCCCTCACATCACCGGGTAAGAGGAGACTTTATTGTAAAGGAGAGAGCAGTACGGAGGCTCCACCTAGATCCCCTATCATCTGATAAACACATAGAAACAAAGTATTCAGTCTCAGGAGATGGGAGGCAGCGGTGTGGGATCTCTGCAACTTGTCTCCAGTAAACATTTAATCTTCCACTGATTACTGAATACCAATATTATGAGTCCTGACCCTTACACTGTATAATTTATATTGTACATTACATACTCCTGACCCCTGAGAGAAAAGCCCATGGTGATTGTGCCCCTGGAGTGGCAGTCCAGGGGGGCCGTACTTGCACAAGTGTTTGAGAGGGCACCTTGGTCACGTCACCACAACACACTTTTTTCACACCTGCCTCTAGGGCTGGGACCAGAGGAATTTTTAAAACCTGGCCAGAGGGCCAGCCATCGTATTGCACGATGGTCACTTTCACTCTCCCTCATCTTCCTTCTCCCCCACTTTCTTTTTATTTAACCCCTGTGTGCGTCACTTTATTGTATTCTTTTGTTGGTTACACGTTTGTCACAGTGTGATTTGTAGGGTGTGGGTCCTCGGGCCTGCCCTGAACGTCTTGGGAGTGGGTGGACATGGCCTTCTGCTTCGGAAGACCTTCCAGGGAACGGGGTCTGTCTGGTTTCAGCCAGATGGACCAAGTGAAGTACCTCAGTCCCCGTCTGGAGCCTAACGCCCCGGGGATCAGGGTAAGGTCCTTTCTAGTGGAGGACAGTGCAAACACCCGTTGCACGTTTTGTGTCACTCTTTATGTGTGTGAACTTTTTTTGACACCGGGTGGAGTTTTTGGCTGTGTTTCACACGCCATGGGCTTTTCAAAAAAATAAATTAAACAAATTACCGTATTTATCGGCGTATAACACGCACAGGCGTATAACACGCACCCTAACTTTAAGAGGGAAATTTTGAGGAAAAAACTTTACTCAGCCCCCTGCGTATAACACGCAGGCACAGTTTACCCTCTATTTTTAGGGGAAACAAGTGAGTGTTATACGCCAATAAATACAGTATATACAGTATATACTCCTGACCCCTGCACTATATAATCTATATTGTACTTTACATCATTCTGATACTATATAGTCCTATCTGTTGTGGCTTATACAATATGTTGTACATTACATAGTCCTGACTTCTCCTCTCTCCCCTCTACCCACAGCTATATATACACATAATATGTATTCTCTTTTCTTACACCCATTTTCTACCAGCTGGACATTTTTAGCTGGATTCATAAAGACCGCCGCATCTTTAAGGCGGCGTATCGTATTTACGCTACGCCGCCTTAAGTTAGATAGGCAAGTACTGTATTCACAAAGTACTTGCCTCCTAACTTACGGTGACGTAGCGTAAATGTGGCCGGCGTAAGCGCGCCTAATTCAAATTAGGCTGAGGGGGCGTGTTTTATGTTAATGGGGTGTGACTTAACGTGATTGATGTTTTTTACGAACGGCGCATGCGCCGTCCGTGAACATATCCCAGTGTGCATTGCGGCAAAGTACGCCGCAAGGACTTATTGGTTTCGATGTGGACTTAAATTACGTCCAGCCCTATTCACGGACGACTTACGCAAACAACGTAAAATTTTCAAATTTCGACGCTGGAACGACGGCCATACTTAACATTACTAGTCCAGCTATTTGATGGAATAACTTTACGCCTGAAAATGCCTTACGTAAACGGCGTATCTTTACTGCGACGGGCGCACGTACGTTCGTGAATAGGCTTATCTAGTGATTTACATATTCTACGCCGACCTCAATGAAAGCGCCACCTAGCGGCCAGCCTAAATATTGCACCCTAAGATACGACGGCGCAGGCCGTCGTATCTTAGATAGGTTTAAGTGTATCTCAGTTTGAGAATACACTTAAACTTAGGACGGCGCAGATTCCGAGTTAGGTCGGCGTATCTACTGATATGCCGGCCTAACTCTTTCTGAATCTAGCTATTTATATCTGATGATTTGATTGGAGCATAGACTTTTACATGGTGATAATAATGTGATCACATTCTAAAATTTTGGAACCTTAAACAGAATGTCATAATGGGGGAAGAGTCAATAACCCAATGATGGAGGTCTTCAGGATCCGTCCAGTCTTCATCTTGGTTTTTCTCCCCCCATCTTTACTCTCTGACCTCTGGTGGGGCTCAGCCTGCTGTTATTCATGACTAAATCATGAACTAAATAAGTAAGTGCAGGACTTCTTGTGTTGGGAAGATGACAATGAGTGATAGAGGGGTGGGGACACTCGTCCTATAATCCCCTCATCACTGTCACTCCTATAAAAGACAGTTCCTGTTTTTTCCTCACTCTCTGACTAAGGTCCGTGAATAAAGAAATGATCTGGTAGGAGATCAGAGGACCCATTTACTAGTTACCTTGAGGGGGAAATTGTAAGATCCTCAGAGACAAAGCTGTCTTATGTGGGTGGAGTCCTGGTTTAGGAGAACCAATCTGCTCATGTCTAGTAATAATCTTTGTATTTCTATTTTAGTAGATGGACGGGAGATGAGGAAAACCTCAGAGGATTGTCTCACTTTGTCTCCAGACTGTAAAGTAGAAGATGAGGACATCACACAGTATAGTCCAGGAGAAAACCCGACTACCTCAAATGTCCATCCGGCACCACACAGTGTAGATGGACCATCGTATTCCTCTTATCCTGAGGAACCTCAGACTGTGCGGGACGGTGCCGGACCATCGTATTCCTCTTATCCTGAGGAACCTCAGACTGTGCGGGACGGTGCCGGACCATCGTATTCCTCTTATCCTGAGGAACCTCAGACTGTGAGGGGCGGTGCTGTCCTTCCAACAGAGAAGGGCTTTTCCTGTACTGAGTGCGGGAAGTGTATTTCTTCTAAATCCAATCTTAATATTCATAAAATGTCTCACACGGGGGAGAAGCCGTATTCCTGTCCTGAGTGCGGGAAATGTTTTTCACGGAAGTCCAGTCTTTACAGACATCAGAGATCTCACACAGGGGAGAAGCCGCATTCCTGTCCTGAGTGCGGGAAATGTTTCTCAAGGAAGTTCCATCTTTACAGACATCAGAGATCTCACACGGGGCAGAATCCGTATTCCTGTCCTGAGTGCGGGAAATGTTTTTCACAGAAGTCCTATCTTTCCACACATCAGAGATCTCACACTGGGGAGAAGCCGTATTCCTGTCCTGAGTGTGGCAAATGTTTTTCACAGAAGTCCTATCTTTCCATACATCAGCGATCTCACACGGGGGAAAAGCCATATTTCTGTCCTGAGTGTGGTAAATGTTTTTCATTGAAGGCTAGTCTTTCCATACATCAAAGATCTCACACGGGGGAGAAGCCGCATTCCTGTCCTGAGTGCGGAAAATGTTTTTCAGAAAAGTCCCATCTTTACACACATGAGAGATCTCACACGGGGCAGAAGCCGTATTCCTGTCCTGAGTGCGGGAAATGTTTTTCACAGAAGGTTAGTCTTTCCACACATCAGAGATCTCACACGGGGGATAAGCCGTATTCCTGTCCTGAGTGTGGGAAATGTTTTTCAGATAGGTCCACTCTTTACACACATGAGAGATCTCACACGGGGGAGAAGCCGCATTCCTGTCCTGAGTGCGGGAAATGTTTCTCACGGACGTCCAATCTTTACATACATCAGAGATCTCACACGGGGGAGAAGCCATATTCCTGTCCTGAGTGCAGGAAATGTTTCTCACGGAAGTCCCATCTTTATAGACATCAGAGATCTCACACGAGGGAGAAGCCGTATTCCTGTCCTGAGTAAGGGAATTGTTCCTCACTGAAGTCCTGTCTTCCTGTACATCAGGGATGACACACAACCCTCGAGGTGTATTAGTGAGTGTGGGAAATGTCTTGTATATGAATGTTCCTGGACATCACAGCTCTCATGTGGGGAAGAAGCACACCCTGATATACACCTCAGATATACTCCATGGCTGTTTTTTTTTTAATACAATAGATTTTTATTAATAATTATAAAGTTATACAGTAGTAGATAAGACAGTGTGGTACATTATACATGAGGTGAAATAGTATACATTTGCGAGTACATAGATAAAGTGCCAGGTAGATAAAATGAACACATATAACAAAGGAAAAAAGTGTGCTACTGAATGTACAATACAATGTGACTAATAAGTGGGTGAAATGTCCTTATAAAAAAAAGGCTGAACAAAGTCCTATCCGGGAGACATCTAAGGGATAATTCACAGAACTTTGACTCTTCTCAATGAGTACTGCTGCAGATGAATTGGCTGGTAGAAAACATCAATCCTGATGCATCAAGAAAAGGATGGCCGCTTACCAGAAAGTTGGACCCACTTGGGGTCAGTCGGGCACTCAGTGAAGATGTCGATCGCTGCATCCAGGTGCTACCTTCTCCAGGACACTCAGGAACCAGGACCTGAGTGAATGTACTGACATAAATTGCCCAATTTTTGTAAATAATGTACTATCTGTGCATATTGGAAGTATCTGGTGTGAGGTCAAATTCGGACTGTACAGATTGGAAGGATTTAAGCCTACCGTTCGAGTATAACTTTTCTCTATAAGTAGAGAAAAATGGAAAGCAACTGTGCTATGTAAATATAGTGGATGTGGGTTAATAAGCAGCAATTAGTACATCAAACGAACATAAAAAAGCATAAGGAAAAAAATAACTGCGCTAAACCAAAAACTAGTGTTCGTTTGAAGGAAAACTAGGTCGGGCATAAGCCCAAAAATATGTGTTGTTACCTAACGGTAAATTTCACCGTGATACATAAATGAAATAAGTAAATACACATTAATCTAGGAGAGGCATAATAATAATCCTGGAAATCTATGTAGCCTACCCCCCCCCCCCCCCCCCCCGTAGAGTCTATGTTTAATTAATTTGTTATGAGTACACCTGGATTTTTTCCCATTCCAGACAAATCTGGACAAAAGTGATTGCATGGATTAAAAAAAATAGCGGGAATAGGAATGGGTAAATTCCGGAAAAAGTATAGAACTTGTGGAAGATGAATCATTTTGAAAGCAGATAGTCTGCCCCACCAAGAAAATGTGTGTTTACTCAGTTTGTGAAGATCAGTCTGTAACTTGTTCCTAATGGTAAGGTAATTGTATTTGTATAATGATTTAGTAGTCCTGGTGAGGTGGATGCCTAAATACGGGATACTAGTGTCCGCCCAAATGTAAGGAAACTGGTGTTGAAGTAAATTACTAGTCACAGCGTCAATTCCAATGTCAAGAATGGATGATTTGAAGGTATTCGCCTTGTAGAATGAGACCATTCCAAACCAGGATAAAACTTTTTAGACTTTCAGTAGAGAAGAGAAGGGACTGGATAACTATAAAATCACATCGTCCGCAAATAAACTAATTTTATGGACTTGGTTTTCTATAGTAACTCCAGATATTTTGGTATTTGATCTGATATGTTCAGCTAGGGGTTCTATCATCATATTGAAAATCAGGGGGGGATAATGGGCAGCCCTGTCGGGTACCGTTGGAAATGTGGAATGGTTTAGAAAGAAGATTAGAAGTGAAGACTCGTGCTGTGGGAGTGGTGTAAATGGCCAATATAGCGTCAAGAATAGGTCCCATAAATCCGAATTTTTGAAGTGTCAGAGTCAGGTAGTTCCAATTAACCCTGTCGAACGCCTTCTCTGCATCTAATGAAATGTCAAATTCACACTATGTATTACATTTATCAGTCTTCTGGTAGCGTCGGAAGTTTGACGTCCTTTTGTAAAACCAGTTTGAAGCAAGTCACACTCCAGACGAAGCAAGTTTTTGTGAAACGCGTCGGGTGATTCCACTGCTGCCATTGACATATTGATCGATATGCTGTTTTATCTTCACTTTCATGTAAGTGTTTATAACTATGGTTGAGCGAACCCAGACTTTTGGGTTTTTGGTACCCGGATCCGAACCCGAACAATTTGCTGTAAGTTCGGGTTCGGTGTTCGGCAATGTAATGTCGCGCTGCAGGCAGCCAATCACCATTTGTTTTACTCGTGTGACTTAGAAGCCATCACAGCCATGCCTACTAATGGCATGGCTGTGATTGGCCAGTGCAGCATGTGACCCAGCCTCTATATAAGCTAGAGGCACATAGCACAGCACGTCACTCTGCTTTAGATAGTGTAGGGAAAGGCTGCTGCTGCTGCTCCGAGGGAGAGAATTAGATAGGAGTCAGACTGTCCTGCTTCAGAAATTAAATTACACCAGCACTGCATATGTTCCTGTGAGATACACCCTTTATATACTTTTCTTCTATTGTGCTATTTAAAAAACATCCATTTAGGGCAACAACATTTTTTTTGCAGTGTTTCCTCCATATCTGTACTTGTGAGATAAACAGTTTAGCTAGTGTTGTTCTATTCAAAAAACACCCATTTAGGGCAAAAAAATATATTTTGCAGTGTTTCCTCCAGTGTTTGCAGTGTTTCCTCCAGTGTTTGCAGTGTTTCCTCCAGTGTTTGCAGTGTTTCCTGCATATCTGTACGTGTGAGATAAACACTTTAGATACTGTTCTTCTATTGTGCTATTCAAAAAACACCCATTTAGGGCAAAAATATTTATTTTGCAGTGTTTCCTCCAGTGTTTGCAGTGTTTCCTCCATATCTGTACGTGTGAGATAAACACTTTAGCTACTGTTCTTCTATTGTGCTATTCAAAAAACACCCATTTAGGGCAAATATTTTTTTGTTGGTGCGTTTCCTGCATATCTGTACATGTGAGATACACACTGTTTTTCTATTGTGCCATTAAAAAAATAATTATTTAGGGCAAATATTATATTTTTTTTGGTGCGTTTCCTGCATATCTGTACGTGTGAGATACACCCTTTAGATACTGTTCTTCTATTGTGCTATTCAAAAAACACCCATTTAGGGCAAGATCCTACATTTGAGAAATATAAGAACGTCAAATAAGGGACGTGGCCGCTGTCGTGGTGCTGCTGGTGGAGCTCCTGTTACAGGGAGAGGACGTGGTCGATCTGTGCCAGCTACACGCACAAGTGAAACACCTTCCTCAGGTGCGAGTAGGCGACAGCCTGCAGCGGTATTTGGTTGGGCCTAATCCGGCTCTACGAATGTTGAGGCCAGGAGCAGAACAGGTGGTAGTAGATTGGGTTGCTGACAGTGCCTCCAGTTCCTTCACATTGTCTCCCAACCAGTCTTGTGCTGAAAGATCAGAGTTGGCACCTGCAGCCGATGTCCATCAGTCTTTCACTTCACCCCCTTGCAAATCAGCCAGGCAGCCTGAGCCCCAAATCATGCAGCAGTCTCTTTTGCTTTTTGATGAGTCTGTTAGCATGTTTTCCCAAGGCCATCCACCTAGCCCAGCCCCAGAAGTGGAAGAGATTGAGTTTGCCGATGCCCAACCACTTATGTTTCAAGATGAGTACATGGGGGGACCATCACAGCACGTCTCGGATGATGAAGAAACACAGTTGCCAACTGCTGCTGCTTTCGCAATAGTGCAGATCGACAAGGAGGGCAGTGGTGAAGACTGGGTGGAAGATGACCCCACATGGAATCAACCTCATGCAGGTGACCTGTGTAGTTTGGAGAAAGAGGTGGTGGTTGCACAGAGCCACCAGCACAGCAGAAGAGGGAGCAGGGTGCCAAAGCGGAGCGTCCGTCCCCTAGACAGTACGCCTGCTACTGCCCAATGCAGCAAGGGACCGAGCACACCAAAGCCAGGTCTAAGGAGTTCCCTAGCGTGGCAGTTCTTCACACAATGTGCTGATGACAAGACACGCGTGGTTTGCATGCTGTGCAATCAGCCTGAAGCGAGGTAGAATTTTTTTCAACCTGAGCACAAACTGCATGACCAGGCATCTAAGTGCAAAGCACGAGCTGCAGTGGAGTAGACACCTCAAAAACCAAGAAAGGTCTCTGGCTCCTCCTGCTTCCTTTCTGCTTCAGTCTCTGCCTCTTCATCCACCTCTGTAGTGACAGTGCCACCTGCCACCCCGCAATTAGAGGACCGGCAAGCAACACTACCACCCGGGTCACCAAATATCTCCACAATGTCCCATGTAGACATGTGCACAGCAAAAAATTTTGTTTATTTCTGTTTCGTTTCTGTTCGTTTATCGTGATTCGTAACGAGTCGTAATTTCGTAAGACGTTAGTTATCGTATTCGTACTCTTTAGTATTTTCGTAACACTCTTTTTTCCGTTTCCGTATTTTTCTGTTAGTTTATTTTTCGTTGAATCGAGATTCGTATTTTCGTTATATTTTGTATTCTGCCGCGTTCGTATTTTTAAAATGATTTTATTTGTTCCTTCGTTTTTACGTTAGTTTAATTCTCGTTGTTTTGCTATTCGTCTTTACAATATATTTTCCATCATGCCGCATTCGTATTTTCGTAAGAAATATATTTTCGTTGCTTTATGATCATTCGTATTTTCGTGTCTAATTTCCTTTGATTGTAAAAACGTACTTTTGTAGATTTTATTGCATTCGTAATTCTGTTAGAATACATTTTACGTTTATTCGACACACTACTCGTCGTCATTTTGTAATTTGTACTTTACTGTGATTGACTTGACTGTCTTAGTTAGCACACACACCCTGTCTAGAATGAAGTCTGACGTAGAAGAAAACTAAAATATGTCAGATATTACAAATACAAATCTAGAAATTAGATGCACTGCAGTCTAACACAGAAAAAGACACAAGGAGCCAGGAGGTAATGAGAAAGAAGCTCATTGGGGGAAGGAACAAACCTCTTCAGAGGAAAGGGACAGCGCTCAGTGGCTATTGGTCAATGTCCAGAAATATTTCAGTACTAACGAAAGCTAATTTACATTATTTTGTATTTTCGTTGTTTTCATTTCAGTTTTCCGAAGATTCGTAATTTATTTTTCGTTAGTTTTGATTTTCGTTTTTTAGTCTTTGTTCGGCATTTCGGTTGTTTTCTTTTCGGTCTTAGAATATTAGTAAGTTTGCATTTTCGTTCATTTTGTTTTTCGTAATTATTTTTTTTTGGGTTCGGTATTTTCATTGTTTTTATGTTTTCGTTTCTTTCATCTTTCATATCTTCGTTGTTTTTCATATTCGTTATTTTGAAAATATCGTTATTCGTTATTAATTGCGCTAAACCATTCGTTCATTCGTATGTTAACGAATCAACTAAAATAACGCAAATTGACGGAAAACGTATTCGTAACTTAAAAAATTGCACATGCCTAGTCCCATGGAAGCATTCAGCTCTCTATCTCCCAAACACTGGAGCGGAAGAGAAACTACCCACCCGCGATCCCTGGCCCTGAATTCCAGCATTTCAAAATTCCTGGCCTTTGAAATGTTGTCATTCCGCCTGGTGGAGACGCAGAGTTTTAAAAGCCTGATGGCATTGGCTGTCCCACAGTACGTCGTGCCCAGCCGCCACTACTTTTCCAGGCGAGCCATCCCTTCCCTGCACAACCAAGTGGGGGACAAAATCAGGTGTGCACTGCGCAACACCATCGCTCCCTAACAGCGCACTGGGTAAATGCAGTGGCGGCTGGGCCTGAGGCGGATAGCAGTTTGGCGCATGTCCTTCCACCACCGAGGATTGCAGGGCGCTTCAGTTTGCCTCCTGTTGCCAACTCCTCCTACTCCGCTTCCTCATCCTCTACCGCCTCCTCATCCAGTCAGCGTAACACATTCACCACCAACTTCAGCACAGCCATGGGTAAACAACAGCAGGCAGTTTTAAAACTTTCCTGTTTGGGGGAAAAACCCCACACCACGCAGGAGTTGTGGAGGGACATGGAACAACAGACCGATGAGTGGTTGGCGTCAGTGAGCCTAAAGCCTGGCTTGGTGGTGTGCGATAACGGGCGAAATCTCGTAGCAGCTCTGACGCACATCCCTTGCTTGGCACATGTGCTGAATTTGGTGGTGCAGAGGTTCCTGAAAACTTACCCCGATATGCCACAGCTTCTGCAGAATGTGTGGTCCATCTGTGTGCACTTTCGGCGTTCTTACCCTGCTGCTGCTCGCCTGGCAGCGCTGCAGCGTAACTTCGGCCTTCCCGCTCACCGCCTCATATGTGACGTGCCCACAAGGTGGAACTCCACCTTGCACATGCTGGCCAGACTGTGCGAGCAGCAGCAGGCGATAGTGGAGGTTCAGCTGCAGCACGCACGCGTGAGTCGCTCTGCGGAACAGAACCACTTCACCACCAATAACTGGGCCTCCATGCGAGACCTGTGTGCCTTGTTGCGCTGTTTTGAGTACTCCACCAACATGGCCAGTGCCAATGACGCCGCTCTCAGCGTGACTATCCCAGTTCTATGCCTCCTTGAAAAAACGCTACGGGCGATGATGGAAGAGGATGTGGCACAGGAGGAGGAGGAGGAATCGGGATAATTTCCAAGGCTTTCAGGGCAGTCATTCACAAGTGGCTCTGAGGGTGGGTTCCTGCACCAACAAAGGCCAGGTACACAATTGTCCAGCAAGGGCACAGTTCTGGAGGAGGAGGAAGACATGGAGGAGGAGGAGGAAGAACCATGTTCACAGCAGGATGGCATCCAGACCAGCTCATGGCCATTACTGGTGCGTGGCTGGGGGATACAGATGATACACCTCCCACAGAGGACAGCTGTTCGTTGCCTCTGGGCAGCCTGGCACACATGAGCAATTACATGCTGCAGTGTCTCCGCAACGACCGGCGTGTTTCGCACATTATAACTGGTGCTGATTACTGGGTGGCCACGCTGCTGGATCCCCGTTACAAGGACAATGTACCATCCTTAATCCCCTCACTGGAGCGTGAACGCAAGATGCGTGAGTACAAGCGCACGCTGGTAGATGCGCTGCTGGTGCAATTCCCACCTGGCAGCTGGGGCACAGTGGAAGCAGAAGGCGAAGGCAGAGGAGGAGGAAGAGGTCGCCAACGCAGCAGGGGCACCGCCAGCACCTCAGAAGGCAGGGTTAGTATGGCCGAAATGTGGAAAAGCTTTGTCAGCACGCCACAACAAACAGCACCACCAGCTGATATGGAACGTTTTAGCAGGAGGCAGCATTTCAGCAGCATGGTGGAGCAGTATGTGTCCTACACGTACTGAATGACGGCTATGCCCCCTTAAACTTCTGGGTCTCCAAATTGGGCACATGGCCTGAGCTTGCCCTTTACGCCCTTCACGCCCTGTGGCCAGTGTATTGTCTGAACGTGTATTTAGCACGGCAGGGGGCGTTATCACAGACAAGTGCAGCCGCCTGTCCAGAGCCAATGTGGACAAGCTCACGTTCATTTAAATTAACCAGGCATGGATCCCATAGGACTTGTCCGTACCTTGTGTAGAATAGACACAGGGCCGGCCTTACCCAGCCATTGTTTTTTTTTCTGATCTTTCTAGGGTTGCCATCTCATCCCTTTAAAAGCAAAAACATATTAATTACACAGGTTCTCTGGCTGATTAAGTTGCTGCTAATTAAACTCACTTGGTGCCTTATCGACAGTAAATTAGCCCCAAAACCTGTGTAATTACTCTGTGTTCTGGTTTAAAGGGATGAGGTAGCAACCCTAGATCTTTCTCACTCTTTTGGGGTTTACCCTAATTTAAAAAATACATATATTAAAAACCAAAACCTGCTGTGTTGGCTACCTTCTCCTCCTCCACCGCCGCTTCCACCTACACCGCCACATCCACCTCAACCTCCTAATACATATGGACCTCCTCCTCCTAGGTCAAAATGATTTTATTTTTTTATGTTATTTTATGTTATTTTGAGTTATTTCCCTATTCACATTTATTTTCAGAGTACGTGCCATGCTCTTCCCGACATTTTGCTGCCATTTGCAGCCCTCCAGCCCTTTCCCTTAGTTTTTTAGAGACATTTTTGTAGTCAAAAGTCCTGGTCCCCATTGACTTCAATGGGGTTCGGGTAAAGTTCGGGTTCGGTCCCGAACCCAAACTTTTTTTCAAAGTCCGGGTTCGGGTCCGAACCCGGACATCCAGGTGTCCGCTCAACTCTAGTTGTTACACATAGCGCTGTTTTTTTTCTATTTATATTGGTGACATAATTGCCCAAATCTGGGGATCAGGAGCCATTTCCACCCTTTACTCTCGGCTGGGGTTCTTTGTATCCATATAACAGATGTTCTACATGACTAAATCTCACATCAATTTTACTGCAAAATCAAAGGGGCCAAAATGTCTCCCCCCTCCCCCGAGCAGTAATATATTTCTATCCCCCTTGGTGGGAGTGGAGATGACCCATCTATAAGGATATACAGTACACACACACACAGCACAAGGCCGTGTTCACACTACAAGATGTTTCTCAGGGCTGAAGTTCCTCTGATCTCCACAAGGTGGTGATCTCACTTATACACAGGACAGTAATTCTCTATGGAAGACAGGAAGTGATGTCAGGTACAGACAGGAAGTTCCAGGTGAGAGGTGAGTCGGGAAGAAGTAGAGAGGAGACGTTGTTGGAATCGGCAGCAGAGGAGGTAATAAGATCTTATTTTCTATTTACACCCAGTAACCCCGTCATGTCCGTCCTCTTCCTCCATAGTCACTGTGACGTCTTTTATCTCCAGCAGATGATGATACACACATATATAGTGTGGAGACCTAGATTAACCCCTTCAGGAGGATCAGTTGATGATTAATATATCTTGCTTCCAAAGCTGGCCATTCATGATTCAGTTTTATCGTTCATCCAGTGCGATGAGTGAAAAAACTGAACCGATTCCCTCATCCACACATTGGAGGGGGATTGGGGGAATCCTCCCTGCTGCACTATTGTATTCTGACAATGGGGGCGCTCCTCCGCTCTCAGAATACACAGATCAGTGATGAAGCTATTGGCTGCAGCCGCTGATCGAGTGACTTTTATCCGGCAGTGACCACACATGGATGGAAATGTGACCGATCCCTGCTGAACCAGCTGAACTTCCATGTATCTATGGTCACCTTAAGTGATTTCTCCCCTCCCCCTCATCTCCTTCATTATGTAAGTCATGCTGAGTAAGGATGAGCTCCAGCGTGTTTGCATAGTACACGTGCAGAGCCCGCCAGGAAGTGTGCACGGTGCTGCGCTTATCACAGTCAGGGAGACAATGTCCCGATGCTCGGCTGCAAAGATCGGGAAATGTCTCCCAGGCTGTCATTAGGTCACGTTGCCGAGGTTCTCACCTTTTTTTTTTTCTCAAAATAATTCTTTATAAAAGTGATTTGCACTTCAAGCTCTGCCTCATCTGAAGATTTCTTCTCTGTCCCTCCACAGGTATGTCCCATCTGAGTCACATCCACCCATAACTGAACAGCTGGAAACTGTTTGCTGTCACTGTGTCTGTGTGTCTTTTGGTGTCACTTTCACCATCTGTTCCCCGTCTCCATCATTATGATGTTTGTGTTGCTCTGTAGTGTCTTACCAAAGTTTTATGTGCTGACCTTATCTTTACAGCTCTGCCCTCTTGCTGGTCTGACTTTAGATGTGAAAGGTTTGCTCTGATTGTCAGCCATCCTTATATTATCTCATGATTCATCAATTAACAAAAAAACACCCCCACCTTTGACAGTATAACACTGGAGCACCCTTATGGGGTCAGCACGTTGCTGGGGTTCTTTCCTTTAGAGATTCTTTCTCTAAGTGATTCTTTATACAAGTGATATGTACAATAAAGCTCTGCACTCCAGTGATTGCACAAAGTGAACATAAATAGTAAACTGCACTGAGAAGTACCAAACAGATTGCAGGTGACCCGTCTCTCTATTCAGCTCTCCTTCCACTCTGTAACATGCGCTCCCTACCACTTGTGTCTATTTTCCTTCACCCCTCTTCTCCACCCCACACCTTATATATATATATATATCACCCTCATTTCTGTCCTCTCCCTATTACTGCACTCACCAACTCCTGATACTTCTACACCCACATGCTGGTAAATCCTCCAGGACGCTGGGCCATGTCCCTTCATATAAATCACACTCCCACATCACCTCCCTCACCCTTCTGCTTCTCCTAACCTCTGGTGACATATCCCCGAACCCTGGGCCTTCTATCATTTGAAGTTGGCATGTTGTTAGTTGAGGAAGGCACAATTTGGCTAGGAAGCCAGCTATCAGCTCCGATTCGGGTTGGTGAGTAAAAGGATCTTTCTCTAAGTTGTAGAGGGTTCCATCGTAGTTACTGAAAGCATCCACAATGGGCTAGATTCAGGTAGAATCGTGCATTGTTACGGCGGCGTAGCGTATCGTATTTATGCTACGCCGCCGTAAGTAAGTGAGACAAGTGCTGTATTCACAAAGCACTTGCCTCCTAAGTTACGGCGGCGTAGCGTAAATGGGGCCGGCGTAAGCGCGCCTAATTCAAATGAGGATGAGGGGGGCGTGTTTTATGTAAATGGGTGGTGACCAGGGCTCAAGTCCTGCGGGAACGGAGTTCCTGCACTTTTATCACAGCAGGAACGCAGTTCCCGTTGCAGGATGAGAGCAGCCGAGCCACCCGAGCCAATCCTTCACTAAGCGGCGATGCCCAGCTCGAGTCACTGTCAGGGGCAGGCGAACCTTAGTTATCCTTTGTTACTGGCCACTTACTGTATATGGATTCATCAGGTAGTGTGCGGGTATTCCGTCACTTCCTCGATGCCGCAATGTCTCCTGGAAGCATGTTCTTTCTAAATCCCGCGATAACTCGTGGCAGACCTCCGCAATGTCTCCTGGGAACAATGACAAAAGCTCCCAGGAGACATTGCGGCATCGAGGAAGTGACGGAATACCTGCACACTACCCGATTAATCCATATACAGGAAGCGGGCAGTAACATAAAGGATTACTAAGGTACAGTGGATCGAAAAAAACAAACAAACTGCGGTTTAGTAATTATGCATATGAGCGTATCATTTTTTTTTTTGGTGGGGGAGTGGATCTTGGGTGGGAGTTCCCACACTTTTTTCCCCAGGACTTGACCCCTGGTGGTGACCTGACATGATTGACGTTTTTTACGAACGGCGCATGCGCCTTCTGTGTACATTTTCCAGTGTGCATTGCTCAAAAGTACGCCGCAAGGACGTATTGGTTTCGACGTGAACGTAAATTACGTCCAGCCCTATTCGCGAACGATTACGCGAACGACGTAAAAAAATTTGATGCGGGAACGACGTCCATACTTAACATTGCGTACGCCTCATAGAAGCAGGAGCAACGTTAAAATGGAAAAGCCTTACGCAAACGACATAAAAAATTTCGTCGGGCGCACGTACGTTTGTGAATCGGCGTATCTAGGTCATTTGCATATTCTACACCGAAAACGACGGAAGCGCCACCTAGCGGCCAGCGTAAATATGCACCCTAAGATACGACGGTGTAAGAGACTTACGCCAGTAGGATCTTAGGCTAATTTTGGCGTATCTTGCTTTCTGAATACAGAAAGAAGATACGCCAGTGCAGCTTTGAATTTACGTGGCGTATCTATAGATACGCCGGCGTAAATCCTTGCTGAATCTAGCCCAATGTTTTTAGGATGATAATGTTTATCATTAGTGATAGGGTGGACTATGTAAGGGATTCTAGCTTTGTACCTGCAGCCACGCAGACGGTAGGCGAGAATTTTCCCGGCTTTATTGCCATTGGCATAATAAGTCATTTTTAGTCGTCTAGTAGACTTCTCAACGTCCCCCAGAAGACAGAGTCTGAGATCATGTCTAATTTGTGAGAGTTTATGGGATATAGAGGGCAAGGGATCCTGTTTGTTCTGGGTTTCCAGATCATGGATGCTGTCAGTAAGTTCTTTTATGTGTCTTTCCTCTTAGCTTTATAAAAACACCTCACATGAACGCTTTGTGGGTGTTCCACATGGTAGAGTCATTTTCCACAGAATCTACATTGTCAGCAAATTAAGCATTCAGCTGAGTTTCTAGAATTTTCCTGGTATGCTCTCTCTGCAGGAGGGGTGGGTTTGCCCCAGATGAGAGGGAGTCTTCTATAGTGAGAGTCACAGATGCGTGGTCTGACCACGTAATAGTATTTATAGTCGTATTGGTGGTACGGGATAGGAGGCTTTGGTCCACTAGAAAGAGATCTATGCAGGAGTAAGAACGGTGTTGATGCAATGTGCTAAGAAGAGAAGGGACTTTGCGAGTAGATGTAGAGGTTGAGTCTATGGTTTTATCTGGAGCAAGGTTAAAATCTCTGCAGATCACCAGGGCCCCTCTTCTGAGCAGGTCTATCTTCTTTAACTGCTTATTAATGAATTTCATCAGATGGGAGTTAGGGGTATATACGTTTGCAATTGTATACGTGGTAGAGTTTATATCACATATGCTGTAGATCCTTGAAGAGGAGAGCCGAGTCTTGTGCTGAGTGTTCCCCCCCAGTGGTCAAAGAGAGAATGTCTTTTGTAGTGAAAAGAGTGTGTAGAAGTTGTGGCTGAGGTACTCACGTTCTGATGATGCACCGTAGATGGACGTGAGGGTAGACTGGCTGTGCTTTGGTGTAGGATCTTGAAGTCAGCACTGTGTCTCTTCCAGCATGGGAATTGATTGTGTAAGAAGTCCTGAATACGACACTTAAGATGATGCCATTTGTTAGTTGGAGCGGACTGTGATGAATAGGGAGAAAAAATGATAAGTAAAAGCGTAACACAAAAAATTATATAACACAACTGAAGTTCAGATTTCTGAGAAAAAAGGAACATGTTGGACCCAAAGGTTAACTGCCCGGGTCAAAACAATTTAACTGTTCACTCGGATGCAGCTGGCTGCTGCTCAAATGTAATTAAAGGGGTCAAGTTTGTGACTAAGAGGGCTTCCTCTCCTCCCCCCGGGACTTGAAATTCCTAGACAAGCCCACCAGGTTCAGGCGTGTTTCTTAGAGTTTTTTGCAGTGACCATTCTCCATTCTGATTCCACAGGTTGCGCTTTTTTCATTTTTTTTTTATTGGAGTTATTGTCCAAGTCAGGGACAATGTGCCATTCCTTGAGCAAGGAATGTCAAAACATGCGTAGTCCCGTCTTTGGTGATAGTGATATTGGTCGGGCACCCCCACCTGTAAGATATCTGGTGATTCCTGAGTACCTTGGTGATGGCGACCAAGCTTCTAATTTTTTTTAATGTATACTGCGACAGATGTGCATGGAATTGCAGGTGCTGGTATTGGGGTGAGATGCATTCCTTAGTACGCATGGCTGCCATGAGCTGCTCTTTGGCATGGTAAAAGTGTAATCTCAGAATCACAGCTCTCGGAATTTGATCGGGAATGTAGGATGGTTTGGGGAGGCGATGGATTCTGTCTATAGTGACATCTAGCACGGTCAGATGAGGAAGGAGTTCTGTAAATAGGGTAGTGACGTAGTCCCTCAAATCCCCTGTTGGACGGACTCAGGGATAACTCCTTTTTTCATGTTGTTTCTCCTGCTCCTGTCTTCCATGTCTGCCATTTTTGCCTTAAAACCCTCCATCTCGTCCTCATTCTTCTCCTGGGCATCCACTAAGTAATTTATAGTGGATGCGAATTCCCCCATTTTACATTCGATGTGATCCACCCTTGACTCCACATCCTGTATGTCTGTGTGAAACTTCTGCATGCAGGACATCATGTCGGCCTGTATAGTGCTTCGTAATGAGAGCAGCATATCTTTCAGCACAGTGTCCATGACAGCCTGATTAGTGGCTGATTAGTGTCTGGTAATTTCCTGGTGTCTTCCCCTGAGTCAACCTCTGGCCCTGTCACCGGACTGCATCCAGGGCCATCCAGCCTGAATCTAGCCTTAGCTGGGCTAGCTGATAGTGGTGTGTCAGGGCAGGATTGGGGGCTTACAGGGAAACCGCCAGTTTTGCTGCAGGAGGTGGATGAGGGTGGAGGGGAACAAGCGTTATGTGCTGGTGTTGATGAGGTGCCGGCACCATCTTGCCTACCTCCTTGCTGCCGATATGAGTAGAACTCTGTCAGTTTTTGAGGCTTTCGGTTCTCTCTTCGCTTCTTGGTCATGGTCATCCGGCCATGTAGGGTTTCTGCTAGGGTGAGTGTATGTCCCCTGTAAAGCTGTTCTGTGCCGCTGTGTGTCCCGTTATTGAGGAGCTCCGCTCTCAAGCAGCCATCAAAGTCCACAGTTAGCCACGCCCTCCGGCCTTCTATCAATTAACTGCCCAACACTCCATTCACCCTACACCCTCTGGCAGCATCTTCAATCCACAGAACTTGGTTTCCATTCCTCTTCTACTTAAAACCAGCCTCCTCTTCTCCAGTGCCCTCTGGAATGCCCGTTCTCTCTGTAATAAACTCACCTCCCTCCACAACCTCTTTATCACAAATCCATTTACCCTACTTGCTGAAACCTGGCTTCATGAATCCGACACTGCTTCTCCTGCTTCAATCTCCCATGGTGGCCTTCTCTCGACTCGCTCCCCCAGACCAAGTGAATGGAAGGGAGGCAGAGTGGGAACCCTTATAGCCCCACACAGCACCTTTACCCACCTCCTTCTCTGACACTCTCCTCTTTTGAGGCACATTGTATTTGGCTTCTTTTCCCTTTTCTCTAAGAATTACTGTTATCTACCGGCCCCGCTGGACTGGTATCAACCTTTCTTGATGACTTCTCTGCCTGCCAACCCTACTTTCTCTCTTATGAAATCCCTGCTCATCGCTTGCCACCCCTTTCTGCCAATCCATCCATTGACTGCCATTCATCCAACAAATTAAATTCAAAATACAAACAATAACTGACAAAGCCATCCGCAACTCAGCCCACACCTACATCACTAACCTAGTCTCACCATACCAACCAAATTGTTCTCTTCATTCCTTCCAAGACCTCCTACTCTCTAGCTGTCCTGTCACCTCCTCCCAGGCTCACCTCCAGGACTTTCCCGAGCCTCTCCCATCCTATGGAACTCCATACCCTATTCTGTCTGACTATCTCTTACTCTGTTTGCTTTTAGATGATTTTTGAAAACCCTCCTTTCCAGAGAAGCCTATCCTGTCCACACCTAACAACTGTACATTTATTTTCTCCATCAGCTCATCTCCCACAGTTATTACTTTTTGTATTATTCGACCCTCCCTTCTAGATTGTAGTCGCTAACGAGCAGGACCCTCTGATTCATCCTGTGATGTGCAAATTGTTGGTGCTATATAAATCCTGTATAACAATAATAATAAATGTATTTCGATGGGGGTAGTAGTCCTTGAATGTACAGAAACCCTCCTATTACCCCCTCACATTCACATCCTATTATTGTGTGACCAATACCCTCCAAATAATTCTTACTTTCATTTCCCAAAGTTATCCGTCTACAAGGAGACCTGTATAGATCAAACGATGGCACCAATGAGGATGGAGGAGGACCGGAGTCACATGACTGAGAAGATACTGAACCTCACCCTGCAGATCATCTACCTGCTGACCGGAGAGGTGAGGAGGATTCTGGGAGGTCACATGACATCACTCTTATCTCCATTAATAAAACACAGACCTGACCTGAGAGGTGAGGGGGATTCTGGGATTCTAACATGATATTCCTATTGGTTCCTCAATACAGAGATTTCCTCTTGTGAAGTCAGGTGATCATATGACCATCACAGTGCCTCCATGTGACTCCCTAAAACCCGAGAGACACAACATGCAGAAGATTCTAGAAGTCACCAAGAAGATGATGGAGCTGCTGACAGGAGAGGTGAGCAGTGCTGGGAATTATTTTTTGTAATTGTAACGGTATGGCCTGTGGGACCCAGAGGCTCTTGAAGGATGCGGGGTACTCCTATTTCAGCTTCACCAATGACTCTTGCGTCTAGGTTCATCCAATGTCCTCTAGGGGCATAGGATGACTGAGAAATTATATCTTGAATTGAATTACATGAGATGGGACAGTAATGATAATTCACAATGTATTGCAGGATATCTTGAAATATTACAGGTGGTTAATTCTGAACCCAACAGGTCAATAATAGTGTGATTCATTCAATGTGGGGACACATACTGTTAAGGTGTTAATTAAGTCTGGCTCCAAAGACCGTTTCATTGTGTGATGCTAATTAACACTGTATTGTGTGAAAGTTCTATTGATGATAATATGTGTTGTGAGTTAGCACACTCTAAAGGTCAGACGTCTGACTTATGTTTACTAAAGGAATGTGTATTGTGTAGCAGGTGAGAATAGCTTATCGCGGAGTCAGAATGTCTGTCTAAGATGTGGATTGAGGGGGACTCGTTAGCACCCATTGTATAATATTGTGGGTGGAGTGTGTCATTGTCCCTTTGATTACTGCAGCATGCTTTTTGGTTGCTAACTGTATAAAAAAGCCTGAGTTTTACCATTAAAAGATCTATCCGTTTGGAACCAGAGAAAAGAGCTGTGTCTTGTTTTTCTGGGGAATTCCTATGGGTCCTGTCTGCTGGATTGTGGAGTGTCGAGAAGCTGTCGTGGGTTGGTGGAATGGAATATTGTAAACGGCGTTAACCCGTGACCATTACAGTCCCTATAAGGTGTCAGGATATCACTGTCTATTTCTCCATGGGGGGAGTATTTAGAAGGACATAAGGATCTCTACAAGGACATCATGATGGATAATCAGCCGCCCCTCACATCACCGGGTAATAGGAGACTTTATTGTAAATGAGAGAGCAGTACGGAGGCTCCACCTAGATCCCCCATCATCTGATAAACACATAGAAACAATGTATTCAGTCAGTGTGTGTGTTTCCTACAGATGGATCCAGTAATGGGAACCCACCAGAGAGATGTCCCCGTCCTCTGTATTCTCAGGATAGATGAGGAACAATCACTGATAGTATCATTAGGATCCGTACAGTGTCTGCATTGTTTCAACTGATGTCATTTTTATTATATATTGCAGAGTCGAAATCACGGGGATTATAATATTGATGTTAAAGAAGAGTATAAAGAGGAGGATGAGGAGTATGGAGTGATGGAGGAGTTATCAGAAGGACACAAGGATATGATGGAGCCACCTAATACCAGGAACCCCCCAGAGAGATGTCACCGTCCTCTGTATTCCCGGGATTCCACACAGGAAGGTCACACCATCCCTCACTGTTACAAGGTTGGTGGGACGGAGCATCTAGAACGTGGACTTGTAGAGAGGATGTGTTTGATTTTTTTTATGTGATCTTATATTTTACAGATGATATTCACTCTCATTCTCTTGGTTTAGGGTGAAGATCTGATCGATAAAGTTGAGGAGAAAGAAGAAGAGACTTATGTGAGGGATGATCAGCAGTCTATGGAGGAGGATGGAATAATAAGGCTAATTATAGAGGAGGACACTCCTACAGAGATCAGCACAGGTGGGCCATTAACACTAAATCCATTCCTCCACCCATACTGCTCACTGATTGGTCCAGAGTAGGGCGGGGACTGGGTGATATCAGCCTGTAATCCCCTGGTCACTTTCCTGAGCTGTGTTCCCCGTCCTGTATTCCTGTATTTCTCTTGGATAATCTTCCTTCTCTGTGCTGCAGACACAATTTATGTCTCTAGACTGGATTTATAGAGATTCTGCGGTTCAGTCGGCAGCAAAATGTTGATTTTCACCATAGACTTTTTTTTTAACAGAAATACATTTTATTAGACAAATCAGCACTACATTACAGATATGTCACAGAAATTGCATCAATGCAGAAATCAGAGTGTGAGGAGCATACATTACTTTCAGGGCTAGAACCCAAGTAATCGGCAGCAAGTGAAGATCGGGTAAATATCACTTGTACACAATAAGTATTTGTTGTCATTTACGCCACGGTTACTTCAAACAATCCTCAACAGTAGCATAAATGTAGAAGTAAAAAAGGGGGAGACCAAAACTACAACCGTCAGAGGAGGGGGTAAAATTCCCGGCACACTTAGTCTGGAGGGGGGACAATGGCAGCGCGGGTCTCTATCCAGGTAGACCATATTTTTTCGAACTTCCCCAGGCACTGTCTATTCTCATAGGTTAACCTGTACAATGGCAGGGCTGAATTCACAGAGTGCTGCCAGGAAACACAGGTGGGGGGACTTCCATTTTAGACTTCCATTTCAGCAGAATTTCTCATCTAGCATAAAATAGGAAGAAGGTCAGGCATAGTTTACAGTACCTATCCCCTGCTACGTCCTCCAGATGGCTCAGTAACAACTATCGGGTCGACCGGAATGTTTGTCCCACACACATCAGTCAGCCTGGAGGCAACAGCCGTCCAATATGGCCAGAGTTTTGGACACGACCAGACCATGTGCCAGAACTTACCTATTTCCTGTTTACACCTTTGGCAATTGGGATTCCGTAACGGGTAGATACGGGCCAGCCTCTGCAAAGGGAATAGTAGGCCCTGTGGAGAAATGTAAACTGTATAAACCTGTCCTTCGCGGCAATCATAGAGGGAATGTACGAGGAAATGAAGTCCTCCCATTCCTCCTCGTCCAAGGACGGTATATCGGCCCTCCACTAATCCCAGCATTTAGTAAGTTTGGTGTCATACGCCATGGTGAGATACAGATACAGGGATGAGAGAGGGCGTTCCATTACACTAGAGGCCAGGAGTCAGACTCCAAAGTTAAGGGTTAAGGAAATTGGGCATCAAAGGCATGTCTAAGCTGCCAGTATCTGAACTGAAAAGAGACCGTCAGGGCGTAAGCTCGTTTCAACACCTGAAAAGGTCCCTCGAGGACTACATGGCGCAAAGTGACGATACCCTTCTTTGCACACAGGGAGGGGTCCAGAATGCTATTTAGGTTGGGCATATGCGGGGACATGTGGGTGGGTCTCCTATAAATAGTTTGAGCCTCCTGCCAGACCATAACTGTGGTCCACATGATGGTCGTCATAGAGGGGGTCGCCCTGAGGACTTGGAACGGCAGCAGGGAAGCATAGGAGCCCAGGAAAGCCACCTCCAGGGTGACTGCTGTAACCAGTACTGCCGCCCAATAGTAGAGCAAAAAATTTGGGAGTGCCAGTCCACCACCAGACAGGGGAAGGTATAGGATCTGTCTTGTTACCCGGGGGGGGGGTCGTCCAGCCCACACAAAGGATATCAGCAGGCCCTCCAGTCTCCTAAAGAATGTCCTAGGAATATGCAAAGGGGTATTGCAAAAGAAATATAAAATCTTTGCGAGGAAGATCATTTTCAGAAGATTAACTCTTCCCACTGGCGTCAGGGGGAGAGAGCACCACGCCGCACATTTGGCTGTCAGTTGGATCATAAGTGGTTGAATGTTCCCACTCACATAGTTGCCCATCCTACCACAAATTTTAATGCCCAGGTAAGTAAACTCATCCACCCACTGAAGCGGCATGTGTGTCAGAGCCTGCAAGACCGAGGAGTGTAGCGGGAACAGGACCGATTTGTCCCAGTTAATACGGATGCCCGAATACCAGCCGAACCAATTAATGAGATTCAAGGCCACTTGTAAGGAGGATGAGGCATTCGCCAAGTTAAGCAGGGTATCATCCACATACAAAGATAGCTTTTCCTCAATTGGGCCTATCCGCAGTCCCCGAACCCTCGTCTCTGCTCTCAACAATATGGCGAGGGGTTCTATGGCCAGGGCAAACAAACCCGGGGAGAGGGGACACCCCTGCCTCGTGCCTCGACACAGATGGAATATCTCACAATTGCAGCCATTGGTTCTAATTCTAGCTGAAGGACAGGTGTACAACATGCGCACCCATTTTGTGAAGATCGGCCCAAACCCGAAACTAGAGAGCACCTCCCACAGGTAGCCCCACTCGACGGAGTCAAAAGCTTTCTCCGCGTCAAGTTAGGCCACCACGCCCGCCGACCCCTCCCCGGCCCTATCAATGTGAGTGAGGAGGCGCCTGATATTGATATCCGTTCCCCTACCCGGCATAAAGCCTGTCTGGTCCGAGTGTACCAGAGCAGTTATGACCGAGTTCAACCTGATTGCAAGGATTTTTGCATCCATGTTTAGCAGAGAAATGTGGTGGTACGAGGAGCACAGGGCAGGGTCCTTCCCCGGCTTGGGAATTACCACTATAACCACCTCTCTCATGGTGTCAGGGAGCCTCCCTAGCCGCGATGATTCGGTGAAACGGGAATGGAATCGAACAATGAGATCCTTAGCGTAATGCTTGTAGAACTCCACAGGAATTCCATCAGGTCCTGGCGTTTTACCCGTTTGCATGGATTTAAGGGCCCGCTGGATTTCCGTCACCGTAATGGAGCATCGAGCTGTGCACGGTAGGTCGGTGTAAGGACCGGTATGTCAATGTCCCCCAGGTAAGCCCAAAGGTCTTGAACCTCTTAGTCCGCCCGCAAGCTGTAAAGGAGTCTGTAAAAGTCAGCAAAACACGTATTGATTCCCTCCGGAGAACAGATCAGTTCCACCGTGGGGCCCATAATACTCGGGATACACATCCCCCCGCCTGTTCCCTAGAAAGCCAGGCCAGCAGTCTCCCGGACCTCTCTCCCTGCTCAAATATCCGCTGAGACTGAGCAAGTAATTTCTTCTGTGTAAGAGCGGTACAAAGACTAAGGACTTCCCCAGTCAGGAGCTGCAGTTGGGCATAATGTGAATCCTGGGATCTAATGAAAATTTCCTCTGCCCTCACCAGCCCTGCCCTGCGCTCTCTATGGACTTTAGCAATGATGGTCTGGTAGTGTCCCCTCGTGGAGGCCTTAAAGGCATCCCACGCGATTGCGGCATCTGCAGTGCCAGCATTAGCTGTCCAGTAACCCGTCAGCTCACCCTGAAATTGAACATCCACATCAGTATCTGTAACCCAGAACCTAGACAGTCTAACATTAGAGCCCACCATAAGATCAAGGCTCAGGAGCATTGGAGCATGGTCAGAGATCCCCCTGGGCAATATATGTATGTCCGTGACTCTCGGCAGGACCGGGCCCCCGGCATAAACCAGATCAATGCGGGAAAGCGTCCTATGGGAGGCGGAGTGGCACGTGTAGGCCCGAGCCTGAGGGTGCCTCCACCTCCACACATCCGTCAACCCATAGGTATCAGCCCAGTCATCCAACTCGGAACAGGGATGTCCCACAGACGTCAGCCAATCTATGCCCGAGTCAGGGACCAGGCTAAAGTCGCCTAAGATCACAGTGTTGTCAGAGGCAAACTCAGCCATCTTACTAGTCACATGATTCAATAGCAACAATGAGGCTGGTGGGGGCAGGCCCAGGTCAAAGAGTGAATCACATCATGAATTATAACATACCTACCATCCGGGTCAAGGACCAAATCCAGAAGCCGAAACGGGAGAGATTTGAGGACCAGGACACTGACCCCGCTAGCAAAACTGGAGTACGTAGAGTGATAATGGTGGCCCACCCACGTTTTTTAAGAGATAAAATCCTACTCCCCATAAGGCGTGTTTCTTGTAGGACGCAGATATGAGGGTTGTAGGTCTAAATAAATTGGAACACAAAGGAGCGTTGGTTGGCGAATTCAGTCCCCTAGTGTTCCATGACAAGATATTAACTGTGGACATTTTCTATGAAGATAGTAGGGAGTTTAGGATGGCAACCCTTCCGAACCCGGCCCCCAGACCCAGGATGTACGCCTCTGAGCACCAAGTAAAGCTGAAATATCAATTATCTGCATAATAAACAAAAACAATACATCATAAAAACCCAACAACAAACCCACAAAAAGAAAAAATGGGCCACAATCCCCACCCCACACCCCACCCAACCCCTTAAAAATTAGGAGGGTATTCTTCCCAAACAGTTTCAGCTCGCTGGCTGCAAAGGGGGTTATGTGTAAGAGGCAAACTCAGCCCCCCAGATACTTTCTGGGGGGGCCAAGCAACAGTCTGAGCGACTCTCTAAGTGCGAGACATCCGCTGGCAATGCAAGAAGCTGTAAGGGACAAGGGTCCAAGAGGAGAAAAGCAAACAGAAATACGTCCCAGCAGTAAAGTCAATCCAGTGGTGGGTGGGCATACATGGCATGACCCCTAGTGCCACAGGAGGGGTAAAAACAAACAAAAGGAAGCGGCAGGCCGCAGTGTTCTCCTGACTATGTCTCTGCCAGGGGTGCTAACTTGGGTTCCCACATCAGTGGGGGCAAACCTCCATAATCGGAGCAGCACACATCAGGGGTACAAACAGGGCACAACAGGTGCAACAAAAGGTATGGGCGCTCCGTCCAGGGGTCAGTCTGTGGACTACACCGGGCAAAGCTCAGAGCAAGTGAGGTATCATGTGGTACGTCCCATGTGCCCGATCAGCGAGCCCGCAGCAGCGAGTCCAAGCAGACAGACACCTCCCTGGGATTGTTGAAGAAGCGAGTCGTCTCTCCGTCCTGGACTTTCAGACGGGCCGGGAAAAAGGACACTGTAGCGGATGTTGCGCACCCTCCGTGTCGCTTTGACATGGTCGAACAATTTCCTGAGTTTCCACCGAATAGTCTGTAAAAATCATCAGCTTGGCATTCTGGTATCGAAGGTTGCCCACAAGCCTGGAGGCATGGAGAATTTCGTCTCTATCCCGGAAGTTGAGCAGGTGGAGAATGAAGGTTTGTGGTGGGGCTCCAGGATGTCCCAGCTTAGGTGGAATGCGGTCCGCCCTTTCCACCATATAATGGGGTGACATGCGAGCCTCAGGGAGGAGGGTACGCATCAAACCTTCTATGAAGCCTGTGGGATCATTCCCCTCTGCTCCCTCGGGTAGGCCAACAATGCAAAGGTTGTTGCGCTGGTTTCTGTTTTTGGCACAGAGGGAGCCAGGGAGCGCCTGAGGGGGGTTCAGCAGAAGCTGGATAAACAGCCCCACTCCCTGCCTTGTGATGTCCCACTCACCTGCTCAACGCGTGTGTGTGAGTCGGCCTCTGTTAGACCAGGATCAGGATTATATGCCAGAATGCAGCGGAACTCTCAGCAAAAATCAGCCGCTCACAGCGTTATCTTGGCCACGCCCCCTTCACCATAGACTTTACTAAACCTAGGCACCTGGAGTATGTACTTTTGAGTCTTCTGCCCCATGTCTAGTAGAATTTCTGATAGAGCATTTTTTCCTGGGTTACTTGTTCTGTTGTCTGCTGGCTGTGCCGGGTGGAGGGATATGTCTGTATAGTCTCAGACCCAAGTCACTGAGTGCAGTCTCAGGAGATGGGAGGCAGCGATGTGGGATCTCTGCAACTTGTCTCCAGTAAACATTTCATCCACCACTGATTACTGAATACCAATATTATGAGTCCTGACCCTTACACTGTATAATTTATATTATACATTACATACTCCTGACCTCTGCACTATATACTCTATGGGCCAGATTCAGGTAGCTCGGCGCATCTTTGTGCCGGCGTAGCGCATCTCATATGCGCTACGCCGACGTAACTCTGAGAGGCAAGAGCAGTATTCACAAAGCACTCGCTCCCTACGTTGCGCCAGCGTAACGTAAATTGGCCGGCGTAAGCCCGCCTAATTCAAAGTAGGAAGGTAGTGGGCATGATACATTTAAATTAACCGTGACCCCATGCAAATGAAGGGCCGAACGAACGGCCCGTGGACGCATCCCAGTGCGCATGCTCAGAATCACGACAAATTTACTCCCTAAGATATGACGGCTCAATGCCTACGACGTGAACGTAACCTACGCCCAGCCCCATTCACGTACGACTTACTTAAACAACATAAAATCCGACCGCTGTTCCGACGTCCATACCCTAACATGACTTACACCTGCTTTATGAGTCGTAACGTTACGCCGGACGTACGCCTTACGTAAACGGCGTAGATTACAGCGACTGGCGTAAGTACGTTCGTGAATCGGCGTATCTCGCTCATTTACATATTCGACGCGTAAATCAATGGAAGCGCCCCTTGCGGCCAGCGTAAATCTGCGCCCAGGCTCCGACGGCGTAGGAAACTTACGTCGGTCGGATAAAGCCACATTTCAGGCATATCTAGCATTGAGAATCAGGCGCATAGATACGACGGCGCATCTGTGCACTTACACGGCGTATAGAAAGATACGTCGGCGTAAGTGCTTTAACCACTTAAGCCCCGGACCAATATGCAGCCTAAAGACCCAAGGTGTTTTTACAGTTCGGGACTGCGTCGCTTTAACAGACAATTGCGCGGTCGTGCGACGTGGCTCCCAAACAAAATTGGCGTCCTTTTTTCCCCACAAATAGAGCTTTCTTTTGGTGGTATTTGATCACATCTGCGGTTTTTAGTTTTTGCGCTATAAACAAAAATAGAGCGACAATTTTGAAAAAAAAGCAATATTTTTTACTTTTTGCTGTAATAAATATCCCCCAAAAACATATATAAAAACATTTTTTTTCCTCAGTTTAGGCCGATACGTATTCTTCTACCTATTTTTAGTAAAAAAAATCGCAATAAGCGTTTATCGATTGGTTTGCGCAAAATTTATAGTGTTTACAAAATAGGGGATAGTTTTATTGCATTTTTTTTTTTTATTTTTTTTTTACTACTAATGGCGGCGATCAGCAATTTTTTTCGTGACTGCGACATTATGGCGGACACTTCGGACAATTTTGACACATTTTTGGGACCATTGTCATTTTCACAGCAAAAAATGCATTTAAATTGCATTGTTTATTGTGAAAATGACAGTTGCAGTTTGGGAGTTAACCACAGGTGGCGCTGTAGGAGTTAGGGTGCACCTAGTATGTGTTTACAACTGTTTGGGGGTGTGGCTGTAGGAATGACGTCATCGATCGTGTCTTCCCTATAAAGGGAATGACGCGATCGATGCGCCGCCACAGTGAAGGACGGGGAAGCCGTGTTTACACACGGCTCTCCCCGTTCTTCAGCTCCGGGGAGCGATCGCGACGGAGCGGCTATAAACCAATAGCCGCGCCGTGGTCCCGGATCGCTCCCCGAGCGGACCCGACCGCCGCATGTAGCGGGGGGGGTCCCGATCGGACCCCCCACCCGCTAATAGGCGAGGACGTACCTATACGCCCATGTGCCTGTACGTGCCATATTGTGGACGTATATGTACATGCGGTGGTCGGGAACTGGTTAAGAATCTGGGCCTATGTTGTACATTACATCATTCTGATACTATATAGTCCTATCTGTTGTATCTCATACAATATGTTGTACATTACATAGTCCTGACTTCTGCTCTCTCCCCTCTACCCACTGTTATATATAAATATAATGGCCCGGATTCACATACATTGGCGCATATTTATGCCAGCATAGCGTATCGAATATACGCTACGCCGACGCAGCACACAGAGGCAAGCACAGTATTCACAAAGCACTCGCCCCCACTTGCTCTTAAATCTACGCTGGGTTTCCTCGGCGTAAGCCAGCGTAGGTGAAAGTGGGCGTGAGCCATGCTAATGAGGCGTGACCCCATGTAAATGATGGACTGAGCGTCATAAAGATATGAATAACGTACGGCGCATGCGCCGTCCCGTGGACGCATCCCAGTGCGCATGCTCAGAATCACGTCGAAACAAATGCCTAAGTTATGTCGAATCACTGCCTACGACTTGAACGTAACCTACGACTAGCCCTATTAACGTACTACGTAAAATACGACGGCTGTGTTCCCTGGTCCATACCTTAACAGGACTTGCGCCTCCTATATGGGGAATAACTTTACGCCGGACGTAAGTCTTACGCAAACCGCGTATATTATGCACCGGGCGCAACTACGTTCGTGAATCGCCGTATTTCACTCATTTGCATATTTGAATCGAAAATCAATGGGAGCGCCAGCGTAAATATGCGCCCACAATACGCCGGCGTAGGCAAGTTACGTCGGTCGGAAGAAGCCTATTTTCAGGCGTATCTAGCTTTCAGAGTCCGGCGCATAGATACGACGGCGCATATGTGCACTTACGCGGCGTATCTCGAGATACGTCGGCGTAAGTGCTTTGTGAATCCGGGCCAATGTGTATTCTCTTTTATTACACCCATTTCCTACCAGCTGGACATTGTGTTTTTTTTTTTTTACTAAAGCTAGAGTGAGCAAAATTAGTCAAAGTTCTGCAGAGAAACCAATCAGCTTCTAACCTCAGCTTGTTTAATTAAAGGGGTTGTAAAGTGTAACGGTCACCACCGTTTATGACCTTCCATCAACCCATGACAGCTTATCTGACACACAGACAAACGAGCAGACCCGATCCATATCAATTCCCCAGAAAATGAGACTGACAGCTCTATTTTCTGCTTCAAAATGTATGACCACTTTTAATGGTTAGCTCTCAAGTTTATATACAGTTTACAAGGCATGTTTCAGTAATCCCAGGAACAATCAAACTCTCCACCCACACATCACACACTGGGGGGCTTCAATACACCTTCAGATGGGCTAATTACTAAACATTCCAGACATTTCAGCGCCGGCCTATAATTAACATGACCTAATCACTACACCTGAGAAGTCACATTCCTTCATTAATAGAATTCAAACAAAACACCATCACACAATGATTTCCCCTCAATCCACATCTTTAGACAGACGGTCTGTCTCCGACAGAAAGGTATTCACACCTGATCATCAATAGGCTTTAAACAGTGTTATCACACAATGAAAGGCCTTTCAGGAGCCAGCCTCATTTAACAACTCAATAGCCTGGACTAAGCATTGAAAGAGTCATTCTATTGACCGGTAGGGTCAGAATAAACCAACAATATCTCAAGATCCTGCAATATGAGCCATCAGTAATGTCCCCTGTCATGTAATTTCTAATTAATATTTCTCAGTCACCCTTTGCCCAAAAGGGACACAGGGTGACCCTAGACACAAGAGTTATTAGTGACGCTGGCACAGGAGTACCCCTCATCCTTCCAAAGTCTCTGTTTGTCACGGGTCATTCCGTTACATAAAGGTAAATGTTTTTTCACCTTAATGCATCTATGCATTAAGGTGAAAAAACATCCGACGGTACCGCCCCCCCCCCCCCCGAACCCCCATTTTACTTACCTGACCCCTTGAAAGTCCCGTGTGCGTCCCTGTGATCCTCTTCGGTTCCCAGCCTGGCCATTGATTGGCTAGGCTGGATGGATTGATAGCAGCGCAGCCATTGGCTGGCGCTGCTGTCAATCACAGCGGATGACGCGGTGCGTCGGGGGGGGGGAATCGAGTGATACAGTCAGCGGCTATGCCCGCCGCTGTATCACGGTAGCGCGCTCGCAAAAGCTTTCCTCCATGCGAGCTTGTTTGCATGAAGGTGGAAAGCTCTTGCGAGGAGGAGCCGAGACAGCCACAGAGGGACCCCAGAAGACAGGGTTTGGGGACACTCTGTGCAAAACGAACTGCACAGTGGAGGTAAGTATAACATGTTTGTTATTTAAAAAAAAAACATTTTTGCCTTTAGTGTTCCTTTAAGCTTTAGCAATAAAACCTGGAAGCTGATTGACTTCTCTGCATAATTGTGACTTATTTTGCACTATCTAGCTTTGGTAAATAAACCCCCTTATATCTGATGATTTAATTGGAGCACAGACTTTTACATGTTGATAATAATGTGATAACATCCTCAAACTTTGAAACCTTAAACAGAAAGTGATAAGGGAGGAGTCAATAACCCAATGATGGAGGTCTTCAGGATAAGTCCAGTCTTCAACTTGGTTGTTCTCCCCCATCCTCACTCTCTGTCCTCTGGTGGGGCTCAGCCCCGCTGTTATTCATGACTAAATCATAGACTAAATAAGGAAGTGCAGGACTTCTTGTGTTGGGAATATGGCAGAAAGTGATAGAGGGGGTGGGGACACTCATCCTCTAATCCCCCACTTTACTGTCACTCCTATAAAAGTCAGTTCTCGTTGTTTCCTCACTCTCTGACTAAGGTCCATGAATGAAGAAATAAACTGGTAGGAGATCAGGGGAGCCATTTACTAGTTACCTTTAGGGGGAATTGTAAGATCCTCAGAGACAAAGCTGCCTGATGTGGGCGGAGTCCTGGTTTAGGGGAACCAATCAGGTCATGTCTAGTTATAATCTTTTTATTTCTATTTTAGTAGATGGACGGGAGATGAGGAAAACCTCAGAGGATTGTCTCACTTTGTCTCCAGACTGTAAAGTAGAAGATGAGGACATCACACAGTATAGTCCAGGAGAAAACCCGACTACCTCAAATGTCCATCCGGCACCACACAGTGTAGATGGACCATCGTATTCCTCTTATCCTGAGGAACCCACAGGGAAGAAGCCATTTTTCTGTTCTGAGTGCGGGAAATGTTTTTCACAGAATTCCAGTCTTTACAGACATCAGAGATCTCACACGGGGGAGAAGCCCTATACCTGTCCTGATTGCGGGAAATATTTTTCACAGAAGTCCAGTCTTTGCACACATCAGAGATCTCACACGGGGGAGAAGCCATATTCCTGTCCTGAGTGCAGGAAAAGTTTTTCAAGGAAGTACCATCTTTACAGACATCAGAGATCTCACACAGGGGAGAAGCCATATTCCTGTCCTGAGTGCGGGAAATGTTTTTCACTGAAGTCCAATCTTTGCACACATCAGAGATCTCACATGGGAGAGAAGCCGTATTCCTGTCCTGAGTGTGGGAAATGTTTTTCACTGAAGTGCAATCTTTCCACACATCTGAGATCTCACACAGGGGAGAAACCATATTCCTGTCCTGAGTGCGGGAAATGCTTTTTAAGGAAGTCCCATCTTTCCACACATCAGAGATCTCACACGGGGGGAGAAGGCAATTTCCTGTCCTGAGTGAGGGAATTGCTCCTCGCTGAAGTCCTGCCTTCCTGTACATCGGGGATCCCACACAACCCTCGAGGTGTATTCGTTCCTTGAGTGCGGAAATGTTTCTATATGAATGTCACTGGACATCACAGCTCTGATGTGTGGAAGAAGCACACCCTGATATACAGCCGTGGTCAAAAGTTTTGAGAATGACAGAAATATAAATTTTTCACAAAGTCTGCAGCCTCAGTTTTTATGATGGCAATTTGCATACATCATCCAGAATGATGTTAAGAGTGATCAAATTAATTGAAATTAATTTCAAAGTCCCTCTTTGCCATGTAAATGAACGTAATAAAAAAAAAAAAAACATTTCCACTGCATTTGTGAAGAAGGCTTCAGGGCGCCTAAGAAAGTCCAGCAAGCACCAGGACTGTCTCCTACAGTTGATTCTGCTGTGGGATTGGGGCACCACCAGTGTAGAGCTTGCTCAGGAATGGCAGCAGGCAGGTGTGAGTCCATCCACACACACAGCGAGGAGAAGACTTTTGGGAGAATGGCCTGATGTCAAGAAGGGCAACAAAGAAGTCACTTCTCTGAAGGAAAAAAATCAGGGACAGACTAAAGCCAAGTGCACACGACCATTTTTCATGTCATGGAAAAAAAACAAAGTTTTTCTTGACGTGATTCTTGTCAAGCCTGCCTTGCATACACACGATCATGAAAAAAAATGTACAACACATACGACGGCACTATAAAGGGGAAGTTACATTCGATTGGTGCCACCCTTTGGGCTGATAATGCACATTTCTCTTCTCATAACTTGCTTCTGATCATGCGCGTTTTTTTCCCGTCGTTAAAGCCTACACACGACCGTTTTTCACAAAGTGAAAAACGACGAGAAAAAATAGAGCATGTTCTAAATTTTTAATGGACATTTTTCATGTTGAGAAAAATGCTCTGAAGCCTACACACGATCGGTTTTAATGACCAATTAAAAAAATTGCATTTTTCTCATCATGAAAAACGGTCGTGTGTACGCGGCATCATATTCTGATAAAGGTACAGAAATTGGACTGCTGAGGACTGGGGTAAAATTATTTTCTCTGATCAATCCTCTTTCCCATTGTTTGGGGCATCCAGAAAAATCCTCATCCAGAGAAGAATAGGTGAGCGCTACCATCAGTCCTGTGACGTGTCGTGCCAACAGTAAAGCATTCTGAGACCATTCATGTGTGGGGGGCTTCTCAGCCAATGGAGGGGGGGCTCACTCACAATTTGCCATGAATAAAGAATTGTACAAAAACATCCTCCGAGAGCAACTTCTCCCAACCTTCCAAGAACAGTTTGGTGATGAACAATGTATTTTCCAGCATTAGGGAGCACCTTGCCATAAGGCAGAACTGTAAACTAAGTGGCTTGGGGAACAAAACATGGACATTTTGGGTCCATGGCCAGGTAACTCCCCAAACCTTGATCCCATTGAGAACATGTGGTTAATCCTCAAAAGGCGGGTGAACAAAAATCCCCACAAATTCTGACAAACTCCAAGCATTGATTATGTAAGAATGGGGGGCGGCCATCAGTCAGGATGTGGCACAGAAGTTGATGACAGAATCCCGGTGGAATTGCAGAAGTCTTGAAAAAGAAGGGTCATCACTGCAAATATTGACTTTTTGCATGAACTTCATGTCATTGTCAATAAAAGTCTTTGACACTCATGAAATGCTTGTAATTATATTTCAGTATCCCATAGTAACATCTGGCAAAAAGTCCTAAAAACACGGAATCAGCAGACTTTGTGAAAATGTATATTTGTGTTATTCTTAAAACTTTTGTCCACGGCTGTACTCCATTCCATGGCTGATCTTCATCATGTAAGAAACAGTTCATAAGGAGATCACCAAAGACATGGATGAAGTGTTGTACCGTGTTGTCCATTGATAGAAATAGAAAAATACCCCCCAGAGTCCTTCAGAAGGGCCCTGACTACCTTTGAGCTATTATGCCTGGAACAGCCCCATGTGCCCCATACCATCTCTTTGACTTATGAATTGCTCATATCGCCACCCACTGAGTACAGGCCTCCCTATATATCCAAGTGGGAGCAAGAATTGGGACTTCAATTCACAGAGCGGCAAGTGGAGAGACTTCTTCTCTTCTCATGTAAAACCTCTGTTTGTTCTAATCACCAGGAGGTGGGCTATAAGGTGCTGACCCAGTGGTACTATACACCGGGGGGGGGTTCCATAAGATGTTCCCTCAGAGCTCAGATTTGTGCTGGAGATGTGGGGAGGAACCAGGTTCTCTCCCCCACATCTTTGGTCCTGCCGTCTTATGCTCCCCTATTGGACCGAGGTTCACTGCATTGTCCAAAAGTTTACTGATCGGAAGTTGCCTTGGACCCCTGCGTTCTTCCTCTTGCACCAACATGAGATTCCGAGCAAGATCTATAGGAGATCTATCTTACCTCTCCTGCTCACAGCGGTGAAGCGTTGCCTCCCATTGTTCTGAAAGCAGACACAGCCGCGGTAGCCGTCTGATTAAAAAGAGTAGCCAAAAAATAATGAAATGGAGGACTTGGTGGCCACGGAAAGGGGCCTCAGAGAGAAGTTCCTAAAGAAATGGTTTTATTGGCATGAGTTTGTTTATTCTGAGGAGTGTGGAGAGCTGATGACTTAACTCCTTTGGGTGTGGAGACACATGAGATGGCTCCCTGGGCATGGATGGAGGGACTGGAGGGGGGTCCCCCCCTTTTTTTTCTCCCCCTTTTCTTTTTTAATCTTTCCCCCCCTTTATCTTTTTATTCGCTTGCTTTTCTTTGCTGTTTGGCCTTGGGGTCATAAATACTTATGTTTTCATCTTGAATAAATATGGTGTAAACCACCAAACATTGTGTGGAATACGGACACTTCCTTGACCCTGAAGCCCACTGTCTAGTCTGCAAGTTTATGTCTAGGTCCCCTGCATTATTGTGATGTTTGTTCATGTGGTTTAGCTCATGGAATGATCTACTGTATGTACAATAATGTTGAGGTCTCTGTATCGCCAAATGCCTTATCAAAATAAAGAATTTGGAAAAAAATAAAATATATAAAAATTGGAGTCATTATTACCTTTCATAGGTTGAGTACATTTTGTGGTGTAAGATTTCACAAATGCTTAAAGTTCTATTTTGAAGAAATAAAAATGTTGAATGTGACAAGCATTTGCCCAGCCACGACAATGATCAGACTTATTTTCTATGATAATTGGCTCCATCTAGTGGCCATAATGCTGTATGATACTCTTTAATGATGGAGGAATTTCAAGAAATATACCTCATTATGACCACTAGATGGAGCTGATGATCATAGAAAATCGCTGTGTTAATTAAATTATGGCTCAAATATATCACAGCTGGGCAAATACTCGTCACATTCGTTCAACAAATTTTCTATAAATAGACCCCTTAGGCATGGTTTTATACTGATGACTGAGATCATACTCATGGACTTTAAAGATAATCTTGATTATCAATTTTTCCTTGCATTTCTGCAAGATGTCATAGCATCCTGTCTCTGCGTTTCAGTCGCTCTGTGGTTCTGTTGTAGCGTTTCTGCCCCTCGTTCCTGTCAGCGTTTCTGCCCCACGTTCCTGTCAGTGTTTCTGCCCCTATGTTCGGTCACAGTGTTTCTGCCCCTGCGTTTCTGCCCGGCATTTGTCGTAGCATCCTGCCTCGGCGTTCCTGCCCCTGAATTTCTGACGTAGCGTTCCTGCGTTTCTGTCATAGCGTTTCTGTCCCTGTGTTTCTGTCATAGCGTTTCCAGGGGTTTCCGTCTCAGCGTTTCTGCCCCAGGGGTTTCCGTCACATTGTTTCTGCCCCAGGGGTTTCCGTCACATTGTTTCTGCCCCAGGGGTTTCTGTCACATTGTTTCTGCCCCAGGGGTTTCCGTCACATCGTTTCTGCCCAGGGGTTTCCGTCACAGCTCCTGGTAGATGGGTTTCAGTCCTTGGATCCGGCGGGGGGGGCTTTCCACCCACGGGCCGTTGGCCGTGCAGTTGTCTTAGCATCCTCTCTGCGTTTCAGTCTCTCTCTGCGTTTTCAGTATCTCTCTTTCTGCGTTTACAGTCTCTCTCTCTCTCGGCGTTTTCAGTCTCTCTCTCTGTATTTTCAGTCTCTCTCTCTCTGCGTTTCAGTCTCCTGCTCTCGCTCTGCGTTTCATTCTCCTGCTCTTGCTCTGCGTTTCAGTCTCCTGCTCTCGCTCTGCGTTTCAGTCTCCTGCTCTCGCTCTGCGTTTTCAGTCTCTCTCGCTCTTCTGCGTTACAGTAGTTCTGCCCCGGCATTGTGGTTATGCTGTTCTGTCTCTGCGTTTATGGCCCAGCATTTATGTCTCTGCGTTTCTGGCCCAGCATTTCTGTGTCTGCGTTTCTGTGTCTGCGTTTCTTCCCCGGCATTTCTGGCTCTGCGTTATGGCCCGGCATTTCTGGCTGTGCGTTATGGCTATGCGTTCTGGTTTGGCATTTCTGGCTCTGCATTCTGGCCCGGCATTTCTGGCTCTGTGTTCTGGTCCGGCATTTCTGGCTCTGCGTTCCCGTCTCAGCATTTCTGGCATGCGTTTCTGGCCCAGCGTTCCAGTCTCTGCCTTTCTGGCCCAGCATTCCAGTCTCTGCGTTTCTGGCCCAGCGTTCCAGTCTCTGCCTTTCTGGCCCAGCATTCCAGTCTCTGCGTTTCTGGCCCAGCGTTCCAGTCTCTGCCTTTCTGGCCCAGCATTCCAGTCTCTGCGTTTCTGGCCCAGCGTTCCAGTCTCTGCGTTTCTGTTATTTCTGCCCCAGCATGTCGGTCATAGCATCTGTCTGTCGTGGTTGTCGTTCGTTGATCATCATGTCTGATTGTACTTTGTCATGTTGCAACCTGGGTTAGTTAGTGAGTACTTGCATCTCGGGATCTGTCATGTCTACAGATTCATACGGGCTGAGGTTTCGTTTTAATGATTGTTGACCACAATCTTCTCGCCCGTATACCATAAGTCATACGTCACACGTTCATTCTCACACCTATACGACCACCCACCACGCTCCGTGGGTACACTAGCCTTGAGTGTTCAGTTGATGGCCTGTGTCTGCGCTGCAGGTCACTCGGGCTCATTTACCACTCACACCAGGGTGGGGGGCTGTCTTCATGTTCATTCACGCGCAGTGGTCTTGACAGTTCTGCTCATGTTCTCACACTTAGGTAGGTGCAGAGGGGTGTTGTTGTTGTTTTCATGTCTGGTGGTCTGTTGTCATGTTTGCTGGTTTTATGTTCCTGATCTCGGTTCCATGTGTCATAATGCTATTGCCTGGTGCATTGGCCTTATCCGCCTTCTCCAGGTAGTTGGCACTTAGTCTCCTGCCAGTTGTCCTTTTTGCAACTTACCCTCTCACTTCCTCATATCTGCATGGGTAGGCCAGGGGTTGGGGGATTTTCACAGAGTCTCTTCACTGGTGTCCGGTTGAAGGATTTCGATCCGCTTTCAGGTTTCCCACCCACCCGTTTTCTCCAGCTTTCATTCATACTTTTACTCTGTACATTTTCTCATTCGTACATTCAGGGTATGCCCTCTTCTCAGGCATACCGACCAGCTAGGCCAAGGCACACCTCAGGCCTTGGTTGTTGGGGTTATCACATTTCATACTCAAAGACTCTGACTACAAATATATTACTTTAAAAACCTGCCTAGTGTTTTTTTTTTTCTTGACACTTTTTTACCCCAGGTGAATGGGTAGGGGTACGATGTACCCCATACTCATTCCCATAGGGGGCTCCCGGATTCCTGATAAGCCCCCCACTCGCAGACTCCGACAACCAATCGTCAGGGTTGTCGGGAAGAGGCCCTTGTCCCCATCAACAAAGCACCTACTCCCCCATGTTGAGGGCATGCGGCCTGGTACGGTTCAGGAGGGGGCGCTCACTCATCTCCACCCCCTTTCCTGACCAGCCTGGCTGTGTGCTTGCATAAGGGTCTGGTATGGATTTTGGGGGGACCCCACGCCATTTTGTCGACGTAGGGGGTTCCCCTTGAAATCCATACCAGACCTGAGGGCCTGGTATGCTCCTGGAGGGGGAACCCATGCCATTTTTTTATTTAAAGTTTGGCATGAAGTTCCCCCTCGATGCGACTTCAAGTCACGTAAGTCGCCCAAAATCGTGCTGAAGTCGCCCTGTAATTCATACTCAAGTTGTGTCCAAGTTGCCTCCCAAAGTCACGCTGCAAATCGTGTTGCCCCTGTGTGAATGGGCTCTAATAGTATTGTTTGCCATGGATTGAAGATCATACATTATTTAGTTTGGGGATTCTTCTGCCTCCTTGTAAATTTGACAGGGATCAACTTAGAAAAAAATCACAAACACAATCAATTTTTGTAGTGTGCAAATTTGGAAAGAACCTTATAACTTATAACAAGATTGCAGTCATAAAATCAGGAAATAGTAAAGGAAGAAATCCGATTGGTCAGGAAAATGACGTGTCTGGAATGTGGAGGCGGAGTCATTATTAATTTGTGTACAATACAATACACAACGTGTTACATTATTATAACAAAGTATTGTAGAAAAAATCACACCATAGAAAATGGGGGAAAGGAGAAAATAAACCCGGATATGAAGGTGACATTTGTGTACGAGGAACACCTTAACAATTACCACCATTTTATTCTCCAGGGCCTCTGCTTTCAGAAAATATATGTTTGGGGGTTTTATCTAATCTTCAGGCCCAAAATCTGCATTTTACCATGTGTGCAAAAAGAATGGAAAACCAGCTCTGGCAGTGAAAGGGTTAATGTGAGCTAGATGGGATCACTCTGCTGTGGTCACACTCTAATCATTAGAGCTCCCCCTAGCTGCAGCCTGGTAATAACATTGCTAGGAGGTCTATTCATTTATCTGCTCCATACTTCCCATCTTTATATAAACGTCTCCTGACATTTAGGGGTCTAGTCATAAATAATTGTACAGCAATTTTCCGGGTGAAAATACATGTACATTCCTTCTGTGTGAATGAGGGGAAAATGGAGTTTCATTGGCTATTTGCTGGTCGAATAATTTCCATTGATTTAAAATAGAAAATACTACATTTGCCACTAGCTGGAGATAATTGCTATTATACTTAGCGCCACCTAAAGTCCAAACATAGTATTTCTCATTTTTAAAAGGTTTTTATTATTAGCCATATACACGGTTACAGGAGATAGCATTGCATAGAAATGACAAGTAATCATGTAAGACATTCAGAAAATCAAAGGGGAAAAAAGATTCCCCCACCGTACATTTCCATGACCGTCAAAGTGACAGGGAACAATCCTAACATGGATTCTTCTAAAGTGCATATAGCATTTTATTAACAGAGAACCAGATATTCAAACTTCGTACAAAACCTGAGCAGTGTAGCTAGATTATAGCATAGATCGTAAATTCAGAGCACCATGCCCACCAGAAAACAAAATAATAAAAAACCACAAGACTAGGGCATATAAACAAACATAGAAAAAAGAACCTTCTCTCCCATGTGTCGTGTGTCGCTGCCTCCCCATCTCCCCAGAGTTGCCAGCACCAGAGCTGCACAATACGTCTCATACATTACATACAAAGAAAAAGAAACATAATCCCTTACACGTCTCCAGAGTTGGTGTCTCTGGAGTCTACCCATCTACCCCATACTTTATGAAATTTCTTCCTGCTGCCCCTCGCTTCGTAGGTCATTTTGTACATCGTAACATTAGCATTGATTAACCCCTTCCAGGCAGAGAGAGTGAGGTATTCCCTCTTTATCCAGTTCAAGACAATCAGCTTTCTGGCATAGTAGAAGAGTAGTCTCAGGAAAATTCGCATATTGTTACTCATGACATCATCCTCTATAATTCCCAGAAGACACAAGAGTGGACTGCATATATTCGGGAGGTCAAAGGTGTCTGCAATAAACTGCGTAACCTGCGACCAAAACGGTTGAATCCTATTACAGTCCCACACCATATGCATAAAGGTGCCCTCTGCCACCAGGCACTTATGACAAACAGGGTTCTCTCTTCTGCCCATTTTATATAATCTGTGTGGTGTGTAATACATTTGATGTAAGTAGCGCAGCTGTATCAGTTTGTCCCTTGCCGAGATCACGGTAGGGAGATATGACACTAGGACCTCCTCCCACTGGGGCTCAGTCAGTTCTGGTATTATCGTAGTCCACTGAAGTCTCGTCTTTTCCTCCCTCGGTCGTATCTTACCCATGAGCATAGCATAGTAGGTAGAGATCAATTTAGTATGTTCAGGATTCAAAAATAATGATTCTAACTTAGTGTTTTTCAAAACCACTACCCCCGTACCAAACTGCGCCTGAGCGGCATGTCTCAATCTCGTGTATTGGAATCTCCAAGTTTCGGGCACCCCTAGTTCCCTTCTCAAGTGCGTAAATGTTTTCAACTCCCCCCTGTCAAACAGTTGATGTAAATAAACCAGGCCAAATTTGGCCCACCTATGTCCATCCTCCAACAGAGAGATGTCGGCTAATCTGGGGTTAAACCACAGTGGAGCATTAGGGGACAAATGCAGGGGGGTGTCCAGAGTGTGTTTCCTACATATCTCAAGCACAGTCTTGGCTGATCTAAGGATCACCATTCCATCTGTTGTCGGGACCTCCCCCCTATGAAAAAAGTTCAGCAATGTCTCATATGAGGTTGCCGCAGCCGCCTCTACCGCTACAGCGGCATTGTTCAGCTGGGGAAACATACGCCAGTGGGCATGAACCAGCTGCGATGCCAGGTAGTATAGACGGAGGTCGGGAATCGCCAGACCTCCTCTCCCCACCGGCAGTTGCAGCACAGCCAGTGCCACCCGAACAGCCCCACCACCCCACAAAAAGGAGGTCAGCAGGGAGTCGATGTATCTAAAGGTCTTCCTGGGGATACCTAAGGGGGCATTAGAGAGAATGTACAGGAATTTCGGGAGGAAAATCATTTTAAACAGGTTGGCTCTCCCCAACATTGTAAGCGGGAGGTCCTTCCATTTTTTCACCCTGTCCTCAAAGTCTCGGATGACTGGCCATAAATTTGTCTCAGAAAACTTATCTATAGGCAATTCTATGGTTATCCCTAAGTATTTAAAGCGGTCTGTCACCTGCAGGGGGAACTGAGCAGGAAGAACAAAGCCTCTATGAAAAACCAGTTCCGACCAATGGACCGACTGCTAGAGAGGAACAGGCCATGAACGAATTGATCGCCCTGTTGGACGAACAAACAAATAAAGATTTAATAGACAGAATAGATCTAAAAACATTTCTGGACGAACAAGTGACACCAACCGAAGGAGGCCTTTCTAAGAAATCCTTGTTGAAGAAGAAGTCCAATAAATTTCCACCTCTAACCTTGAATCCGAATCTCAATGCTTTCATAGCAATGACAACAAGGGATCTAATGAACCTTAAGAAAGGCCACAGCCCTGATAATGTATCACATCAGGAACAAAAGGCTTTAAAACTCCTAGCCAATCAAAAACAACTGACGATAAAACCCTCGGATAAAGGGGGGAATATCGTGATAATGAGCAATGAGTTTTACCAGACAATGTGTCGAAATATACTATCCAATGCTGAGGGGTATAGACCTATACCTAGATCAATTATTGAAAGATATGACTCGGAATTTTTTAAACTGGTGGACGAAGCATATGTGGAAAATGTAATCACACAACAGACGTGGGAGTTCATAAGAACGGATCATGCAAAAATTCCAACTTTTTATAGCCTGCCAAAAGTACACAAAGACCAATCAAATCCCCCTGGAAGACCTATCATATCGGGACGTGGATGCATTACAGAACGTCTAAGCCAGTTCCTTGATGAGCAGCTCCGGCCTCTGGTGATGAATTTACCCTCCTACATTAGGGATACCACACATTTGTTGCAGAATCTTGAGAACCTGGTGGTCCCTAATGAAGCGCTCCTGGTAACCGTGGACGTAGAGGCTCTTTATAGCTCTATACCTCACCAGAAGGGGCTACAGGTGATAAAATGTTCTATCAGTCAATCACATCGTGACGATAAACCACTACATAAGTTCATTGTTCAAGCTCTGGACTTTATCCTTCATCACAATGCCTTCACCTTCGATGGCTCCCACTTCCTCCAGATACAGGGGGTAGCGATGGGGACCTGTTGTGCCCCATCGTATGCCAACCTGTATCTGGGGGAGTGGGAGAACCTCTTTCTAACCCCTGATGGAGATAGACCGCATGTAGCCAACATTTTAATTTGGCATAGGTTCATCGACGATATTTTCATGGTTTGGGATGGAACAAAGGATGATCTCGAGCTCTGTATGAAAGACATGGGCGCGAATGATTTCAATTTAAAATTCACAAAAATGTGTAGTGAAACCACAATCACATTTTTAGATGTCACCATTTCAAAAACAGAGGACGGACGTCTATCGAGTAACCTTTTCCGCAAAGAAACTGCTGGAAACACCATACTACAAGCAGATAGTTTCCACCCAATACCACTAATCCGGTCAATACCATATTCGCAATACCTCCGCTTAAGGAGAAATTGCTCGGAAGAAACAGCATTCCTAGGGGAGGCAGGAAAACTGAAAGAGAGGCTTTTACAACGAGGCTATTCCTTAACATGCCTCAAGAAGGCGTTTAAAAGAGCACAAAGCCAATCCAGAGCGATCGTAAAAAAGAGGTATCACATGACCAAAAGAACTCACGGACGCCTATAAGGATAATTACAACATATAACAAACAGTACAAATCAATTAAAAAAATCATTGAAAAAAACTGGCATATCCTTCAAATTGACCCTATTATGGGCCAATTCGTCTCTGATCGCCCCCTTATCACGTACAGGAGAACTAGGTCTTTAAAAGACATACTGGTTACGAGTGAATATACAGGGGCCTTTAGGGGGGATCCTTGCAAGCGTTGGGGCACCTTCACCTGTGGCGGATGCCCGCAATGCCAACACTTAAATATCAGCAAGACTGTACACCTTCCAAACGGTCAACTATACAAACCAAAACACTTTGCAAATTGCAGTACCGCTGGAATTGTATACCTTATGACTTGTTCATGCGGTTGTTTCTATGTGGGAAAAACGAAATTGGAATGGAAAAAAAGAATAAGCAGGCATGTGCATAGTATGAAAACTGCCAATCCTGACCTCCCTCTCGGAAGACATACAAGAGAGGTGCACCAGGGGCTTTTTCCTAAAATCACCTTTTTAGCACTCGATCGAATTCACCCGAACCCGAGAGGGGGGGATTGGGACAAATTACTGCTGCAGCGGGAAACCCGCTGGATAGTGGCCTTGAATGCCACCTCTCCCCCGGGTTTGAACAACAACATCAGTTACAGACCTTTCCTTGAGGGATACAAATCGGGTGTCTGGGAGGGGGAGGGTTAATTAATATACCAACCTCTCTATCTCTACCCGAACCTATAGGATACAAAACGTCAAGTGTCCCGTTTCCCTCTTCTCCTCCTACTATTCTATTTTTGCATAGACCATTTAATCATGATGTACTAACTGTCTGATTACTGCCTTCGATCAAATTAACGCTGTGCCAATTGTCTATATCAATATAAATTTGGACAAAAATATTTTGTCTATATTTATCCATCAGGACACTTTTTGTACTGATCCATCATTATGCCCATTGTTCAGTTGGTCTATTTATGATAGACCTAAAAAAACGTAATCTTTTTAATATTCTCTTGTATATTATTTATATTTTTAAAAAATTCTATGATCAAAAGACCGTTACTGCTAATCTCTAATTTTGGCCAAGATTTGGGTGTTGTGGCTCCTCCTGCTCACTCTTCATTTCGATCTCCTCTCTTCCCCTTTTTTTTTTTTTTTCTTTCTGTTCTTCATATATTTTATTTTTCTTTTTTCTTTATTTCATTGGGTCATACTTACTTCCAACATGTTTTTATTATTTTTTATTTACTTTTCCTTCTCTATATATATTTTCATCTAATTTTACCTCTATTATCATTTTCAATATTTTTCTCTCTCCCTCTTTTTCTTTATTTCTATTTTCTAACTCATTGTACTTTATTTTCATCTCAGTTTCATGTTTATTTTCATTTTATTTTTATTTATTTAGGTTATTTCTACTTCGCAGGCACCGCTGTGCACGATTCCAACTTCACCCCTGGTTACCTACACCTAACTTTCTACTCCCAATGAGGTACCTTGCACTGACCCTCCCCGCCATTTGGCACTTGGTTCATCGCAATATTACTGGACAGTTCGTCCATGCGATGAACCGGGGTACCGCTATCAGCACTGGTTTCCCCGCTGTGTGGAATATGGTGCGATACGCCGGGTCATGTGACCTCCGGCGCTGTCGTCATCAACAGGGGGATGTGACCATGCTCGTTAGAGGGTTTCCCTGCTTCACGCGGTGTGACGCGGCTTGCTGGGTCACGTGGCCTTGGCATCAGCGTCATTACCATGGGGACGTGGCCTGGCTTGCAAGAGGGCTTCCCCGTTGGTTATGGTATGACGCGGGCGCGGGGTCACGTGGCCCGCGACGCCAGCGTCATCACCATGGGGATAAAACAACGCTGAGAAGAGGGCATCCCTCCCCATTTAGGGGCGTACTATCCCGCCCACTAGTCTGTCCTGCAAAAAAACAAAAGAACAAAAGCTGGACAGCCGCACTCCAAAATTTTCTTTAAAAGAGATGTCTTTATTTTCAACTGTGCAAACAGTCACTGCAAGCCCACAAAAATCAGTATGGCCAACGTTTCGCACTGGCGTCAGCCATGACTAAGCACTGACGCCAGTGCGAAACGTTGGCCATACTGATTTTTGTGGGCTTGCAGTGACTGTTTGCACAGTTGAAAATAAAGACATCTCTTTTAAAGAAAATTTTGGAGTGCGGCTGTCCAGCTTTTGTTCTTTTGTTTTTTGCCATTATCGCATTGCCAGCACCCTGGTGGTTCAACAACCCCTGATCATCACGAGGCTCACCTGGAGCGGTGAGAATTCTGTCACTAGTCTGTCCCGCCCCTCCACCAAGTGTACACAGTAGATGGCCATTCCACCTGATTAATGTCTCTGGGAGGTGCCGATCAATACGGCCCTCCCAGGTCCTGTCCACCTCATAAATAGAGTCAGTTCATGACCAGTTCCCCCAGCACCCTGTGAGCTGAAGGGAGTAACGCTGGTATCATAATACATCTCAAACCACGGTGAGTGCCATTCACACCTTACATCCATACATTTTTTGTAACTAACCTGACTTCACTCCAGTATGCACCTCTCTTTTATAATGCATACCTTATCCTTAATTCTTATATGTCTGCTCTCCAGTCATCTGGCATCAGGTTCCCCTTTATACACTTAGCTCGGGATTCCCCCGAGCAACGGTAAGAGGATCGTCCGCATTGGACTCAGTGAACCCACTGACCTGCTGCACTCTTGCCCCCACTAAGTCCCATACCTGGGTAAATATGATCTCTCTATCTCTACTATGAATACGAGCAGTATGACAAGGCATTTATGCATTAGATTAGTCATTATGTTTTTTCTTTTTTCTTTCTTTTTTTCTCTTCTCTTTTTTCAGTTTTTTGTGTCTTTAAATTCTAACAGGACACCGTGTGTCTGAGATCAGTCGGAGCCATCCCTCCCTTTCTCTTTACCCATAGGACCCCATAAATCGGCTCTGGGGACATCCAGAGCCCAAAATTTGAGGGTCATTTTTTCAAACTTTTGTCTACTACAAACGGTATGTTGATCACATATATTGCAATAGAGGCATCTCAATAACAATTGTAGAAAATGGATTTATATACACCTGATGTTATGACATAATATAATGATGTGTGTTCTATTTTTAGAGAGAAAAAAAGCTTGTAACCATACACTCCTGTGGCCCCTGATGAAGGTCTGTTGCTCCATCAACAGACCAGAAACGCGTCGGGCATTTCTCCACTGCTCTCTACAGAGTGTTTTTTAATCTATTTTGTATTGTGTTGTCACAAGGTTTATTTTCTGTTTTTTCTGGGTTCCACACACGGGACGTGCGTCCCAGGTGTCACTTTATTATTATTGTCTATATGTTTTTATTTTCTTGACTGTTCCAGAAGACTTTTGTAATCCAACATCCAGAATCATTCTGTAAACAAATGTCAACCCATTTTGGTTTAAACATTTAATAAATTAATCTATATATCTTTACTGGAGTCTGGCCTTTAAAGTCCCATCTGGGGGTAATTGTTTTCTTTTTGTTCAAGTCTGGCTGTGGGTCCAGAGGAAAGAGCGTCGACTTGGACCAGTTGATCCGGAATCCAGAGAAATCACCGAACTCCCGGATCAAGGAAAACGCGGTTGCCAGGGAATCCCTGGGATCACCTAAGTATAGGAGCATATCGTCCGCGTACAATGACACACGTTCCTCCAGATCCCCAACCAGCAGCCCAGCAATGTCAGCCCGATCCCTGAGCCTAACCGCCAGGGGCTCTATGGCCAGTGCGAATAAAAGTGGTGACAGGGGGCAACCCTGCCTAGTTCCCCGCCTGATCTGAAATGAGTCCGAAATGAGGCCATTGACCCTGACACTAGCCCTCGGCTCAGCATAAAGCAACCTGACCCAGTTCACAAACCTCGGTCCCAGGCCCAGTTTTAGAAGCAGGGGAAAAAGGTAAGTCCATTCGACGGAGTCGAATGCTTTTTTCGTATCTAGTGATGCCACCACCCTCTGACCACAGTTAGCATGGGACACTTGCAAATTGACATACAACCTCCTTAAGTTCATCTGAGTGCATCTCCCCGGTATAAAGCCGGTTTGGTCTGAGTGAATCAATTTAAGTATTACCGACTGTAATCTACATGCCAAAATCTTTGCCAACACCTTAACGTCGGTGTTGATCATAGATATCGGCCTATACGACTCGCACTCCAGGGGGTCCTTACCCGGTTTCGGAATCACCACAATCAATGCTTCACGCATGGACTCTGGTAATATGCCCTCCTTTTCTGCATTGCTAAACACTGTTTGGAGGCGTGGGGTCAAGCTCTCCTTATGTAACTGATACCATTCGGCCGGGAGGCCATCCAAACCTGGCGACTTTCCCGGTTTAAAAGAGGCAATGGCACCAGCCACCTCCTCTGGTGTTATGGGCTGATCCGTTAGTAGTAGTTTATATTGTCTCGTTAAGACCACTTTGTCCCTCATTGGAGAGGTGAACCAGGTATGAGGGGTGTATCCAAATTAGAAGTATACTGGATATACCAGTTAAAAAGTTATACGCCCCACGGGCTTAACGTGGAGTGGGACGTGAATTCATTCATAAACCAGTCATGAACTCTCATCTTGGTTATTTATTAGGGATAAAAACTAATTTCTCTTCTTCTTTTATTGTGTTTTTTATTTGTATACAGTGGATGGTTTTGTACAATCACCATACACTCACTAAAAGTATGACTTTTTGCATCACCTAGATAATTGGGGATGTAAAGTATCTGTGATCAATTCTGTATACACGCTCCCGGGGACCTAATGCACTGTATTCACTGCTTAGGATTCGTTTCACCATAGAGGTTTAAAGCTACTGCTCACACCTCTCGTTTCATCAATGATTCCCTGTGGGACGCACGAGATGGAGCGCATATGTCATCACGCCCGACGTCTGCTGACACGCATATCGCCGTGGCCATGTGACAACGCGCACATCACCGCCGCCCCCTGAGCGGTCGAGTCATGGATGTTGAGTCTGTGGCTTGGATTCGCTGAGCGGTGGGAGGCGGAGCGACCCCTTGTCCCACATCCTCACATTGGACAGAGGTTGTCATGTGGGACGGGAGGAGATGACACCAAACACTGGAGCACTGCGATTGGTCTCCTCGGCTGCGCTCCTGTCGTTCCACCTCCGGTGGTTGGAACGCAGGAAGAGGATGTAGCAGTGGGTGAGACGCACGCCCGAGGGGAGCGGTGTAACAGGTGCAGATCACAGGTAAGTTAATCATATGGTTATTTATAGGCACAGGTGGAGGTGGGGGTCAGTTCTATAACCCTGTTGATGTCTGTGAGGACGAAACCGGTCGGTTATTTTTGACCCATATCACCAACATTGTGCCAATTTCAAGTCATCTGCCTGCTGTGGTTTTCTTTGATGTGCCGTGGGGAACAACTTTTCTATCGTTTGTTTTTTTTTATATTCTAACATTTTATACATTGGACGATTTCCTTGCTGTGCAATTATTTTTAATGAGATTTGGACTATCTCTTTGTTGTGTCAATATTTTGATCAAGAATTTTAAATAAATTTCTACACTATGAGGAGGTGTTGTTTCCCTCTTTTCTCATATCCCTCATGAAATTGGGAGTTTCCCCTCCTCACCATCTCATGTGACGTTCCTGTGGCCGGTGTTATCAACTCTCCTTCTGGGATCCATCCGGAGCATCGGAATTGGGATATCCATCCACCCATTGGTGCAACTGAAGGACGGCCAGTATATACAAGCTCTGAGGACCTACCCACCATGCGGTGAGCTGTGGGTCAACTAAAGCTGGTAAGAGTACCCTAACTTTTATATGCCAAGGAATGTCCTTTTGAAGATGTGCAATTTCTGAGGGAAAGGATTCTCCATTGATGTGGAAGAGGTGCTTTCCAACTGAAGTGACGAACAGTCAGCTCTTGGGAAGCTCTGGGAGTGTTCCCCTTCCTATTTTTCAGAACATTTTCACTTTTGTGTTTGTTCACATTTATAATTACTTTATCACTTAAGACTTTTCTTTTGTTTGCTAATATTACCATCCAGGTATACCACTAGCACTCAGAGCTATTATTATAGCTCTGTTATGTACGTATGACCATTTTCACGGAGTTTGTTCACCTTAACACAACTCTAATTACAGAGGTCACATCCTCACAACCAATCAGTGGTTACTTTTTTATAGTTTTGGCGCTACATTATTTTCTTTTTCTCGTTAAGTCCTGCCATGAGCTATAGGTATCCGGGGATGGAGCCTGAATATACTGTCGTTCAGCAGTTACAGTAGCCTGTTCAGCCTGCTTCACATCTAAATTTAAGGCCCTTGCAAAGTCCCTAGTCTCCTTGGCAAACACCCCCCTCAGAGTTGCTTTAAAAGCGTCCCATTGGATCGGAACCGAGGTGCCGGAGCTATTCTCCCTCCAATAAAGATCAATAGCCGTCTTACATTTGATCTTTACATATTCCTCCTCCAACCACTGCATTTTCATACGCCATAATCGTCTCCCAGCAGGCACACCTAAAGTCAGTGTGACCTCCATAGGAGAATGATCAGATAGAGCTCTGGGAAGGTATCTAACTCCTGAGACCAGGGGCAATGCATCCACTGAGGTTAGCACCATATCAATTCTAGATAGTGTCCCATGCGTCCCCGAGTGACATGAGTATTCTCTGACCCCAGGGTTGCGACATCGCCACACATCAGTGAGGGCGTAGTTGTCCAACCAGGCAGAAAGAGTATGGCGTGGACCAGTCACACTCCCATGTCTATCGAGTGACCCATCTGACACCGCATTAAAATCCCCCAACAGTAGTAGTGGACCCTGGGCCACCTGTATTGCAGCGTTAAGGATTTCTTCCAGAACCTGGAAGGAAAAGGGGGGAGGGACATATACACACACCAGCGTCACACAGATCCCGAACATTTGGCAGACAAGAACAGCATACCTCCCCTTTGGGTCACTTTTAACCTGTAAAATATGTGCAGCCGCCTTCTTAGTGACTAGAATGGCCACTCCTCTAGAATAAGTAGAATACTCAGCATGTATTACCCTCATCACATTAGCTTTTTTCAACGCTAGTACCTTGGAACCCTGGAGATGTGTCTCCTGCAGCATAATAATATGGGGTTTATACCTCTTTATGAAGTCAAAGACAAGGGAACGCTTAATCCTTGAATTCATACCCCGGACATTCCAGGACAACACAGTTATCTTACCCGCCATCCTGTAAAGTGACGAATCGCAGGTACATACCCAGAGACTCCCCGGTCAACCCCGGTGCGATCAACCGTATCAACCTGTGGAGATTTAACAAGAGAGAGACAACGACACACGACCCAAACTTACAGAGAGAAACAGAACCCCGCCCCCCACCCTGCACACAGCCCCAACCTGCCGAGTGCCTGTATCCCATAACTTCAGCAAACAAATTGTCAGGGGATTATAACGGTTACACCCCCCAACCACCAACTTCCTCCAGGGAGTCTATGTTGCAAATGTACAATGCCGTTGGCACGGAATCAGTAAGTCAAAGTTCCAGGAAAAAAAAAAACACTCAAGAACCGATAAAGATAGAATGCTGATGAATCCGGACAGGGCTCAGTCCAGGAAAACCGAGGCGTCAGAACAAAAAAATCGCAGTGGGGCTGACCCACACCCGTCTCAGCGGCAAACAGAGCATAGGCAGAAACAAACAACCCAGATTAGGGGCCAAGCCTATGTAAGTCAGTTAGTGATCATTTCTTTGGCTAGGGCGCCCTCTAGTGTCCAACCATCGTGAAGCCTCTGTAGGAGAGTTGAAAAAGAACACTTTGCCCTTGTCGACCACTCTAAGCTTCGCAGGGTACATCATACTGTAGGCCATGTGCATATCTCTCAACCTCTTTTTAACATGCAGGAATCTGGCTCTCTGTTTCTGCGTAGCTGCAGAGAAATCAGGATAAATAGAGATTCTATTCCCATTGAATTGGAGATCTCCTACAGTGCGAGCTGCCCTCAGAATATTTTCACGATCTCTAAAGTGTAGGATACGTGCAATCATAGGGCGCGGGTGGGCGCCCGGAGGAGGGGGTTTAGACGGAATGCGGTGGGCCCTCTCAATAGCAAACAAACGGGAGAAAGTAGTGTCAGCCAAAGTATCTTTTAACCAGAGCTCAAGGAAGTCCTCAGGCTGCTTGCCTTCCGCCTTCTCAGGGAAGCCCACTAAACGTATGTTATTCCTCCTTTGGCGGTCTTCCATGTCCCATAGCATATCTGTATGAGCCCCCACCTCACAGTGGACGGTTTGCAATTTATTCTCCAAAGGGCGCACCACATCCTCCAGGTCACTAATTCTCTGCTCAGCTTCCCCAGCTCTTTCCCTGATGGTCTGCACATCATGCTTAAGGAACGATAGTTCAGTTTTTATGCCATCTATGTGGTCAGTGAGGGTGGCCTGGCAGGTGTAGATGGCTTCCATGATCTGCTTCAGGGAGGGCTCCCCTCCTCCGGCTTCAGAAGCCTCATCACCCCCCTCCTGTGGCTGTGATCCGGCCTGCTGCGTGCCCCGCTTCGGCCCCTTAGTTCTAGGGGGTAGTTGGCTCACCTGGGTGTCAGATAGTGAGGGCCATTCATCGTCCGGTGTCCGCGCCGCGCTGGGGCCTTGTCCCTCTGCCTCATGGCGGCCGCCATCTTGGGATTTCCAGGCAAAGTGAACCGGGCGCTGTTCAGGGGATGCCATCGGTGCACGGCCGTATTTGACCATCCCTACGTGGGCAGCACAGGTCCAGGAGTCGGGGATGTATCTGCCTGCGGTGTTTGGCTGCTCTAACGCCCAGGATGTAGTCAGGATTCTCCTGCCCTGCACGGAGCTCCGGACCAGCGCTGCTTACATGTCGGCCGTTGGCTCCGCCCCCCAAAACCAGTATTTCTCATTTTAATTCAATGGTTAGTCTAATAGTGTTGTCTTATTGAAGTTCTATCCTTCAGTGTGTACTGTACTGATAAGTGTATGAGTATGATCTCAGGTATTAGTATGAAGACATGTCTGATGAAGGGAAATAAGACGTCTGTTTCTCAAAGAATTTATTGGACTAATGTGACAATCATTCATCCAGCTGTTACAATTTCTGGCTGTGATCTAACACAGTGATTTCCTATGATCATCAGCTCCATCTAGTGGCCATAATCGGGTATTTTCCCTGAAATACCTCAATTAGTGCAATACTGCATTATGGTCACTAGATGGAGTGAAGGAAATCAGAGTATGAAATAAAATACGGCCAATATTCATCACAGCTGGGTGAATGCCGGTCAAACATTCAACTATTTTATTTTTAAACAGACCTCTAAGTGTTTGTGAAATCTTCCACCACAAAATGTACTCAGCCAATGAGAGGTAATGACTCCATTTTTATTTTTATACTGCTATCAATGGCCAACACGGTAAAACACTTCATCCATGTCTTTGGTGATCTCTGATCTCCTTATGAAGTGTTTCTTACATGATGAAGATCAGCCATGGAGTATATCTGAGGTGTATATCAGGGTGTGCTTCTTCCCCACATGAGAGCTGTGATGTCCAGCAACATTCATATACAAGACATTTCCCGCACTCACTAATACACCTCGAGGGTTGTGTGGGATCCCTGATGTACAGGAAGACAGGACTTCAGTGAGGAATAATTCCTTCACTCGGGACAGGAAAGTGGCTTCTCCCCCGTGTGAGATCTCTGATGTTTGGAAAGACTAGACGTCTGTGAAAAACATTTCCTGCACTCAGGACAGGAATACGGCTTCTCCCCCGTGTGAGATCTCTGATGTTTGGAAAGATAGGACTTCTGTGAAAAACATTTCCCACACTCAGGACAGGAAAACGGCTTTTCCCCCGTGTGAGATCTCTGATGTTTGACAAAGACTGATTTGTATATAAAACATTTCCCACACTCAGGACAGGAATATGGCTTCTCCCCCGTGTGAGATCGCTGATGTATGGAAAGATAGGACTTCCGTGAAAAACATTTCCCGCACTCAGGACAGAAATATGGCTTTTCTCCCGTGTGAGATCTCTGATGTGTGGAAAGATTGGACTTATCTGAAAAACATTTCCCACACTCAGGACAGGAATACGGCTTCTCCCCCGTGTGAGATCTCTGATGTGTGGAAAGACTGGACTTCTGTGAAAAACATTTCCCACACTCAGGACAGGAATATGGCTTCTGCCCCGTGTGAGATCTCTGATGTGTGGAAATACTGGACTTCTCTGAAAAACATTTCCCACACTCAGGACAGGGGTACGGCCTCTCTCCTGTGTGAGATCTCTGATGTTTGTAAAGATTGGACTTCACTGAAAAACATTTCCCGCACTCAGGACAGGAATACGGCTTTTCCCCCGTGTGAGATCTCTGATGTGTGTAAAGACTGGACTTCTGTGAAAAACATTTCCCGCACTCAGGACAGGAATACGGCTTCTCCCCGATGTGAGATTTCTGATGTGTGGAAAGATAGGACTTCCATGAAAAACATTTCCCACACTCAGGACAGGAATATGGCTTCTCCCCCGTGTGAGATCTTTTATGCTCATTAAGATTGGATTTAAAACTGAAACACTTCCCGCACTCAGTACAGGAAAGCCTCTTCTCTGTTGGAAGGATAGCACCATCCCTCACAGTCTGAGGTTCCTCAGGATAAGAGGAATGCGATGGTCCGGCATCGTCCCGCAGAGTCTGAGGCTCCTCAGGATAAGAGGAATACGATGGTCCGGCACCGTCCCGCACAGTCTGAGGTTCCTCAGGATAAGAGGAATACGATGGTCCGGCACCGTCCCGCACAGTCTGAGGTTCCTCAGGATAAGAGGAATACGATGGTCCGGCACCGTCCCTCCCAGTCTGAGGTTCCTCAGGATAAGAGGAATACGATGGTCCGGCACCGTCCCGCATAGTCTGAGGTTCCTCAGGATAAGAGGAATATGATGGTCCGGCACCGTCCCTCACAGTCTGAGGTTCCTCAGGATAAGAGGAATACGATGGTCCGGCACCGTCCTGCATAGTCTGAGGTTCCTCAGGATAAGAGGAATATGATGGTCCGGCACCGTCCCTCACAGTCTGAGGTTCCTCAGGATAAGAGGAATACGATGGTCCGGCACCGTCCCGCACAGTCTGAGGTTCCTCAGGATAAGAGGAATACGATGGTCCGGCACCGTCCCGCACAGTCTGAGGTTCCTCAGGATAAGAGGAATACGATGGTCCGGCACCATCCCGCACAGTCTGAGGTTCCTCAGGATAAGAGGAATACGATGGTCCAGCACCATCCCGCACAGTCTGAGGTTCCTCAGGATAAGAGGAATACGATGGTCCATCTACACTGTGTGGTGCCGGATGGACATTTGAGGTAGTCTGGTTTTCTCCTGGACTATACTGTGTGATGTCCTCATCTTCTACTTTACAGTCTGGAGACAAAGTGAGACAATCCTCTGAGGTTTTCCTCATCTCCCGTCCATCTACTAAAATAGAAATACAAAGATTATTACTAGACATGAGCTGATTGGTTCCCCTAAACCAGGACTCCGCCCACATCAGGCAGCTTTGTATCTGAGGATCTTACAATTCCCCCCTCAAGGTAACTAGTAAATGGCTCCTCTGATCTCCAACCAGATCATTTCTTTATTCATGGACCTTAGTCAGAGTGAGGAAAGAACTAGAACTGTCTTTTATAGGAGTGACAGTGATGAGGGGATTATAGGACGAGTGTCCCCACCCCCTCTATCACTCATTGCCATCTTCCCAACACAAGAAGTCCTGCACTTCCTTATTTAGTCATAAATAACAGCGGGGCTGAGCCTCACCAGAGGTCAGAGAGTGAGGATGGGGGGAGAACCATGATTAAGACTGGACAGATCATGAAGACCTCCATCATTGGGTTATTGACTCCTCCCTCATATCACTTTCTGTTTAACCACTTCCATACCAGGTACTTACGCAGCTTCCCGCCCAAGCCAATTTTCAGCTTTCAGCACTGTCGCACTTTGAATGACAATTGCGCGGTCGTGCTACACTGTACCCAAACAAAATTGGCGTCCTTTTTTCCCCACAAATAGAGCTTTCTTTTGGTGGTATTCGATCACCTCTGCGATTTTTTTTTTTTGCGCAACAACTAAAAAAAGGCTGAAAATTTGGAACAAAAATTACGTTTTAATTTTTTTCTGTTAATTTTTTTGTAAATAAGTTTTCTCTTTCAATTACGGGCACTGATATGGCGGCACTAATGGGCACCGATGAGATGGCACTGATGGACATCGATGAGGTAGTACTGACGGGCACAGATGAGGTGGCACTGATTGGCGGCGCTGGTATGCGACACTGATGGGCACACATAGGCGGCACTGATGGGCACACATAGGCGGCACTGATGGGCACACATAGGCGGCACTGATGGGCCCACATAGGCGGCACTGATGGGCACACATAGGCGGCACTGATGGGCACTCATGGGCGGCACTGGGCACTCATAGGCGGCACAGATGGGCACTCATGGGCGGCACTGATGGATACTTATGGGTGGCACAGATGGGCACTGATAGGTGGGCACTGGGCATGGATGGGCACTGTGGGGTGGCACTGGGGTGGCACTGATGGACACTGGGGTGGCGCTGATGGACACTGGGGTGGCGCTGATGGACACTGGGGTGGCAGCACTGATTTTTGCAAGGTTGCCAGTCAGTGCCCATTTGTGGGCACTGACTGGCATCTTTTTTTTTTTTTTTATGCTTTTTTTTTTTTTTTTTTTTTCTGTCATTTTTTTTTTTTTTTTTTCTGTCATTTTTTTTTTTTTGCCCACCCTGGTGCTCCAGGGTGGGCATCCCTGGTGGTCCAGTGTGGCGATCCGAGGGGGGGCTGCGCTGATAAACAATCAGCGCTAACCCCCCCTGTCAGGAGAGCCGCCGATCGGCTATCCTCTACTCGCGTCTGTCAGACGCGAGTGAGGAAGAGCCATCGGCGGCTCTTCCTGTTTACATCGTGATCAGCCGTGGTTGGACACGGCTGATCACGTGGTAAAGAGTCTCCGCCGGAGGCTCTTTACCGAGATCGGAGATGCAGGGTGTCAGACTGACACCCCGCATCACCGATCGCCGCGATGCGCGCCCCCCCGGGCGCGCGCGGCATGAAATCCTGCAGGACGTTCTAGAACGTCCTGTCAGGATTTCATAACCACTTCCCGGACGTAAATCGGCCATAGGCCGGGCGGGAAGTGGTTAAGGTTCCAAAGCTTGGGGATGTTATCACATTATTATCACCATGTAAAAGTCTGTGCTCCAATCACATCATCAGATACACCCATTTTACCAGCTGAAAATTGTATAACAAAAGAGAATACATAGTATGGGCCAGATTCTCAAAAGAATTACGCCGGTGTATCTACAGATACCCCTGGCGTAATTCGAAAAATCCCGCCAGCGTATCATTGTTTTGTATTCTCAAAACAAGATACGCCGGAATTAGGCTAGGTACCAACTGGTGTAAGTCACTTACACCGTCGGATCCTAAATGCAATACTACGCTGGCCGCTAGGTTGCGTTTACGTTGATTTCAGCGTCTGATATGCAAATGAGCCGATACGCCGATTTCCGAACGTTTTTGCGCCGCTTCGCCGTATTTTACATAGTTTCTGTAAGCGTAAGGTTACCCCTGCTATATGAGGGGTAACCTTACGTCGGTCCGCCGTATGCCATGTTAAGTATGGCCGTTGGGACAGCGTCAGGTTTTTCCGTTGTTTATGTAACTCGTCGCGAATAGGGCTGTGCGTTAATTACGTTCACGTCGCAACCAATGTATTTGCGGCGTACTACGGAGCATGCGCAGTGGCCTACGTTTAAGGCTGCCGCATGCGCAGGTCATTCGGCACGGGGGTGCGCTTAATTTAAATACAAGCCGCCCCCTTTGATTTACTCAGGGATACGCCGGGCCATTTAGACTACGCCACCGCAAATTACGGAACAAGTGCTTGGAGAATACGGCACTTGCTCCAGTAAGTTGCGGCGGCGTAGTGTTAATGGCATACGCTACGCCCCGCTCGTAGATACGCTGATCTACGAGAATCTGGCCCTATGTGTATATATAGCAGTGGGTAGAGGGGAGAGAGCAGAAGTCAGGACTATGTAATGTACAACATATTGTATAAGATACAACAGATAGGACTATATAGTATCAGAATGATGTAATGTACAACAGAGTATATAGTGCAGGGGTCAGGAGTATGTAATGTACAACATATTGTATAAGATACAACAGATAGGACTATATAGTATCAGAATGATGTAATGTACAACAGAGTATATAGTGCAGGGGTCAGGAGTGTGTAATGTACAACATAGAGTATATAGTGCAGGGGTCAGGAGTATGTAATGTACAACATAGAGTATATAGTGCAGGGGTCAGGAGTATGTAATGTACAATATAAGTGATATAGTGTAAGGGTTAGGACTCATAATATTGGTGTTCAGTAATCAGTGGAAGATGAAAGGTTTACATGAGACAAGTTGCAGAGAATCCACACCGCTGCCTCCCATCTCCTGAGACTGCACTCAGTGACTTGGGTCTGAGACTATACAGACATATCCCTCCACCCGGCACAGCCAGCAGACAACAGAGCAAGTAACCCGGGAGAATTGTTCTGTACGAGATCTTGCCATACTCAGCATGGGTCAGAGGACCCAAATCACATACCCCAGGTGCCCAAGTCTAGTAACATCTATGGTGAAAATGAACATTTTGCTGCCAGATGATCCCTAAGAATCTCCATAAATCCAGTCTAGACACAAATTGTGTCTAGGGAAAAATACTGCGCTGGTCTAGATGGATATGGGATAGATGTAAATAATCACACCGATCTCCCAAGATATTTAAATCAATTGTGTACCAAGTGCTGCTGCAGCAAAATAAATGTCAGATAAAACACAAATAGAATATAAATAAAATTGATGCTGCGCTGCGCGAAGAATGGATCAAATGAGATAATCATAAAGCCAACATGATTAATAAAACATAAATTGCTGACATGTGCATGATATCTATACAAAATATTTCTGATCAAATAGTTCATGTGAAAAAAAGATTAAATGAATAAAGTGACATGTGCATGCATAAACCTCTGTGCAAAACACACAAACAAAGTCCAAGAGAAAAATCAATTAAGTTCAAAAAATGCAGATCACAGAAAAGTGCTGAAAGTATCCCGGGAACCGTGTCTCAACGACAGGATAGAAGAAAGCCTCCACCTCTTATCTCAGAACTGCTTACCAAATTGAGTGGATCCCAAATAAAAGAGATCAAATGTGCAATTGGCTCTGCAGCCTTGTAGTTTCCTGGTCAATCAGCAAAGCATGTCTCCACCTCTGTCTCCACAATTCTCCAATAAGTCTCCTCAAATCATGGTCAACATTCCATATGTCGTTTATGGGTAGGATTGTCGCAAGAAAAATGGTAATATTGCCAAAACGACTTTTCTTCTTTAGAGCACTTCCTCTCTTGGTACCTAAAGACACCCTAGATTCTTCTCTATGGAAATGTCGCCAAATACGATGTTCAAGGAAGTCGGGTCTTAGAGACATTTCCTGAGGTGTGGAGAAGAGACCTACAGACTCCAACATTTCCATAGAGAAGAATCTAGGGTGTCTTTAGGTACCAAGAGAGGAAGTGCTCTAAAGAAGAAAAGTCGTTTTGGCAATATTACCATTTTTGTTGCGACAATCCTACCCATAAACGACATATGGAATGTTGACCATGATTTGAGGAGACTTATTGGAGAATTACATTGTGGAGACAGAGGTGGAGACATGCTTTGCTGATTGACCAGGAAACTACAAGGCTGCAGAGCCAATTGCACATTTGATCTCTTTTATTAGGGATCCACTCAATTTGGTAAGCAGTTCTGAGATAAGAGGTGGAGGCTTTCTTCTATCCTGTCGTTGAGACGCGGTTCCCGGGATACTTTCAGCACTTTTCTGTGATCTGCATTTTTTGAACTTAAAGCGGAGGTTCACCGTTAGAGAGCACATTTTCCCCTTAGATGGATGCTCGTTTTGTCTAGGGGAATCGGCTATTTGTTTTAAAATATGATCCGTACTTACCGTTTACGAGATGCATCTTCTCCGTCGCTTCCGGGTATGGGCTTCGGGAATGGGCGTTCCTTCTTGATTGACAGTCTTCCGAGAGGCTTCCGACGGTCGCATCCTTCGCGTCACGATTTTCCGAAAGAAGCCGAACGTCGGTGCGCAGGCGCAGTATAGAGCCGCACCGACGTTCGGCTTCTTTCGGCTACGAGTGACGCGATGGATGCGACCGTCGGAAGCCTCTCGGAAGACTGTCAATCAAGAAGGAACGCCAGCTCCCGAAGACCCATACCCAGAAGCGACGGAAGAAGATGCATCTCGAAAACGGGTAAGTACTGCTCATATTTTAAAACAAATAGCCGATTCCCCTAGACCGAACGAGCAGGAATCTAAGGGGAAAAGGGCAACAATTAAATAAATGGGTGAACTCCCGCTTTAATTGATTTTTCACTTGGACTTTGTTTGTGTGTTTTGCACAGAGGTTTATGCATGCACATGTCACTTTATTCATTTAATCTTTTTTTCACATGAACTATTTGATCAGAAATATTTTGTATAGATATCATGCACATGTCAGCAATTTATGTTTTATTAATCATGTTGGCTTTATGATTATCTCATCTGATCCATTCTTCGCGCAGCGCAGCATCAATTTTATTTATAAATTGTGTCTGCAGCACAGAGAAGGAAGATTATCCGAGAGAAATACAGGAATACAGGACGGGGAACACAGCTCAGGAAAGTGACCAGGGGATTACATGCTGATATCACCCAGTCCCCGCCCTACTCTGGACCAATCAGTGAGCAGTATGGGTGGAGGAATGGATTTAGTGTTAATGACCCACCTGTGCTGATCTCTGTAGGAGTGTCCTCCTCTATAAATGTCCCCGTTATTCCATCCTCCTCCATAGACTGCTGATCATCCCTCACATACGTCTCTTCTTCTTCTTCTTCTTCTTCTGATTTCACCTCAAATTCTATATCGATTGGATCTCCACTCTAAACCAAGAGAATGAGAGAGAATATCATCTGTAAGATAAAAACCTTCATACAAAATCCACACATCATCTCCACCAGTCCATGTTCTAGATGCTCCGCCCCACCGACCTTGTAACAGTGGGGGATGGTGTGACCTTCCTGTGTGGAATCCCGGGAATACAGAGGACGGGGACATCTCTCTGGGGGGTTCCTGGTATTAGGTGGCTCCACCATGGTGTCCTGGTACAGATCTTTGGGTTCTTTTAGAAACTCTGACTCCTCCATCACCCCATCCTCATCATCCTCCTCTTTTATCTCTTCTTTCACCTCAACTTTAGGATCTCTCAGGTTCCCACTCTGAATATAGAATAAAAATGACATCAATGGTAACAATGCAGATAATGTACAGATCCTAATGATACTATCAGTGATTGTTCCTCATCTACCTGATGATGGTGGGGGATGGTGTGACCTTCCTGTGTGGTATCCCGGGAATACAGAGGACGGGGACATCTCTCTGGTGGGTTCCTGGTATTAGGTGACTCCATCATATCCTTGTGTCCTTCTGAAAACTCCTCCATCACTTCATACTCCTCATCCTCCTCTTTATACTCTTCTTTAACATCAATATTATCATCCCCGAGGTTTCCACTCTGAATATATAATAAAACATTCATTGTAACAAACATGTTTGTGTATAAATCATAACTACCAATAATTGTCACTCATCTACCTGATGATGGTGGGGGATGGTGTGACCTTCCTGTGTGGAATCCCGGGAATACAGAGGACGGGGACATCTCTCTGGGGGGTTTCTGTAGCTGGATGACTCCACCATGGTGTCCTGATACAGATCTTTGTGTTCTTTTAGAGACTCTGACCCCTCCATCACCAGTGGCGGCTGGTGAAGTTTTAGGATGGGGGGGCGCCAGAACCCGCCCTTCCTTTTTGACCCCTCCCACTTCCCATAAGCCCCACCCCTTATAGAATACTCACTCCGTCATCTGTATTCCACTTGCTTCCACCCATAGTGTCAGGAGTATACAGCCCCAGCATCGCAGCACAGAGTATACAGCCCCAGCATCACAGCACAGAGTATACAGCCCCACCATCACAGCACAGAGTATACAGCCCCAGCATCGCAGCACAGAGTATACAGCCCCAGCATCACAGCACAGAGTATACAGCCCCAGCATCACAGCACAGAGTATACAGCCCCAGCATCACAGCACAGAGTATACAGCCCCAGCATCACAGCACAGAGTATACAGCCCCAGCATCGCAGCACAGAGTATACAGCCCCACCATCACAGCACAGAGTATACAGCCCCAGCATCGCAGCACAGAGTATACAGCCCCACCATCACAGCACAGAGTATACAGCCCCAGCATCGCAGCACAGAGTATACAGCCCCAGCATCACAGCACAGAGTATACAGCTCCAGCATCACAGCACAGAGTATACAGCCCCAGCATCACAGCACAGAGTATACAGCCCCACCATCACAGCACAGAGTATACAGCCCCAGCATCACAGCACAGAGTATACAGCCCCAGCATCGCAGCACAGAGTATACAGCCCCAGCATCACAGCACAGAGTATACAGCCCCAGCATCGCAGCACAGAGTATACAGCCCCACCATCACAGCACAGAGTATACAGCCCCAGCATCGCAGCACAGAGTATAAAGCCCCAGCATCACAGCACAGAGTATACAGCCCCAGCATCACAGCACAGAGTATACAGCCCCAGCATCGCAGCACAGAGTATACAGCCCCAGCATCACAGCACAGAGTATACAGCCCCAGCATCACAGCACAGAGTATACAGCCCCAGCATCACAGCACAGAGTATACAGCCCCAGCATCACAGCACAGAGTATACAGCCCCAGCATCACAGCACAGAGTATACAGCCCCACCATCACAGCACAGAGTATACAGCCCCAGCATCACAGCACAGAGTATACAGCCCCAGCATCGCAGCACAGAGTATACAGCCCCAGCATCACAGCACAGAGTATACAGCCCCAGCATCGCAGCACAGAGTATACAGCCCCACCATCACAGCACAGAGTATACAGCCCCAGCATCGCAGCACAGAGTATAAAGCCCCAGCATCACAGCACAGAGTATACAGCCCCAGCATCACAGCACAGAGTATACAGCCCCAGCATCACAGCACAGAGTATACAGCCCCAGCATCACAGCACAGTACATATTACACCCACCTGTACATATTACTCCCCTCCCTGTACATATTACCCCCTCCTTAACATATTACCCCCTGCAAATGTTACCCCTCATCCCTGTACATATTACACCCACCTGTACATATTACCCTCATCCCTGTACATATTACACCCACCTGTACATATTACCCCCGTACATATTACCCCCCTCCTTTACATATTAACCCCCTTCCCTGTACATATTACATCCTCCTGTACATACCCCCCCTTTTCCCTGTACATATTCCCCCCCCCCCCCCCTGTACATATTACACCCTCCTGTGCATATTAACCACCCCTGTACATATTACCCCCCCTCCATGTACATATTACACCCTCCTGTGCATATTAACCCCCCCTGTGCATATTAACCCCCCTGTACATATTACCCCCTGTACATATTACCCCCTGTACATATTACACCCCCTGTACATATTACACCCCCTGTACATATTACCCCGTCCCCCCTGTACATATTACACCCTCCTGTGCATATTAACCCCCTGTACATATTAACCCCCCCTGTACATATTACCCCGTCCCCCCTGTACATATTACCCCCCCTCCATGTACATATTACACTCTCCTGTGCATATTAACCCGCCCTGTACATATTAACCTCTCCTGTACATATTACCCCCTGTACATATTAACCCCCCCTGTACATATTACCCCGTCCCCCCTGTACATATTACCCCCCCTCCATGTACATATTCCCCCCCCCCCCCCGTGCATATTAACCCCCCCTGTACATATCACCCCCCCCCCCAAACATGTACATATTACACCCTCCTGTGCATATTACCCCCCCTGTACATATTACCCCCCCAAACATGTACATATTACACCCTCCTGTGCATATTAACCCCCCTGTACATATTACCCCCCCCCCCAACATGTACATGTTACACCCTCCTGTGCATATTAACCCCCCTGTACATATTACCCCGTCCCCCCTGTACATATTACCCCCTCCTGTGCATATTAACCCCCCCTGTACATATTAACCCCTCCTGTGCATATTAACCCCCCCCCCCCTGTACATATTAACCCCTCTCTGTATGTAGTACACCCTCCCTATACACAATACCCCCTCTTGCTGACATTTACCCCCCTTCCTTTTACACATCCCTTCATGTATTGCATCCTCTGTGTACATATTGCCCCCACCTCCCCCATCCCCCTACACATTGCCTTCTTGTTCCTGCACTAAGTTGTCCACCATCTCCAAATATATGCCTGGTAGGGGTTAACGCAGATGCTGGCGCTGACTCACATTCTCTCCTCACATTCTTGAGATCGCTAATCTGCTGACCTGTCAGTTCCTCGGAGTACACAGGACAGCAGAGCTGAGAAAAGTCACATGGCATAGGTCCCTGAAGTCAAGCCAGAGCACTGCAGGCTTCGCAGAGAGAGGTCTGAATCTTCTTACCTGGTGGCAGTCACAGCACGAGAGATGTCCACCTGGAGCACGCCTATGTGAAGGAGCTGGAGGACAGGGAGGAGGTAAGCCAGGAGGAGGAAGAGATGCTCCGTACTGCCATAGCGAGTGACGCTACTGCTCTCCACAACAGCAGTGAGCCGGAAACCGGAAGTGACGCGGCAGTGGCCGCAAAAAGCACCACCCAGTCTTCTTCAGTCCTCAGACTCCCCACCAATCAAAAAATAGAAAAGGAGGCCACATACCAATCAGTGAGGAGTGGGAGTGTTTGCGGGCGCAGTGCTTGCGCCCCGAACCCTCCCTTAACAAGGGCAAATCAGCTTCCCAGCTTGCAATCAGCTGATTGCAAGCTGGGAAGCTTCCCATAGACCGCCGTGTGTCCGGCGCCCAGACGCTCTTAAAGTGACATTTAAAAAAAAAAATAAAAAAAAAATATTCATTTTTTTTTTTTTGCCAAAAGCTTGGGGGGGCGGTGCCCAGGCGCCCCCTATGGACGGGCCGCCACTGTCCATCACCCCATCCTCATCATCCTCCTCTTTTATCTCTTCTTTAACCACTTAAGGACCGCCGCATGTACATATACGTCAGCAGAATGGCACAGGCAGGCACATGCACGTATATATACGTGCTCTGCTTGACGTGGGTCGGGGGTCCGATCGGGACCCCCCCCCGTACATGCGGCGGTCCCCGTGGCTTCAGGAGCGATCCGGGACGACGGCGCGGCTATTCGTTTATAGCCGCTCCGTCGCGATCGCTCCCCGGAGCTGAAGAACGGGGAGAGCCGTGTGTAAACACGGCTTCCCCGTGTCGGCGCATCGATCGCGTCATTCCCTTTATAGGGAAGACACGATCGATGACGTCATTCCTACAGCCACACCCCCCTACACTAGTAAACACACACAAAGTGAACCCTAACTCCTACAGCGCCCCCTGTGGTTAACTCCCAAACTGCAAACTGTCATATTCACAATAAAGAATGCAATTTAAATGCATTTTTTGCTGTGAAAATGACAATTGTCCCAAAAATGTGTCAAAATTGTCCGAAGTGTCCGCCATAATGTCGCAGTCACGAAAAAAATCGCTGATCGCCGCCATTAGTAGTAAAAAATAAATAAATAAATAAAAATGCAAAAAAACTATCCCCTATTTTGTAAACACTATAAATTTTGCGCAAACCAACCGATAAACGATTATTGCGATTTTTTTTACCAAAAATAGGTAGAAGAATACGTATCGGCCTAAACTGAGGAAAAAAAAAATGTTATATATGTTTTTGGGGGATATTTATTATAGCAAAAAGTAAAAAATGTAGCATTTTTTTTCAAAATTGTCGCTCTATTTTTGTTTATAGCGCAAAAAATAAAAACCGCAGAGGTGATCAAATACCACCAAAAGAAAGCTCTATTTGTGGGGAAAAAAGCACGTTAATTTTGTTTGGGAGCCACGTCGCACGACCGCGCAATTGTCTGTTAAAGCGACGCAGTCCCGAACTGTAAAAACACCTTGGGTCTTTAGGCAGCATTTTGGTCCGGGGCTTAAGTGGTTAACCTCAACTTTAGGATCTCTCAGGTTTCCACTCTGAATATAGAATAAAAATGACATCAATGGTAACAATGCAGATAATGTACAGATCCTAATGATACGATCAGTGATTGTTCCTCATCTACCTGATGATGGTGGGGGATGGTGTGACCTTCCTGTGTGGAATCCCGGGAATACAGAGGACGGGGACATCTCTCTGGTGGGTTCCCATTACTGGATCCATCTGTAGGAAACACACACACTGACTGAATACATTGGCCCAGATTCACAGAGAGCAGGCGCACATTACGCCGCTGTAGAGCACACACTGTACGCCACGCCAACACAGCGCAGAGAGGCAAGCATTGCATTCAGCAAGCCAGTGCTCCCAACGCTGCGCCAGCGTGGCGTGGGTTTCGAAGGCGCACGCCGGCGTAGGTGGAAGTGGGCGTGACCCCATGCAAATGAGGCGTGACCCCATGCAAATGATGGGCCAAGCGCCAGACAGGTACGTATCACGAACTGGGCATGCGCCGTGACGTGGACGCACCCCTATGCGCCTGCTCACAACCACGCCGGCAAAACTGCCTAAGCTACGCCGGATCACTGCGTACACTGTGAACATAACGTACGCCCAGCCAGACACACGTCCAACGCACAATACGCCGGCTTGTGTTCCCTGGTGCAGACCTGAGCATGTCTTTTTTTTTTTTGGAGTGCGGCTGTCCCAGCTTTTTTCCTTCATCCTAACCTGCATTTTGATTGCACTGCCTGCACCCTTGGCTCGGACCACAGGAATCAGATTACCTGGTTCTCTTTGAGCGGTTACCCACTCTCTCACCTGAGGATGTCTGTTGCTGGGTTGCACCTCCTTTATGGGGAATAACTTTACGCCGGACGTACAACTTACGCGCATCTCGCATAGCATGCGCCGGGCACACGCACGTTCGTGAATCGCCGTATTTCCCTCATTTGCATGGTTGAATGGCTAATCAATGGGAGCGGCACCATGCTCCCAGCCTAAATGTGCGTCCACTCTACGCCGGCGTAAGCAAGATACGTCAGCGGGTGTAGCCTGTTTTTAGGTGCATATTAGTTTGTGGGTCTGGCGCACAGATACGACGGCGCACATTTGCACTTACGTCGGCGTAACTTGTTATACGTCGGCGTAAGTGCTTTGTAAATCCGGGCCATCGTTTCTATGTGTTTATCAGATGATGGGGGATCTAGGTGGACCCTCCACTGAAACAATCCTCCTCCTCCACTATGCTATTTATGTTGTCCATATGGCAAAAAATGTTGCACGCTGTATTTTCTCTCTTCACCATGTTCTCCCCCTGCTTAATCTTTTGTATAATCCTTCAATCCCATGGAAGGATCAATAACTGGGCTGAAGCAAACAGATTTCAGTGGGGTCATTTTGTAGATCCAGTCACACACAAACTCAGACCCTTTGGGGAATTCCACACTAAGCACCATATTCCCAACAAGCGCTTTTATTCTTATATTCAATGTAAGCCTTTTTTCTCCACCCTCTCTCTATTATTTATCTTTAGACCACCCAACTAAATTTGAGCACGTATGAATCCAAGGCCCACATCAACTACACCTCATATCCTCAAACTATTACACAAGGCATATGTAACGGCTACCCACTGGTAGTGAGGGGTATCGGCCGTTGGAGACGTCCTTTTTGCTGACAAGTTATGATATGCAGGTACCGCCGGTATATCCCATCGAACGCCCTTTCAAGAAACGAGACGTGCTACGTTTGAATGGTCAAGCAGACTGACTTTATTTGGCATATTTCACCTGCTTATATCTGCTTACAACTGTCCAGAAACAAATGACACTCCCCCCCCCCCACCCAGGGGGGACTTCAATACACACACTTTGAAACAATGACACTCCCTTGAGCCAATCAGTCGCTAGCCGTTTTGGCTCCTTAACTTGATCAGACAATATAATTCAATTAACCTTTAAAACAATTATCACTCACACATAATCCCATCAGCATACACCTCACAGGGGGCTGTTACCTCCACAAAAGACTTCATTAGCTATGCTGAGGGTACATTAGCATTCAGCAGTGAAAGAGACTCTTTGTCCAGTTAACCCTTTGAGCTCAGAATACAATGCGGTACATCCAATTGTGACAAGCCATGCAGTTCCTTGTAGTCCCCCTGCATGAAGATTATCGATGTCCCGGCAGCAGGCATATGTCCGTTACACTACTCCCCTTTTGTGGAACACTCCGGCAGACCCGGATTGATCCTTTTCGGATCAACTTGGGGATGTCTGGTCTGCTGTTAGGGTAAAAGTTTCGTTTGCCTGGACAGTCCGTCGGCCTTCCCATTGGCTTACCAGGTCGGTAGCTGATGGTGACGGTGAAGAATAGAATTCAATACTGGAACAGTCACTTGCTTTGCTCTCTCAATGGCTCCCAAAACCTGTTGCTGATGCTCTTGGGACAAATACGGCACCACCTGGATGCAAATCCCATTTAATCTTTTGACAATTTCCGCCTGTTTGTGCATTTCAATGTTCAAGCCACGGGACATCTCATAATACATGACAAAGTGTCGTTGCATCTCTGATTTCTCACTGGCCAACTTGTCACATTCCCATTTTAGACTGTGATATTGTGCCGGATCTACAGTACATGTCGGGGAAGGTAGTCTTACCCGGTTCTCAGCAGTAAGCGGGTTGATTCCAGCAACGCGGGTGGTCACGGGACAAGCAGCAGCAGGTGTAGGTAAATAAGCCGAAGTCAGAGGGCCAATGTCGTTGCCCAGCACCACCTCGGCAGGTAGGTTGTCCATGATACCAACTGTGGTCTTTCCTGACCCGGCTCCCCAGTCTAAGTGCACCCGGGCGGTGGGTACGCGAAATACAGCACCCCCTGCGACCCGGACGGCAACTGTGCGAGTGGACACGTTCTCTGGCTTTACCAGATGTTTTTGAATCAGAGTGATAGTAGTCCCGGAATCTCTTAGGCCTTGTGCTACTTGTCCATTCACTCGTACCTCCTGACGGTGATGCTGACGGTTATCCGGAGAGGCCGCTTGTATTGGGTCTGCCTCATACCAAATTCCCAGACATTCCTCAGGGCCCCCTTCGGTCTCCAGGCAGTGGGCCGCAGAGGGACGTGATGGAGTGACCTCTGTGTTGGGTGTTGTGCGTCTCCAATTGTTATTTGTAGCTCTCAAAGGGCAATAACGAGCAATATGTCCCGTGTCGCTGCAGTGATGGCACGTCACCCTAGGCGAATCCCGGGGGTAGTTGCTAGGCCCCTGAGGACGTGGTGGGACTGGAGCCCAAAACTCTGGGCGTGGGGTGACGGTTGGAGTACGCGGTTCTACCTTCTGAGCCAGCCGCATAGTACCCTGGCTTACTCTCCTTGTTTCCGCGTACTCATCTGCTAGCCGAGCCGCCTCGTTTAAGTTAGCGGGACGGCGATCTCGTACCCAGTCTTGTATGTCTGCGGCCAGGTCTTGGAAGAAATGTTCCATTAGGAACAGCTGCAATACTTCCTCCCCGGTGTTGGCCTTGCACCCTTGGACCCAAAGGGATGCCATCCTTTGTAACTGGTTGGCCCATTCCATGTGGGAGTCCACAGCCATCTTCTTGGAATCCCGGAAGCGCCGGCGGTAGGCTTCTGGCGTTACGGCATATCGGGTTAGCAGCGCCTTTTTAACTTGCTGATATTGTAAAATATCCTCTGGAGCGAGAGCCCGAAAGGCTTCATTGGCTTTGCCCGACAATTTCCCCGACAAAATAGTGACCCATTGGTCTGGTGGTACCTGGTGTAGTGAGCACTGCCTCTCAAAGTCCGCCAAATATCCATCGATGTCCTCCTCACTTTCTACAAAAGCTTTAAATGCAGTGAATGGTATTTTCTTTCCTGTAGCAGCAGGTGGGGGGGGGTAGGAACTGCAGGTGTAATGGGCTGTCTCGCTCTTACCAGTTCCAGTTCTTGTCCCCTCTTCGTTTGTATCTCCTCCCTTGCTTCCCGAAACAGCTGGTTGATTAGTTCCACGGACGTTTCTGGATACAAGGATAATCTCCGCTGTACAATCCCAGTAATTACATCTTCTTCGCTGACCGGTGCAAGGGGCTCCGTTCCTTCCATGGATCCATCCATTTCGTCCAGCTCCAGCAGTTCAGCTATCAGCTCCCTCCGTGGTCTGTTGCTGGCGCTCCTACCACGACTCTCTAATAAATCTTTCAGTGTGGATCTTTTCAGCCTGGCGTACTGCGACTCCATTCAGCACTTGCTCTTTGGATAAAAGGACCATCCCACCGCTGCCAACCAATGTAACGGCTACCCACTGGTGAGAGGGTCTCAGCCGTTGGAGACGTCCTTTTCCCTGGCAAGCTGCGATATGCAGGTACCGCCGGTATATCCCATCGAACGCCCTTTCAAGAAACGAGACGTGCTACGTTTGAAGGGTCAAGCAGACTGACTTTATTTGGCATATTTCACCTGCTTATATCTGCTTACAACTGTCCAGAAACAAATGACACTCCCCCCCCCAGGGGGGACTTCAATACACACACTTTGAAACAATGACACTCCCTTGAGCCAATCAGTCGCTAGCCGTTTTGGCTCCTTAACTTGATCAGACAATAGAATTCAATTAACCTTTAAAACAATTATCACTCACACATAATCCCATCAGCATACACCTCACAGGGGGCTGTTACCTCCACAAAAGACTTCATTAGCTATGCGAAGGGTACATTAGCATTCAGCAGTGAAAGAGACTCTTTGTCCAGTTAACCCTTTGAGCTCAGAATACAATGCGGTACATCCAATTGTGACAAGCCATGCAGTTCCTTGTAGTCCCCCTGCATGAAGATTATCGATGTCCCGGCAGCAGGCATATGTCCGTTACAGCATATACATGGACGTGGACCCAAAATCCCCAACGCCTTATCTCTGTGAAACCTTGAGAGAGAATGTGGCCTCTAAATCCTCTAAACGTGTGGTATATAGGGAGAATGCATACAACATTATGATGGACTGGTACAAGACATCTGAGGTGCTCCATGCCACTAACCCTCCTTTACCCGACTCCTACTGGAGATGTGGCCAAGACAAAGGCTCTTTATTTCACTTACTATGGAGATGTATTGATCTCGAGGGCTTTATGTTATGTCCATGCTAAAAACTTCCCTAATGCCTCCTTGACCGATGACCTCAGCCACTACCTTCTGGGGTTACCTTTTTTAGGCATTTCTAAACAATCAAAGAAGTTGGCCAATCATATCTTAACAGCAGCTAGAAGGGCAATCTCTAATGCCGCGTACACACGATCATTTTTCGGATTGTAAAAAATTACATTTTTTTTTATGTCATTAAAAATGATCGTGTGTGGGCTTCCAGAGCATTTTTCGGGTTCTGAAAAACGGGCAAAAAAACATTCAAAAAACATTCAAACATGCTCTATGTTTTCACAACATTTTTAACATTGTTGTTTTTTGGGTTGTAAAAAATGGTCGTGTGTAGGCTTTAACGACGTGAAAAATCCGCGCATGCTCAGAAGCAAGTTATGGGACGGAGCACTCAATCTGGTAAAACTAGCGTTCGTAAAAGCACATTCATCACGCTGTAACAGACAGCCTGGGACCAATCAGAATATGGCTCTCCATCTCTTCCTAGCCCACTACCCATGTAACTGCTTTAGCCTTTCCCAGAATGATTCCGTCTCATACAATTCATTCTAATGTGAGGGTTATTTTATCAAACCTGTTCATTCCAGTTATCCAATATTCGCTGGTTGCAGGTTGCTTTGACTTATTTTAGTTTATTGCGTATACTGTCCGAGTATACTGTATATCTATTGGCTATTACAAGCTGTAATACCTATATACCCCCTTCATACTGTAATACCTATATACCCTCTTCATACTGTAATATCTATATACCCTCTTCATACTGTAATACCTATATACCCTCTTCATACTGTAATACCTATATACCCTCTTCACACTGTAATACCTATATACCCTCTTCATACTGTAATACCTATATACCCTCTTCATGCTGTAATATCTATATACCCTCTTCATGCTGTAATATCTATATACCCTCTTCATACTGTAATATCTATATACCCTCTTCATACTGTAATATCTATATACCCTCTTCATACTGTAATACCTATATACCCGCTTCATGCTGTAATACCTATATACCCTCTTCATACTGTAATACCTATATACCCTCTTCATACTGTAATATCTATATACCCTCTTCATGCTGTAATATCTATATACCCTCTTCACACTGTAATAACTATATACCCTCTTCATGCTGTAATATCTATATACCCTCTTCATACTGTAATACCTATATACCCTCTTCATACTGTAATATCTATATACCCTCTTCATGCTGTAATATCTATATACCCTCTTCATACTGTAATAACTATATACCCTCTTCATGCTGTAATACCTATATACCCTCTTCACACTGTAATATCTATATACCCTCTTCACGCTCTAATACCTATATACCCTCTTCATACTGTAATACCTATATACCCTCTTCATACTGTAATACCTATATACCCTCTTCATACTGTAATAACTATATACCCTCTTCATGCTGTAATACCTATATACCCTCTTCATGCTGTAATACCTATATACCCTCTTCACGCTCTAATACCTATATACCCTCTTCATACTGTAATACCTATATACCCTCTTCATGCTGTAATATCTATATACCCTCTTCATACTGTAATACCTATATACCCTCTTCATACTGTAATATCTATATACCCTCTTCATACTGTAATATCTATATACCCTCTTCATACTGTAATACCTATATACCCTCTTCATACTGTAATATCTATATACCCTCTTCACACTGTAATACCTATATACTCTCTTCATGCTGTAATACCTATATACCCTCTTCATACTGTAATACCTATATACCCCCTTCATGTTGTAATACCTATATACCCTCTTCATACTGTAATACCTATATACCCTCTTCACACTGTAATATCTATATACCCGCTTCATGCTGTAATATCTATATACCCGCTTCATACTGTAATACCTATATACCCTCTTCATGCTGTAATACCTATATACCCTCTTCATACTGTAATACCTATATACCCCCTTCATGTTGTAATACCTATATACCCTCTTCATACTGTAATATCTATATACCCTCTTCATACTGTAATACCTATATACCCTCTTCATGCTGTAATACCTATATACCCTCTTCATACTGTAATACCTATATACCCTCTTCATGCTGTAATATCTATATACCCGCTTCATGCTGTAATACCTATATACCCTCTTCACACTGTAATATCTATATACCCTCTTCACACTGTAATACCTATATACCCTCTTCACACTGTAATATCTATATACCCACTTCATGCTGTAATATCTATATACCCTCTTCATGCTGTAATATCTATATACCCTCTTCACACTGTAATACCTATATACCCTCTTCATGCTGTAATATCTATATACCCTCTTCATGCTGTAATACCTATATACCCTCTTCATACTGTAATACCTATATACCCTCTTCATACTGTAATACCTATATACCCTCTTCATACTGTAATATCTATATACCCTCTTCATACTGTAATACCTATATACCCTCTTCATGCTGTAATACCTATATACCCTCTTCATGCTGTAATACCTATATACCCTCTTCATGCTGTAATATCTATATACCCTCTTCATATTGTAATACCTATATACCCTCTTCATGCTGTAATACCTATATACCCTCTTCACGCTGTAACATCTATAGCTGTATATCCTGCCAGACCCGATTTTTCGGGTCTGGCAGGCGGCGTGATTGATGATGGATTTACATCGAAGAACACAATTTTTTAATAAAGGATTTGTCAAAAACTTTCACGTGTGTTTATTACTTTTGTACAGTTTTTGGTGAATGGGTTATGTACCTGATACCCATTCAAATGGCGGGATCTGGGGCCCCCTTATTAAAGGGGGCTTCCACATTCCAAAAATGCCCCTGCACACAGACTCCGACAATCACAGGCCAGGGTTGTCGGGAAGAGGTCCTTGTCCAAATCAACATGGGGACAGGGTGTTCGCTTGCCCCCCCTTTCCTGACCTGCCAGGCTGCATGTCCAAAAAATTGTCTGTAATGGATTTTGGGGGGCCCCATGCTGTTTTTTTGGCATGGGGTTCTCCTAGAAAGCCATACCAGACTCAAAGGGCCTGGTATGGACTTAGGGGGGGCTTATGCTGTTTTTTTCTGTATTTTTTTAATGTCACTTTCATTAGGGAAACCCATTGACAGCTGATGACTCATTGGTCGTTAAAGATGCCATGACCACCTTTATGGCCCCGCTCCTTAACAACCAGCTTACACTGCGCCCTGATTGCGCAAAATTCAGGTGTTCCACTTTAAGCCGAAGGCAAATGTTCGGCCCAATCAAATGCTCAGGCCAAACAGTTTGCCCATCCCTACTCTTCATGCTGTAATACCTATATACCCTCTTCATGCTGTTTGTGTTGCTTGTGTATTTCAAACGATTGACTATTCTCCACTACTGTTTTGTGAAATTCAATAAAAATACAATTATAAAAAAGAATTTCCGTCCCCGCTCACCTCTCCTGTCAGCAGCTCCATCATCTTCTTGGTGACTTCTAGAATCTTCTCCATGTTGTGTCTCTCGGGTTTTAGGGAGTCACATGGAGGCACTGTGATGGTCATGTGATCACCTGACTTCACAAGAGGAAATCTCTGTATTGAGGAACCAATAGGAATATCATGTTAGAATCCCAGAATCCTCCTCACCTCTCCGGTCAGGTCTGTATTATTAATAGAGATAAGAGTGATGTCATGTGACCTCCCAGAATCCCCCTCACCTCTCCGGTCAGGTCTGTATTATTAATAGAGATAAGAGTGGTGTCATGTGACCTCCCAGAATCCTCCTCACCTCTCCGGTCAGGTCTGTATTATTAATAGAGATAAGAGTGATGTCATGTGACCTCCCAGAATCCCCCTCACCTCTCCGGTCAGGTCTGTGTTTTATTAATAGAGATAAGAGTGATGTCATGTGACCTCCCAGAATCCTCCTCACCTCTCCGGTCAGGTCTGTGTATTATTAATAGAGATAAGAGTGATGTCATGTGACCTCCCAGAATCCTCCTCACCTCTTCGGTCAGGTCTGTGTATTATTAATAGAGATAAGAGTGATGTCATGTGACCTCCCAGAATCCTCCTCACCTCTCCAGTCAGGTCTGTATTATTAATAGAGATAAGAGTGATGTCATGTGATCTCCCAGAATCCTCCTCACCTCTCCGGTCAGGTCTGTGTTTTATTATTAGAGATAAAAGTGATGTCATGTGACCTCCCAGAATCCTCCTCACCTCTCCGGTCAGGTCTGTGTATTATTAATAGACATAAGAGTGATGTCATGCAACCTCCCAGAATCCTCCTCACCTCTCCGGTCAGGTCTGTATTATTAATAGAGATAAGAGTGATGTCATGTGACCTCCCAGAATCCTCCTCACCTCTCCAGTCAGGTCTGTATTATTAATAGAGATAAGAGTGATGTCATGTGACCTCCCAGAATCCTCCTCACCTCTCCGGTCAGGTCTGTGTTTTATTAATAGAGATAAGAGTGATGTCATGCGACCTCCCAGAATCCTCCTCACCTCTCCGGTCAGGTCTGTGTATTATTAATAGAGATAAGAGTGATGTCATGTGACCTCCCAGAATCCTCCTCACCTCTCCGGTCAGCAGGTAGATGATCTCCAGGGTGAAGTTTAGTATCTTCTTAGTCATGTGACTCCGGTCCTCCTCCATCCTCATTGGTGGTGTCATTTGATCTATACAGGTCTCCTTGTAGACAGATACAGTTTGGAAATGAAAGTAAGAATTATTTGGATGGTATTGGTCACACAATAATAGGATGTGGATGTGAGGGGGTAACAGGAAAGATTCTGTACATTCAAGAACTACTACCCCCATGGGACCACATTTATTATTATACAGGATTTATACAGCAGCAACAGTTTGCACAGTGCTTTACAACATGAAGGCAGACAGTACAATTACAATACAATTTAATACAGGAGGAATTAGAGGGCCCTTCTCATTAGAGACTACAATCCAGGAGGGAGGGTCAAGTGATACAAAGGGTAATAGCTATGGTGGATGGGCTTATGGAGAAAAAAAAGGTACAAGTATGGGAGGAGGTGACAAGGGAAGTAGAGAGCAGGAGGTCTTGGGAGGAATGAAGAGGTTAGTATTTAGAGACTAGTGATGTAGCTGGGGGCTGAGTTGTGGATGGCTTTGTAAATGATTGGAATGGCAGACAGTGATGAGGGGGACAGAATGGAGGACAGTCCCCCTCGCTTTCCCAGCCTCTTCACAGTCCCCAGTTCATGAAGAGTAACCTCTGGTACTTCATCTCAGAACATCCTTCTCCGCATTGCCCCCACAAGAAGTTCTCTCTATGGAAACCTTTCCCATGTCCCCAGGCAGCAGACAGGCTCTCTCTTAAAGAGCCTTGAGAATATGGCCAGGCCTCAGACTCCAGGCTTCACCCAACACAGCTGTTCCTCACACATCCACACCAGACCATGGTCTAAGTAGGAGGACCCTGATCACCTGACTTCCTCCACATATATACCCTCTCCCAGCATCCTCAGTGGCCCAAGACTCCTACTGATTAGCTGAAAGAGCTATGCATATTCATAATTTAGTCTCATTGCAGGTTATTATACTAATGCAAAGGCCACAGTGCCATCTATTGACAGAAGGAAGGAACCACAGCTAAACCAGGTTTAGGAGAAAACCCAAATGATCACAAAGACTAGAAATCAGCCAGGTTAGTTACCACCTAGCACAGCTAAATTTACCAGTAGCCCCTCCATCCAACCACATCCAGACATGCACCCTGGGCACCGGAAACAGCACACCACTCTTCTCTATACATCATCCATTATCTATATGGAGACTACACAATATACAGACTTCTGATCTATGGTATCAGGCCCCATACACACGAGAGGATCCATCCGCTGGAATTGATCCGCGGACCGGCTCCAGCGAATAGATCCGCTGGTGTGTACAATTTAGCGGATCTGTTTCCGCGGATTTTTATCCCCTGGAATGGATTTCCAGCGGATAAAAATTTGAAGACATGCTTTCAAATCTATCCGCTTGAATCCATCCCAACGGATTGATCCGCTGGTCTGTACAGACTCACCGGATCAATCCGTCCGAATCAATCCCCCGCATGCGTCGTAATGATTCGACGCATGCGTGGAATTCCTTATATGACAGCGTTGCGCACGTCGCCGCGTCATCATCGCGGCGAAGGCGCGACACGTCAACGCGATGGGATTTCGGCGCGGATTTCGATCCGATGGTGAGTACACTCCATCGGATCAAAATCCTCGCAAATCCTCGAGAGGATTTATCCGCGGAAACGGTCCGGTGGACCGTATCCGCGGATAAATCCTCTCGTGTGTATGGGGCCTCAGTGGGGGATGTTATACACAGAGATGTATAGAATGATACAGACTCTCCTCTCTATATACAGTATACATCATCCATTTATACATTATCTATATGGATATAGACTTTTAGCTAGATTCAGGTAGAGTTAGGTCGGCGTATCAGTAGATACGCCGACCTAACTCAGAATCTGCGCCGACCTATGTTTAAGTGTATTCTCAAACAGAGATACGCTTAAACATATCTAAGATACGATGGCTTGCGCCATCCTATCTTAGGTTGCAACATTGAGGCTGGCCGCTAGGTGGCGCTTCCATTGCGGTCGGCGTAGAATATGTAAATCACTAGATACGCCTATTCAGGAACGTACGCCTGGCCGCCGCAGTACATTTACGCCGTTTACGTAAGAGATAGGCCGCCTAAAGTTAAAGCTGCCCCCTAGGTGGCGTAGCCAATGTTAAAGTATGGCCGCCGTTCCTGCTTCGAAATTCGAAAATTTTACGTCATTTGCGTAAGTCGTCCGTCAATAGGGATTTACGTCGTTTACGTCCACGTCGAAATCAATAGGCCCGTGCGGCGGACTTAGCCGCAATGCACACTGGAAAATGTAGGCGCCCGGCGCATGCGCAGTTACAATAAAAGTCAAACACGTCGGGTCAAGCCTCATTACCATAAAACACGCCCCCTCAGACAAATTTGAATTAGGCGCCCTTACGCCCGCCCGCTCTAGGCTACGCTGCCATAACTTAGCAGGCAAGTACTTTGAGAATCAAGTACTTGCCTCGCTAACTTACGGTGGCGTAGCCTAAACACGCTAAGCTACGCCGCCGCAAAGTTGCGGCCATCTCTCTGAATCTGGCTATGTGTTTAGAGCAGTCAGAAGAATGATTGGTGGGGGTCTCACCTAGTTAGATCTGCCCATACATCCTCCAATCAGATTGTTTGTACCTTCCGACAATGAAGAGACCTGAAAATAGTTTTAGAAAGGTGAAGAGTCCAATCACAGAAGATTCTGGAAGATAAAACCCGGAAACACGGCACCAAGAGAGTCCAACTTCTTCTACTGTATGAAGACTGAATGTGTGTGAATAAGAAGTTCATCTGAATGTTACTTCCAATGATTTCCGGAGGCGGGGGAGGGGGGTTTCTTCCTCTATCGGAGTCTGCTCTGCCTTCTGTCACAACTCATTGCTCGGAGCTTCCAACTTCCTCTTTCTATACAGAGATCAGAACACGTCTAAACCTTCCTCAGGCTGGGTGTGTAAGTGGGGATAGGGTGTAGCGGCTTCACAGAGGGAATCACACGTACTGAATTTATAAACCAGGCAACGTTTATTACCGGAGAGACGGTAGTAGAAAGGAGTATTTACAGCAGTAATGCAAGTAATTTCACTCCAAGCATGGAGGCACAGAAACACGGCACAGTCACGTCTGATGTAAGCGGCAGTTGTATTCGTCGGCACTATAGGCACTTTCCACTGACTGACACAGTATAAACCCGAGCACACACTCTGTAGAGGCTGATATTCACACATGTTACCCGGTAACAGCGATATTCCTTCAGCAGATGGAAATAGGCATCTGATACACTTGTCCCGCCCTCACAGCGAGGACACCATTTTTTTTTATCCGTAAAGCGGAGTCTTTCATCCGACCAGGATTGCTGATACAGGACTACGTAGGAACCCCGAGCTATCCCTCACAGGCCGGAACACTCTGCCTACCTTCTCCTAACTCTCCCTCACAAGCGAGGTCTCTGTCCCTGTCTATACACACACTGTCCAAAACATGGCTGGGCTTTCCTATATAAGGTATCCACCCAAAAATGGCTGACCAAATCTCCAGAGATTTGCTTGTCCTATCAGGACACCAGGCTTCTCCAAAATGGTGCTGGAGACAATTATAGAGGCCAAACAGCTCTGAACATATGTACACATAAACATATCAAATCGTCTGAAAAGTGAGTAGATACACTCGCTAACCCACTTCCTCTTGCAGCCAGCTAGGCTGCCCTGTACTATAGGTGTATGGGGGGGTGAATGTTGAGCGATATGGTAGGAGGATTACTGAGGGGTCAACATGTTGGTATTCAGAAGAATCAACCAACAGAAAATGTCCACAAATGTATTTTATTTACAATTCCAATAACACCTCATTATATAAGAATTAAAAGATGTTCCATAAGAAACAGACTTTGATGTGATAATCGATTGTCTCCATGTATATGCAGTGTTGTAAGTAACGGCGTTTATTTAAACGCCATTACTTACAACACTGCATATACATGGAGACAATTGATTATCACATCAAAGTCTGTTTCTAACGATTGGCCTCCTGCGGGTAACTAGTAATCTACTTGATTACTTTTACCCTCTTGGCAATGCTGTTCCCACTACATGGGCGGCGTTACCCAGATTACATTGAGCGTTCCGTCCGGGCAGAATCTGGGGTCGTCGTCTGAGTGATGATGATCACTGTCTGTCACTCAGTCACTGTGGATTGTGATTGGGCGAGGAGGGTCACACTGCACATCATCTTCTTGTCTCGGATTCGATTTGTCGCCGCGGGTCATGTGAGTGTCGGACTCGTGATGACTCGTCGTGGGTGGGTGGCGCTGGCGCACGCACGCACCTGTAGTCTTCCACCCGCGGCCGCCTGCAGCGTCGTGTGTCGAGGAGGCCCGCCGAGGGAGTCTGGCGCTCAACTCTGAGTCCTCCTCACTCCAAGTCCGAGTCCTCCTCACCTGCTGTGACTTCACCTGAGTCACTCACAAATCCAGCCACCAACATCTCCCGTCCCCCACGGAGGCTCCGCTCCACCACCGGTCGCGGTCGGCGCCGCGGTCCGGATTCCGGGATACCAGTCCTGACCGACTCCTGTCCTAGAGCGCAAGCAGACAGTCACAGTGAGTGACAGCATCGACTGTGGCCCCTGCGCAGCCAGAGCCAGGTGAGGAGCTGAGCCGGAGGGGGGGGGGGGGGAGCGGCCTAGTCTAAGGCCTTAGGCCTGGTGTGGGGATTAATATGAACTTTGTGCTGCTTACTGGCTGAGTTGACTCAGACTGCTGATATTGCTTAAAGGACTCCAATTATCTGTCTATATAACAGCCTGTTATATATTTATAGACAGATAATTGGAGTCTTTTAAGCTAATTACAAGCAATATCAGCAGTCAGTCAGCTCAGCCAGTAGCACAAAGTTCATATTTCGCCACACCAGGCCTAAGGCCTAGTAAGGCCTTAGGCCTGGTGTGGCGAAATATGAACTTTTGGCTGAGCTGACTGACTGCTGATATTGCTTGTAATTAGCTTAATCCTCCTCTTATGTTCGCTTTCTGTTACTATCCATGATGTTAACGGGTCGGTTTTGACCCGTGTCTTAAATCAGCCATAAAATACCCTTTATCATCCAATGTGTTTCTTACCTCTTGGTTACCTTGTTAGGCTTCTTTATCCTTGAAAAGATTGGTTTTAATATTTTTGGTGTGACCCCTTAGACCTTTCTTTTGATAGCATATCTCTCATTTTCAAATAAAAAAAATGGTAAAATAGTCAGCAACTCTGAAATGTATTGGTCCTATGATTCTTTACTTTATTTAGAGAAGCAGACAAGCAGGCAAAGAGATAGGCCCCTCCCTAACTACAGCTCACAGGGTTGAGAGGTGATTGGCTGCCAGTGTTACTAAGCAGAGAGAGTGTTTATGATTTCAGTTTTGGCACTTATTAGTGTCCTATAATCCTATATTATAACTGGGTCAGAATTGACCCGAACACCATAAACGTCTTCATTTTCACCACAGTATTTTATAATTTAGTGAAAAGGATTATTTTTTCTATTACATTGTTTAAATAAAGGTTCCTGACAAAGTAAAAAAATCTTGATGCAATAAACAAATTTATGTGATACTTATAGACATTCAAAACCTGAAAACAGGTCGGTTCTGACCCTAACACAAGAGGAGGGTTAAAAGACTCCAATTATCTGTCTATAAATATATAACAGTCTGTCTATAAATATATAACAGGCTGTCTATAAATATATAACAGGCTGTCTATAAATATATAACAGTCTGTCTATAAATATATAACAGGCTGTCTATAACTATATAACAGGCTGTCTATAAATATATAACAGGCTGTCTATAAATATATAACAGGCTGTCTATAAATATATAACAGGCTGTCTATAAATATATAACAGGCTGTCTATAAATATATAACAGGCTGTCTATAAATATATAACAGGATGTCTATAAATATATAACAGGCTGTCTATAAATATATAACAGGCTGTCTATAAATATATAACAGTCTGTCTATAAATATATAACAGGCTGTCTATAAATATATAACAGGCTGTCTATAAATATATAACAGTCTGTCTATAAATATATAACAGGCTGTCTATAAATATATAACAGGCTGTCTATAAATATATAACAGGCTGTTATATAGACAGATAATTGGAGTCTTTTAAACTTTACAGGCAATATCAGTTCTGTTCTGTGGTCAGTGTTGCTCATGCTCTCCGACTTCAACTTGTGTATCCCAATTCTATCCTCTTTCTTTATTGGTTTACAAAAAATCTCAGTTACTTTGCCGAGTAACTAGTTACTTTGCCAAAAAGTAACTGAGCCACTAACTCAATTACTTTTTCGGACAAGTAACTTGTAATTGTAACTAATTACTTTTTTAAAGGAAGATGAACAACACTGGCCTAGATTCAAGAAGCAATTGCGTCTGCGTAACCATAGTTACGCAGCGCAATTGCTTACTTGCGCCGGCGTTACGAATGCTCCTGATTCAGGAACCTCGTTACGCCGACGGCAGCCTAAGAAATGACTGGCATAAGCCTCCTTATGCCGTCATATCGTAAGCTGCATTCTTACGTTGGCCGCTAGGGGGTGTTCCCGTTGTGGTCAGCGTATAGTATGCAAATTGCATACTAACGCCGATTCACAACGTTACACGAGCCCTGCATACGCAGTTTACGTAGTTTGCGTACGTTGGGTTTCGCGTAAGGCTGCACATGCTAAAAGCAGGGGCAGCCAATGCTAAGTATACCCGTCGTTCCCGCGTCGCAAAATTTTTAATTTACGTAGTTTGCGTAAGTGAATCGTGAATGGCGCTGGACGCCATTCACGTTCACTTTGAAGCAAATGACGTCCTTGCGACGTCATTTACCGCAATGCACGTCGGGAAAGTTTCCAGACGGAGCATGCGCTCTACGCTCAGCGCGGGAACGCGCCTAATTTAAATGATTCCCGCCCCCTACGGGATCATTTACATTAGTGCCCTTACGCAGGGCATTTTTGAAGAGCGCCCACGCAAATTACGTGGCTACTGCTTCATGAATGAAGCGTAGCGCAAATAATTTGCGTAGGCGCAGGGTAAAAAGGGTACACTGCGCCTCCGTAAGGAGCGCGCAGCTGTACCTGAATCTACCCCACTGTGTATATGTCCCACACCAGTGACGGCTCACCCTTATTTGGATCCAAGTATCACCAAAACACAGTTTAAACTTTTAGATGGGCTTTATTAGAACTAGCAATAAGCCCTGAAAAGAGATACCATTGATTAACAGAAAACTAATATCGAATGCAATGATATAATACAACTGCTCAGTAAATGAAATCAGGATTGGTGTTTGTTCACTTTTACCACCAATGGGAGGCCTTGCCTGAAATGCACTGAACAAGTGGTGAACGAAACTGTACAATGCAATACAAAAATGTTCAACAATTTCCCCAAAGTGATATTACTGACTATAATGCCGCGTAGATACGACCGTTTTTTGTGATGTGAAAAATTAAAAAAAATTTATGTCATTAAAAATGATTGTGTGTGGGCTCCAGAGCATTTTTCGTTATGTTAAAAATGGGCATTAAAAATGTAGAACATGCTCTAAATTTTCCTGTTGTTTTTAACATTGTAAAAAATGGTCGTGTGTAGGCTTTAACGACGTGAAAATAACGCGCATGCTCAGAAACAAGTTATGAGACGGGAGCGCTCGTTCTGGTAAAACTAGCGTTTGTAATGGAGATAGCACATTCATCGCGCTGTAACAGACTGAAAATCGTGAATCGTCTCTCACCAAACTTTTACTAACTCGAAATCAGCAAAAGCAGCCCCAAGGGTGGCGCCATCCGAATGGAACTTCCCCTTCATAGTGCCGTCGTACGTGTTGTGCGTCACCGCGCTTTGCTAGAGCATTTTTTTTCACGATCGTGTGTAGGCAAGGCAGGCTTAACAATAATCAGGTTGAAAAAAACATTGGGCCAGATTCAGATACATTATAGTATCTATCGGCGGGCGTAGCGTATCTCAGATACACTACGCCGCCGTAACTTAGGGCGCAAGTTCCGTATTCAGAAAGAACTTGCGCCCTAAGTTACGGCGGCGTAGTGTAAATGTGTCGGCGTAAGCCCGCCTCATTCAAATTTGGCTGGTAGTGGGCGTGTTTTATGTTAAACTATCATGACCCCGCATAATTGACGCTGTTTTCGAATGGCGCATGCGCTGTCCGTGGACGTATCCCAGTGCGCATGCTCAAAATCACGTCGCAAATAGTCAATGCTTTCGATGTGAACGTAACTTACGCAAAGCCCTATTCGCGAACGTTTTACGCAAACGACGGAAAATTCGACGCTGTCCCGACGTCAATACTTAACATTGCGTACGCCTCATATAGCAGGGGTAATTTTACGCCGGTCCCGCGCCTTACGTAAACGATGTATATAGATACGCCGGGCGCAACTACATTCGTGAATCGGTGTATCTACCTAATTTGCATATTCTACGCGTAAATCTACGGAAGCGCCACCTAGCGGGCAGCGTAAATATGTAACTAAGATACGACGGCGTAAGAGACTTACGTCAATCGTATCTTAGCAAAATTCCGGCGTATCTTGCTTTCGGAATACAGAAAAAAGATACACCGGCACATCCTAGAAGTTATGTGGCGTATCAACAGCTACGCCGACGTAACTTCTTTCTGAATCTGGCCCATTGTTTTTTCGAGACCATTAAAAATGGTCGTGTGTACGCTGCATAAGATCCTATCTAGGTCTTGTAGGTTCTAGCTAACCACTGGCCAGTGGGAATTCTATTCACACAAACACACACAGAGTCTGCCAGCGTTGGGGCCCTTTATATCCTGTGTTTGAGTACTCAGACTTTTGTGAAGTAATATTTGTAGTCCACAGAATGGAAAGGGGTATCTTCACAAAGTGTCACAAAGATTAACAGATGTGGTGATCCACCTTCAGATAGAGCTGCATTAGCAATAAATAGAACCTAGCAGGACTAAGCAAGATCCACTTACACAGGATGGCAGAAGATCTCTCATCATAGGCGTGCGCACATAGGGTGTAAGGTGTGCCTGGGCACACCCTAATCACGCTGTACTGTGCAGATTCCCCCTGCTGCCTGGCTACAGAGAAAGGGACTGGGGAATCTCTGTCCTCAGTCCCTTTCTCTGTCTCAAAAGTTAGACACCAATCTCTGCCCTGCTGACAAAGCCCTACTGACTTGCCCACTGCTATATACGGTATATTGCACACGCATGTGTGTTTGAGCTTTGGTGTGCACACCCTAATGAAACGCACACCTATGTCTCTCATCATTAGATGCACTTGATATATCTTCCTTCCAGAAATTGTTAGATTGATGGCCCTCTCAGTCGTCTGGATGGTGATGGGAGCAACACCTGCCACAGAATCCTCCAAACTGGATAATGATGATGATTGCTACAGAACTGAAATTCGGCTCTAGATTTCACTGCACTGTTATCACATCTTCAGTAATCAGGCAGAATAACACACTGCAAACTCCCCTCTCAAGTGTGCACCTCCCTTTAGGAGAGTCACAGACAGCTTCATCACAGGCTCTAGAAGTGCTCAGGATAGGGTGACCAGACATCCCCGGTTTCAGGGGACAGTCCCCGGATTGAGGACACTGTCCCCGGACCAAGTCTGTCCCTGGTTTTGTCCCCGGATTGGATTTGAACAGGGACTGGGGCAATTTCAAAGACAGTGCAGAATAAAAAAAATCTGAATTACACACCCCCCCCCGCTCTGCCACGCCTACTAGCTTAGTGGGGTGTATTTTTCCATTATCTGTGTCCCTTTCTGATGATCATGTGCTGGTCGGAGCAGAGGGAATATTTCTTCAGTTTCGGGTGCCCATTCAGCTTCGCTCGCATGTTCTTCTGCCTTGGCTCAAGTCCCGGCCAACCACCTGCCCATTTATCGCCTTGCCTTCCCTGGTGGAATGATCTTCCTTCACGCCCCACCCAGTAGTAGCCGGGGCCCCCAGGGAGTGAGAGTTGACAGGCTGTGAGGCGGGGCAGCGACGGGCAGAGAGTCGCTGATTGCCGCTATTACTAGTAAAGACTAAATATGTCCCCGGATTTCATTTAAAAAATCTGGTCACCTTAGCTCAGGAGACAAGCACATGCAGGGCCGGACTTACCATTGGGCTTGACTGGGCTCAAGCCCATGGGCCCCATCCTTTTTAGGGGTCCGGAGGTCCCCAGGGCCCCCGGATGGCTACCCCCCCCTTTTTTTTTTATACATTTTTTTTTTTAGATATTTATTATATATATATATATATTTTTTTATTAATATTATTATTATTATTAAAGGGCCCAGAGGTCTCCAGGGCCCCCGGATGGCAACCCCCCCTTTTTTTTATATAAAAAAAAATTATATATTTTTTATTTTATTAAAGGGCTCAGAGGTCCCCAGAGCCCCATGTGGCACCCCCCCCTTATTTTATATATTTTTATAAATGTTTATTTTTTTATTTTTGTTTATATTTTTTTATTTTTTATTAAAAGGCCCAGAGGTCCCCAGGGCCCCGGATGGCAACCTCCCTTTTTTATGTGTTTTTTATAAATGTTTTTTTTGTTTTTTTATTAAAGGGCCCAGAGGTTTCTTTTTTCTTTTTATTAAAGGGCCCAGAGGTCCCCAGGGCCCAGATGGCTACCCCCTTTTTTTATATATATATATTTTTCTTTATTTCTTCTTTTTTTTGTAAAGGCTCAATTTCAGGCGGTTCTCTGCTCCAGGGGGCCCATGCCTTAAGCTGTGTAAGGGGCCCCAAAATTCCTGATGGCGGCCCTGCGCATACCTCCCAACACGCACAGACAGCTTCTTCCCGCAGTCCCGCGAAAGGGTTAATTTTCCCGCACTGCGAGAGGAGGCAGCACGGAAGCAGGAGGAACCGGCGCGGTGTGGAGGACTGTGCCTGCTGAAGGGAAGAAAGCCGACAGCCGGGCTAATGACAGTCTGTGGCCCCGGCTGTCGGCACAGGTGAGAGGCACTCCCCCTGCTCAACAACTGCAAACCCCCCCCCCAGGAGGAACCGGAGCGGTGTGTGGATGTCTGCTGAAGGGAAGAGAGCCGATACAGTCTGTGCACAGGTTAGAGGCACCCCCCCCGCTCAACAACTTTAATGCGTCCCCCCCGCTCAACAACTTTAATGCGCCCCCCCGCTCAACAACTTTAATGCGTCCCCCCCGCTCAACAACTTTAATGCGCCCCCCCCGCTCAACAACTTTAATGCGTCCCCCCGCTCAACAACTTTAATGCGCCCCCCGCTCAACAACTTTAATGCGTCCCCCCCGCTCAACAACTTTAATGCGTCCCCCCCGCTCAACAACTTTAATGCGCCCCCCCGCTCAACAACTTTAATGCGCCCCCCGCTCAACAACTTTAATGCGCCCCCCCGCTCAACAACTTCGACCCCACCCAATTCTCGGCTCCAGGCTGCAGATGGTCATCAGGCTGCATTGGATGGGGGCAGATCAGGGTGCAGATGGGCATAGAGGCTGCATTGAGGCTGCAGATGGGCATCAGGCTGCATTGAGGTTGCAGATGGGCATCAGGCTGCATTGGGTGGGCGCAGATCAGGCTGCAGATGGGCACAGAGGCTGCATTGAGGCTGCAGATGGTCATCAGGCTGCATTGGATGGGGGCAGATCAGGGTGCAGATGGGCATAGAGGCTGCATTGAGGCTGCAGATGGGCATCAGGCTGCATTGGATGGGCGCAGATCAGGCTGCAGATGGGCTTAGAGGCTGCAATGAGGCTGCAGATGGGCATCAGGCTGCATTGGATGGGGGCAGATCAGGCTGCAGATGGACACAGAGGCTGCATTGAGGCTGAAGGTGGGTATCAGGCTGCATTGAGGCTGCAGATGGACACTAATCAGGCTGCATTGAGGCTGCAGATGGACACTAATCAGGCTGCATTGAGGCTGCAGATGGACACTAATCAGGCTGCATTGAGGCTGCAGATGGACACTAATCAGGCTGCATTGATTGGCACAGACCATTATTTTGTTTCAAAGTGGTTTATTTGAAAACACTTTTTTTCCCTGAAACTTTCCTCTTAAATTGGGGTGCATGTTATACGCCGGCACGTGTTATACGCCGATAAATACGGTATATAATAAAAGTAGCTCTCTATATGTGCATGGGGGTGGTCACAGTTGGATAAAACAAGATGATGCACAGGAGTAGATAAATGCCAGATTGGGTGTCATGATCTGTGTCATGACTCTGGTCACCTGCTGGTGGCACTGTTCTCTTCAGTAACAGGGGTGCAGTTCTGGTGGCCTCCAGCAGGTGTCGCCCAATACAGATTTGCACAGGTATTTAAGCCCGCCCTAAACTGGAGTTCAGGGCTTCAGTATTTTGCTTGTCAGCCTGTTCCCTGCCTGACCTGTTAGCTGTTGCCCATCTGTTCCTGCTTCGCTCCCTGCCCTGGACCCTGTCGCTTATTGACCCCGGCTTGTATTTTGGACTTTGCTGCTCTCTCCTATCCTTGACCCCTGGCTTGGACCTCGGACTTGCTTATGTCTTATCCCTGCATTACCTGCTTAGTGGTTTTTGGTTGCTGTGTCACGCTTGCTTTCATTGATTGTTTTTCACGTGTGCTTTAACTTAATAAACATATATATTTTTTCACTATCTTGGTGCCTGTTTCCATTAGTGCAGCCCATTGACCTGTAACTCAGTACTCGGATGCCTGCGTGGGCATCCCCTGACATTGGGTGATAATTCTTACATTGTAAGTATAAATACATGTGAGAATTTTGCACCTATAAAGACTAGGGGCCAGATTCACATAGCCCCGCGCAGGGTATGGTAACTGGTTTAAGTTACACCGCCACAATTTTTCCAAGTTAGTGCCCGATCCACAAAGCACTTACCTGGAAATTTGCGGCGGTGTATCGTAAACCCGTCCGGTGCAAGGCGGGCCCAATCGAATGGGGCGAGTCCCATTTAAATTAGGCGCGCTCCCGCGCCGGACGTACTGCGCATGCTCCCGTCGCAAATTTCCCGACGTGCTTTGCGCGAAGTTACGACGCGCCGACGTTTTGTGAATCGCGACGGGTAAAAAAGACTTGCGCCGGGAAAAATAAAAAATGTAAAATAAATTTGAAAGCGACGCGGGAAAGACGGGTATACTTTTACATGGTGTACTAAGTTTACACTTTGTAAAAGGTGCCCTATCTTTGCGACGGCAAACTAACACTTGCGGCGACGTAACGACGGGAAAAGTTTCGTGGATCGCCCTAACTGCTAATTTGCATACCCGACGCTGGTTTACGACACAAACTCCCCCCAGCGGCGGCCGCGGTATTGCATCCTAAGATCCGACAGTGTAAAACTATTACACCTGCCGGATCTAAGGGATATCTATGCGTAACTAATCCTATGAATCAGCCGCATAGATACTCTGAGAGATACGCCGTGGTATCCCTTTTGTGAATCTGGCCCTAGGTTACTGGGTATCATGGGGATAGGCATGTGTGATATACAATGGGAATCCATTGTGGAATATGTCTGTCTGAACACCTATATTGTGGGCACAACGTCGGGTCATATAAGCAGTTCTGTATGGAGATATGGTATGACTGGATATTATACGGAGTGGACTTTTGCCTGGAATCCGTTGTAATGGAGATGAATTATTCATGTATATAGTATGGAGTACATGAGTTGGAGAAATTAGGTATGGGTAATTATCTCTTATGCTCAGCATGATGGGAAGGGTGGGGGATGTGATGGTGAGGTGGGTGTTATGAATATCATGGTATATGATAATAACAACGTGGGTGACTAGGAGCCCTATCTTCAGCTATGCCAGCCGCAAGTCAGAAAGGCACGGAGCAACGCAGTTGGGGGAGGGGCCGCATGACAGGGAGGGACCGGCCGTGACGATTGGCTGGGCTGAGGAAGGGAGTGGCTGGTCTGTTAGAGGGGCGGGGGCGGCAGAAGGTCCTGGCGTGGAGGAAGTGACGTGGGTCACAACCAGGGAGAAGCTTCCCACCCACCCTCCCTAGTTTTAGGCAGGCTAGCGGGCGTGTTTTTGGGTCTCTGTAAGACTAAAATGTCTGGTAGTTGGGGTAGGAAAAGTTTGTACTCATACGTGGTATGGGAGGTTATGGTGTACCTTTCGGTTGGCGTGTGTTAACCAGGAAGGGGTTAAAGGGTTAAGGTCACTGAGGACGGTTATACTGCCTCCGAGTCGGTGTCTTGCGGCTGAGGCCTAGGTGATAAGTATTGTCCCAGTGTCCAAGTTGAGAGGGGTGGTCCTTTTGACCACCAAGGGTTTGGATAGATGTATATATAGTTATTTAAAAGTTATTTAAAACGGTTATTTATGTTAATTTTATTGGTTAAATAAAGAAGGCCGGAAGGCCAATTTTTACTCCACAACGTGGTCCTTGGTATTATTGGGGTTAGTGGGGTAGTACATAAAAGGGGGTGGTAGCATGGGGGTTTAAGTGGTCACTAGGATCGGTCCTTAACCACTTGCCGACCGCGCACCGTCGTTATACGTCCACAAGGTGGCTCGGCTGGGCGAGAGCACGTAATATGACGTCCTCTCTCCCAGCCGCCACTCCCCCCGCTCGCCCCCGACTCCCGTGCGTGTGCCCGGCGGGCGCGATCGCCGCCGGGCACACGCGATCGCTCAGTACAGAGCAGGGACCGGGAGCTGTGGGTGTAAACACACAGCTCCCGGTCCTGTCAGCAGGGGAAATGCTGATCTTCGGTTCATACAATGTATGAACAGAGGATCAATGTTTCCCCTAGTGAGGCCACCCCCCCCACAGTAAGAACACACCCAGGGACATACTTAACCCCTTCCCCGCCCCCTAGTGTTAACCCCTTCACTGCCAGTGGTATTTTTATAGTAATCCAATGCATTTTTATAGCACTGATCGCTATAAAAATGCCAATGGTCCCAAAAATGTGTCCGAAGTGTCCGAAGTGTCCGCCATAATGTCGCAGTACCGAAAAAAAAATCGCTGATCGCCGCCATTACTAGTAAAAAAAATATAATAAAAATGACATAAAAATACCCCCTATTTTGTAAACGCTATAACTTTTGCGCAAACCAATCAATAAACGATTATTGCGATTTTTTTTTACGAAAAATATGTAGAAGAATACGTATCGGCCCAAACTGAGGAAAAAAAATGTTTTTTTATATATTTTTGGGGGATATTTATTATAGCAAAATGTAAAAAATATTGCATTTTTTTCAAAATTGTCGCTCTATTTTTGTTTATAGCGCAAAAAATAAAAACCGCCGAGGTGATCAAATACCACCAAAAGAAAGCTCTATTTGTGGGGAAAAAAGGACGCCAATTTTCTTTGGGAGCCACGTCGCACGACCGCGCAATTGTCTGTTAAAGCGACGCAGTCCCGAACTGTAAAAACCCCTTGGGTCATTAGGCAGCAATATGGTCCGGGGCTTAAGTGGTTAAAACGGTTATTTATGTTAATTTTATTGGTTAAATAAAGAAGGCCGGAAGGCCAATTTTTACTCCACAACGTGGTCCCTGGTATTATTGGGGTTAGTGGGGTAGTACATAAAAGGGGGTGGTAGCATGGGGGTTTAAGGGTTTAAGTGGTCACTAGGATCGGTCCTTAACATGTCATGGCTCCACAACACCGAGAGGCAGGGCAATCGGTCATACACAACGCTAGCCAGACCACAGAGTAGTAATATGGGCAACTAAGTTATCCTTCTACCACTATCTACTTACTGGACTGAGTGATGGAAGGGGGAGGGGAAAAGGAGTGACAAATGTCCCCAACCTCCCTTGGATTGGGACCACCTGACTTCAAGGATAAAGTATTAGCAATAGAATTTTTAACAAAAATCGTACATAGAATAAAATATGAACGAGAAAACCAGAGGAATGGAAAAAAAACATTTGCACCCCCTCCCCCTCCCCCATACACCCAGCCTGAGGAAGGTTTAGACGTGTTCTGATCTCTGTATAGAAAGAGGAAGTTGGAAGCTCCGAGCAATGAAGGCAGAGCAGACTCCGATAGAGGAAGAAACCCCCCTCCCCCGGAAGGCAGAGCAGACTCCGATAGAGGAAGAAACCCCCCTCCCCCGGAAGGCAGAGCAGACTCCGATAGAGGAAGAAACCCCCCTCCCCCGGAAGGCAGAGCAGACTCCGATAGAGGAAGAAACCCCCCTCCCCCGGAAGGCAGAGCAGACTCCGATAGAGGAAGAAACCCCCCTCCCCCGGAAGGCAGAGCAGACTCCGATAGAGGAAGAAACCCCCCTCCCCCGGAAGGCAGAGCAGACTCCGATAGAGGAAGAAACCCCCCTCCCCCGGAAGGCAGAGCAGACTCCGATAGAGGAAGAAACCCCCCTCCCCCGGAAGGCAGAGCAGACTCCGATAGAGGAAGAAACCCCCCTCCCCCGGAAGGCAGAGCAGACTCCGATAGAGGAAGAAACCCCCCTCCCCCGGAAGGCAGAGCAGACTCCGATAGAGGAAGAAACCCTCCTCCCCCGGAAGGCAGAGCAGACTCCGATAGAGGAAGAAACCCTCCTCCCCCGGAAGGCAGAGCAGACTCCGATAGAGGAAGAAACCCCCCTCCCCCGGAAGGCCGAGCAGACTCCGATAGAGGAAGAAACCCCCCTCCCCCGGAAGGCAGAGCAGACTCCGATAGAGGAAGAAACCCCCCTCCCCCGGAAGGCAGAGCAGACTCCGATAGAGGAAGAAACCCCCCTCCCCGGAAGGCAGAGCAGACTCCGATAGAGGAAGAAACCCCCCTCCCCCGGAAGGCAGAGCAGACTCCGATAGAGGAAGAAACCCCCCCCCCCCGGAAGGCAGAGCAGACTCCGATAGAGGAAGAAACCCCCCTCCCCCGGAAGGCAGAGCAGACTCCGATAGAGGAAGAAACCCCCCTCCCCCGGAAGGCAGAGCAGACTCCGATAGAGGAAGAAACCCCCCTCCCCCGGAAGGCAGAGCAGACTCCGATAGAGGAAGAAACCCCCCTCCCCCGGAAGGCAGAGCAGACTCCGATAGAGGAAGAAACCCCCCTCCCCGGAAGGCAGAGCAGACTCCGATAGAGGAAGAAACCCCCTCCCCCGGAAGGCAGAGCAGACTCCGATAGAGGAAGAAACCCCCCTCCCCCGGAAGGCAGAGCAGACTCCGATAGAGGAAGAAACCCCCCTCCCCCGGAAGGCAGAGCAGACTCCGATAGAGGAAGAAACCCCCCTCCCCCGGAAGGCAGAGCAGACTCCGATAGAGGAAGAAACCCCCCTCCCCCGGAAGGCAGAGCAGACTCCGATAGAGGAAGTAGAAGAAACCCCCCTCCCCCGCCTCCGGAAATCATTGGAAGTAACATTCAGATGAACTTCTTATTCACACACATTCAGTCTTCATACAGTAGAAGAAGTTGGACTCTCTTGGTGCCGTGTTTCCGGGTTTTATCTTCCAGAATCTTCTGTGATTGGACCCTTCACCTTTCTAAAACTATTTTCAGGTCTCTTCATTGTCGGAAGGTACAAACAATCTGATTGGAGGATGTATGGGCAGATCTAACAAGGTGAGACCCCCACCAATCATTCTTCTGACCGCTCTAAACAAAGTCTATATCCATATAGATAATGTATAAATGGATGATGTATACTGTATATAGAGAGGAGAGTCTGTATCATTCTATATATCTCTGTGTATAACATCCCCCCACTGATACCATAGATCAGAAGTCTGTATATTGTGTAGTCTCCATATAGATAATGTATAAATGGATGATGTATACTGTATATATAGAGGAGAGTCTGTATCATTCTATATATCTCTGTGTATAACATCCCCCCACTGATACCATAGATCAGAAGTCTGTATATTGTGTAGTCTCCATATAGATAATGTATAAATGGATGATGTATACTGTGTATATAGAGAGGAGAGTCTGTATCATTCTATACATCTCTGTGTATAACATCCCCCCACTGATACCATAGATCAGAAGTCTGTATATTGTGTAGTCTCCATATAGATAATGTATAAATGGATGATGTATACTGTATATATAGAGAGGAGAGTCTGTATCATTCTATACATCTCTGTGTATAACATCCCCCCACTGATACCATAGATCAGAAGTCTGTATATTGTGTAGTCTCCATATAGATAATGGATGATGTATACTGTGTATATAGAGAGGAGAGTGCCGTTTCTGGGGCCCAAGCTGCATGTGTGGATGTGGTTGGATGGAGGGGTTCCCTTATTGAACTTCGTCCTATACACAATGACAGGCTCTCTTTTATCTGTACAGTAGTTCATGTATCCCCAGGAAAGGTAATCAACTCTTGGAAACTCTACCCCGCCTCAGCTCTGTCACCTGTGCTTCCTGTTCCAGCATGACCAGTAGGGGGAGCAGGAGAGTCAGCTGAGCGCGGGTCACTGCAGCGGGGGTTGCTGTAGTATGCTATGTACAGAGTGTAGCACCCTTGCCTTAAACAGGGGCTAATGGTAAATTTAGCTGTGCTAGGTGGTAACTAACCTGGCTGATTTCTAGTCTTTGTGATCATTTGGGTTTTCTCCTAAACCTGGTTTAGCTGTGGTTCCTTCCTTCTGTCAATAGATGGCACTGTGGCCTTTGCATTGAATATGCATATCTCTTTCAGCCAATCAGTAGGAGTCTCGGGCCACTGAGGATGCTGGGAGAGGGTATATATGTGGAGGAAGTCAGGTGATCAGGGTGATGTCTGAGGAACAGCTGTGTTGGGTGTGGCCTGGAGTCTCATAGTTGCCAACATTGTAAAAAGAATGATAGGGTAGCTTGAGCAGTTTGAATAGAGGAGTACACACTACGCGTTGCCAGTTTTTGTGGTCCTATGGAATTTGTTATATCAACTTGCACGCTTGTGCAATTCTTGGCAATGTTTAATGTTTATTTTTATTTTTTTGGGAGATATGTTCCTATTAAACCAATTTTAACTACTTCCCGACCTCCTCATGTAGATATACGTCGGCAGAATGGCACGTACAGCACATTGGCGTACCTGTACGTCCTCTGCTAGACATGGGTGGGGGATCCGATCGGGACCCCCCCATACATGCGGAGGTCGGGTCCGCTCGGGGAGCGATCCGGGACGACGGCGCGGCTATTTGTTTTTAGCCGCTCCGTCGCGATCGCTCCCCGGAGCTGAAGAACGGGGAGAGCCGTATGTAAACACGGCTTCCCTGTGCTTCACTGTGGCGGCTGCATCGATCGTGTCATCCCTTTTATAGGGAGACTCGATCGATGATGTCAGTCCTACAGCCACACCCCCCTACACTAGTAAACACACACTAGGTGAACCCTAAATGTTACAGCGCCCCCTTGTGTTTAACTCCCAAACTGCAACTGTCATTTTCACAATAAACAATGCAATTTAAATGCATTTTTTGCTGTGAAAATGACAATGGTCCCAAAAATGTGTCAAAATTGCCCGAAGTGTCCGCCATAATGTCGCAGTCACGAAAAAAATCGCTGATCGCCGCCATTAGTAGTAAAAAAAATAAAAATGCAAAAAAACTATCCCCTATTTTGTTAACGCTATAAATTTTGCGCAAACCAACCGATAAACGATTATTGCGATTTTATTTACCAAAAATAGGTAGAAGAATACGTATCGGCCTAAACTGAGGGAAAAACATTTTTTTATCTATTTTTGGGGGATATTTATTACAGCAAAAAGTAAAAAATATTGCATTTTTTTCAAAATTGTCGCTCTATTTTTGTTTATAGCGCAAAAAATAAAAACCGCAGAGGTGATCAAATACCACCAAAAGAAAGCTCTATTTGTGGGGGAAAAAAAGGACGCCAATTTTGTTTGGGAGCCACGTCGCACGACCGCGCAATTGTCTGTTAAAGCGACGCAGTCCCGAACTGTAAAAACCCCTTGGGTCTTTAGCCAGCATATTGGTCCGGGGCTTAAGTGGTTAAGTGTAATTTTTTTTTTTCC